>NC_138554.1:10715695-11111876 GCF_964273705.1 Natrix helvetica | reverse complement strand
TCTCTGGATTCAATAAGTTCTTGCAGATGAGAAACCCAATTTCAGAAGCAGAAGACCATTTAATGAGAGAGTTCTGGGAACAGGCTTTTCAATGTTCATTTCCTAAAGATAAATTAGATGAAGATAGAATATTGTGCACTGGAGAAGAGAAGTTGGAGAAACTACCTAAGTCTGTGTTTGATACCACCATAAGTGGACAGAGTTACAGCATCTATAATGCAGTCTATGGTGTGACATATGCTTTACAAGCCATGCTTTCCCCTAAGTCCAAATACAGAAGATGGGCAGAAGTTGGGAGAGAAATATTGTTCGCTCAAAAACCATGGCAGGTAATAAAAGAATAAATGAATATTTCCCTTTGCTGTTCTGTCTAATGCAATAAGGTGTGCTACAAAGGTTATGGCCAATGAGAATGCTGGAGTGATGGTTTTTAAGTCTCTTGCCACTCTATTTTTCTCTTGTTTTGAGAAATCATGAAGAGATAACAATGCTACAAGAATATGGAAGAAAGTATTAAGATACAAATACAAATTGCCTACCTCTGTTTCTTTATAGCTCCATCACTATTTGAGAACTATCTCATTTAATAACACGGCAGGACAGAAAATTTCCTTTAATGAAAATGGGGATCTAGAGACTGGATTTGACATTGTCAACTGGATCACCTTTCCAAACAACAGTTTTGTTAAAGTCAAAGTTGGAAAGATCGACCCAACAGCTTCCCCAGATAAGCTATTCACCATTTCTGCACAAAACATAATTTGGCCTGCCATGTTTAACCAGGTATTTCTTGCTCAGATTTCAAACTGTGTGTTCTTTTCCTTCCCTTTTGGTTTACAGAATTATTGATTTGAATAGATCTTTCCCTTAAAGTCATCAGACCAGAGGTTTTACAAGCTTTACAGACCTTGTAAAATCAGGCTTAAAATAATTTCCTCATATCTTTTTGTCAAATTTTTATGATTTTAGCAGAACATAATTCAATACCTAGCGTCTTTTTTTAAATTTCAAAATTGCCTAGTTAAGATACACGCACACACACACACACACACAAGTGAAAAGTGATTAAAGCTACATATGATATAATTTACAACATTTCAACACTGATGGTGTGAAAAGTTTAATGCCTACTGTGCATGCTGGGCGATTTGCATAACAACAGGATATGTTTGGAAAATACATGGTTTATTTTGTCACAGTGTTTCTGAATAGTATTCAAGCTGGCCTTCCAGAATCTATGCAATTTTAAATTCTGTTTAATTTTAAAGGGGGAGCAACTTTTACAGAATGTTAATGTTGTTGAAAAAAGTTGTGAAAAAAGAATTAGAAAAACAAATCCCTTTTCTTGAGGATATAATCTAGTTAATGGTTATTACATGCTGTGGTTGGCTAAAGCTGGTCTGCCACTTTGGAGGGCTTGTAAACTTCTGCTTCTCCCTTCTCAGTTATGGATGTAGTAGTTTCTGACTGTCTTTGCTCAATCCATCAACAGTTTTGGACTCAGCTCCTTCACAACTAGCTGCTGTAGCTCTCCAACACACACACTTTTATCTCTTCTATTGCCACCCTCTAATCCTATTTTTAAAGGTATTTTTTCTTTCTTTCCTAGGGTTAATATCTTCCATAAGTATTCTGCATTTCTACCTATTTTTAAAATATCTTTCCTTTCTTGTCATCTGTTGTATATTCAAGCAAGTATGGAGGTAGATCTACTTTTTATCTCTTAATTTTTAATCCAGATTTTTCATTTTGCTTTTTTCTTTCTGAACCAATTTTCCCCCTTAGGACCAGCAAAAGAATGAGCCATCTACCATTTTGATTACACAGGAAATAATAAATTTATCCTCACTCTGTGGCTAAGGAACTGGGAATGCTAGTTTTGGTCTTTCCCTTGTCTGGCTCCTTGGTTTACCGAGGAGCTAAGGGTGATGAAGCGCCGCAAGAGATGCCTAGAGAGTCGTTGGAGATCCTCCCGATCCGAATTTGACCGAGCACAGGTACGAGCCCATTTAAGGACGTACCTAGTGGCATTGAGAACGGCCAAACGTCAATATTGTGCCGCTCTCATTGCATCTGCAGAGAACCGCCCTGCCGCCCTGTTTCGGGTGTCCCGCTCCCTTCTGTTTCAGAGGCCGCGGGAGGCCCCTCTACAGGGTAGGGCAGAGGAGTTTGGGAAATATCTGCAGGATAAAGTCGCTCAAATCCGGAAGGATTGGGTCCCCTTCAGTGGCCCAGTCGAGACGCCAGTGGCGAGTCTTGAGAAACCTTTTTGGGAGGAGTTTGACTTGGTTGTCATCGAGGATTTGGACAGATTGCATGGACGACTGCGACCTACCACATGTTTACTGGACCCGTGTCCCTCCTGGCTTGTACTGGCATCCTGGGAGGTTACACGCGACTGGCTCCTGGGCCTAGTGAACGCTTCGTTGGGTGAGGGGTCTCTCCCGGCCGCCTTGAAAGAGGCGGTGGTGAGACCCTTGCTCAAGAAGCCTTCCCTGGACCCTACGGAGCTGGCCAATTATCGTCCTGTCTCCAACCTTCCCTTTTTGGCGAAGGTTGTAGAGAGTGTGGTGGCTTCTCAGTTTCCACGACATCTGGAGGAGAATGATTATCTAGACCCGCGCCAGTCCGGCTTTCGCCCTGGGCACAGCACAGGGACGGCCTTGGTCGCGTTGGTAGATGATCTCTGGAGGGCCAGAGATAGGGGCTGTTCCTCTATCCTGGTCCTATTAGACCTCTCGGCGGCTTTTGATACCATCGACAATGGTATCCTGTTGCGCCGACTGGAGGGGTTGGGGGTCCGGGGCACCGTTTTGCGGTGGTTCGGCTCCTACCTCTCTGGCCGGACGCAACGTGTGTTGGCAGGGGAGCAGAGGTCGACCCTATGCCCCCTTACTTGTGGGGTGCCACAGGGGTCGGTCCTCTCGCCACTCCTGTTCAACACATACATGAAGCCGCTGGGTGAGATCATCCGTGGTTTCGGGGTGGGATATCATCTGTACGCTGATGATACTCAGCTGTACATTTCCACCCCGAACCACCCCAACGAGGCCGTCCAAGTGATGTCCCGGTGTGTGGAAGCCGTACGGATCTGGATGGATGACAACCGACTCAGGCTCAACCCTTCCAAGACGGAGTGGCTGTGGGTTCCGGCTCCCCGGTTCAACCAGATAATTCCATCTCTGGCCATTGGGGGCATTCAACTCGCCCCCGTGGATCGGGCGCGCAATTTGGGCGTCCTCCTAGATGCCAGGCTGTCCATGGATGAACATGTGACAGCCGTGGCCAGGGGGGCGTTCCACCAGGTTCGCCTGGTGCGCCAATTGCGCCCCCTATTGGACCGGGACGCCCTACGCACAGTCACCCATGCGCTGGTGACGTCTCGCCTGGACTACTGTAACGCTCTCTACATGGGGCTTCCCTTGAAATGCACTCGGAGACTGCAGTTGGTCCAGAATGCGGCCGCGCGGGTGATTATGGGGAGTACCAAGTACTCCCATGTGACACCTCTCCTGCGCGAGCTGCACTGGCTTCCTGTGGTCTATCGAGTGCGTTTCAAGGTCTTGATTATGATCTTTAAAGCGCTCCATGGCTCAGGACCTAGTTACCTGCGGGATCGTATTCTGCCCCATACATCCCTACGACCCATCCGCTCGCACAGAGAGGGACTTCTCCAGGTGCCGTCCACCAGACAGTGCCATGGGGCGGCGCCTAGGAGCAGAGCCTTCTCTGTGGCGGGCCCAGCCCTGTGGAATGACCTCCCCCCGGATATTAGGACCACTACTGACCTCCGCTCCTTCCGTGTCAAGCTCAAGACCCACCTTTTCCAAATAGCTGGCCTGGCTCAACCATAACTTCGTATCGCTCCTGATGGGTTTTTTAATTTAGTAATTTTATTTAAGGGGATTTTAAATTGTGTTTTTAATTGTCTTTCACTTATAAGTCAACTCTCCTCCATGCACATATGTATATGTCTCTGTTCTTTTTGTATATATGTTTGTCTTATGTGTATTTTTATTTGTTTTGATTGTACGCCGCCCCGAGTCCTTCGGGAGAGGGTTGCGGCTAATCAAATAAAATTATTATTATTATTATTATTATAAAAGCAAAAAAAAAATACACACATTTTCTGGTTAACTCTGACAAGTATCCTCATATGCCATCCTCAAACTCTGCTTTCCTCAATATCTCATATACTGGGATTGTGGTCTATCAGACTGGCTCTTTCATTATGGTGTGGGTGGTGTTCAGAAGTGGAGTGGTGACATGGCCCTTTAGAAAAAGAATTCAGCAAAGGAATAATGAAATGGTGAATACAGAGATAAATATTATGGATGGATGGATGGATGGATGGATGGATGGATGGATGGATGGATGGATGGATGGATGGACGGACAGACAGACAGTTAATTGGATAGTTAGATGGATGTAGAGATGGATGGACAGATAGACGGATAGATGGGTGGGTGAGTTTGTGGATGGAGACTCTGCCAAGTTCTGGTTTATACCCCAAATGACAGGAATAATGATAAAACTGTGGCTCCTAATTTGCATCTTTAGCCACAAGTCCTTGAAAGCCATAGTCACCCAAAGGAAAGCAATTGATGCTAATATTCCTGGCATGGATGGGAAAGAAAAAAGGAAGGTCAGGGATCATGTTAACCCTGGTCCACAGAGAATACCTCACCACTGGTATAGCCAAATAAGAGAAATGAAAGCAAGGAAACACAACACTGTAGAATGCTTTGTGTAGGTGCTGGCTAGCATTTCTATAAGCAGTTTCAAGGCAAATGCAAACAAACTTTCTCTTTGTAAAGTGCTGTACTGACAAACACCGTAGTTTTCAAAGTACCATGCTTAAAAAGAAGCAGAGCAGTTTTCAGAGAGCTTACAAACAAACAGTACAATTATCATATGTAGAGGTTATACAAAGGTTATGTACAGACATGTGCAGCAAACTGCCATGATCTAAGTAACCGGTTACCTCAACATGTATGACCTCACCGAATTAGTACAGCCTGGCAGTACCAGGAGCTATTGTGTTATGTGAAGCCTCTACCCAGGCTGAGATGGTCTTAGAGATTGACAATAAGAATAAGCCAATAAGATGCTGTTGCTACCTATGCTCTTGCTTTGCTTGTTGAAGCTGTATAAAAACCAAATAAACTCTGCGTAAGGCAGACAGACATTTTGGACACCATCTGCTATGATGGATTTCTGAGACCAACAACCATAGAGTAATAGAAAAGGAACCATTTAAAATATTTACAGAAGCAATTTTCCAGTCCTCAAGCCAGCAAAAAATGATCCTCCATGCAGCACCAGAACAAAAAACAAACAAACTCAGTACAGGCTGAAAAATCATCAAATCTTGTTTGGCCATGTGACCAGCAGGAAAAAAAACCCCTACCAGCTTCAGAAAATTGCATGTCATAACTCCGAATGGCAGAGTAAAAAATGGCTGCCACTGCTGCAGTGACTGAATCCAAATCACATGGCTACAGAGGCTTCTTTTGATCACTGGTTGAATTTCTAACATAGTACCCTTTCTGGATAAATTTGTTCTTGTGAAAAATTGTTAAATTGAATGGTCATACCTGGGGCCTTGCCTGTGTTTAGATGTAAAATTCACCATGAAATAGAATTTTCTGATAGAAAATTGTGGCTTTTAATAAATCCTGCTTTCACTTCTTGACAGGTTCAACCTCTTTCCGTATGTAATGACAATTGCTATTCAGGGACCAGGAAGAGGAAAATAGAAGGGAAGCCATTTTGCTGTTATGATTGCTTTCGGTGTGCAAAAGGGAAAATTTCAAACCAGATGGGTAAGAGTTGCTTTCCCAAAAAACCATTCAGACACCTTAACTGTGATTCAAAATACTATTATTTAACCTCCCAAGAGGATTATTAATGTCATCACTGAGTGAATGATATTGCTTCATAAATTTAAAAATGAAAGGATATTTAGAGAATCGAAAAATAAATGTTCACTTTTTACAGATAATGGCTTCTGATCCATCTTAAGCCCGGTGTATTTATGTATTTATTATTTATCATTTATTATGTATACGAGGTCTGACCTTATTTTAATGCGGGAGTCCCCCCTCTCACAGCTATGGCCTCCTGCCCTCTCAAGGGCCCACCTCGAGGACGGGTTTATTAACCCAGAGAGGTGGAGGAAGCGCACACTGAGGGGTTTTTTAATTAATTGTTTTTTAAAGGTTGTAAGGGGTTCCAGGGGTGGGGGGGGAACAGGTCAGAAGGGATGGGAAAGCCAGGCACCTAGGTGTGGTCGAACGAGGAGGGAGCGGAGTGGGGGAGGAGAGGGAGGATAGCATTCCTGTGCAGGGCTCCTTGATACCAACGGTCGTGGGGAGGGGCAGGCGCGAGGACAGATCAAGAGCGCGTAGTCGGTTGGGAGACCGGGGTTTTTGGTCATTCCCGGTCGTTCGTACCAACCCCTGCATACTAGGTGGTCAGGATCTACAGACCCAAGGCCTGAGACTGATGTTATGCAACGCGAGGTCCGTTGTCAATAAGGCCCCCCTCATCCACGATCTAATTTTGGAGGGGGAGCCGGACCTCGCAGGAATAACCGAGACCTGGTTGGGCCACGAGGGTGGTTTACCCCTCGTGGAAATGTGCCCGCCAGGTTATCGAGCATTTCACCAGCCTCGGGCCCAGGGAAGGGGCGGTGGGGTAGCAGTGATTATCCGGGAAGACTTAGAGCCGAGAGAGTTCACTGTGCCACAGACATCCGGGTGTGAGTCCCTTGTCGTGAGATGGGGCCCAGGGAGGCAGTTGGGCCTGCTGATAGTATACCTGGCTCCTCGCTATACGTCAGCGGCCCTGCCTGAACTCCTCGAGCTGAACTCATCGGTGGCGGATGAGACCCCCAAACTGTTAGTGATGGGGGATTTTAATCTGCCGTCGATGGGAGAAGTGTCTGAGGGGGTTCGGGAGTTCATGGCTTCCATGACAGCCATGGACCTGACCCAGTTAATTCAGGGCCCTACTCACGAGGGAGGCCACACGCTGGACCTTGTCTTTGTCTCTGGCCAGTGGACGAGTGATCTGGGAATAGGGGATCTAACCATTATTCCCCTGTCATGGTCGGATCACTCACTTCTCCGGCTTGACTTCCCTGGAGCTACCCCCCACCGCGAGGAGGCGGAACCGGAAGGCATTAGATGGTTCCGCCCCAAGCGCCTGATGGAACCAGATAGGTTCCAGACGGAGCTTGGGCCACCTCCTGTGGATCTGACCCGCCCCCGAGTTGAGGACCTGGTGGACGCATGGAATAGTGCGACTACCGGGGCCCTAGACCGGGTGGCGCCTTTGCGGCCTCTCCTGCGGCGACGAACCACCCTGGCCCCTTGGTTTACTGAGGAGCTAAGGGTGATGAAACACCACAAGAGACGCCTAGAGAGTCGTTGGAGATCCTCCCATTCCGAATTTGACCGAGCACAGGCACGAGCCTATTTGAGGACGTACCTTGTGGCATTAAGAGCGGCCAAACGTCAACATTGTGCCGCTCTTATTGCGTCCGCAGATAACCGCCCTGCCGCCCTGTTTCGGGTGACTCGCTCCCTCTTGTTTGAGAGACCGCGGGAAGCCCCTTTACAGGGCAGAGCAGAGGAGTTTGGGAAATATCTACAGGACAAAGTCGCTCAAATCCGGATGGGATGGGCCCCTTTCAGTGGTCCAGTAGAGATGCCCGTGGCGAGTCTTGAGGGACCGCTTTGGGAGGAGTTTGACCCGGTTGCCATCGAGGATTTGGACAGGTTGCGTGGACGTCTGCGACCCACCACATGTTTATTGGACCCGTGTCCCTCCTGGCTTGTACTGGCATCCTGGGAGGTTACGCGCGACTGGCTCCTGGGCCTAGTGAACGCCTCGTTGGGTGAGGGGTCTCTACCGGCCGCCTTGAAAGAGGCGGTGGTGAGGCCCCTGCTCAAGAAGCCTTCCCTGGACCCAAAGGACCTAGTCAATTATCGTCCTGTCTCCAACCTTCCTTTTTTAGCGAAGGTTGTAGAGAGTGTGGTGGCACAGCAGTTCCCACGTCACCTGGAGGAAAATGATTATCTAGACCCGCGCCAGTCCGGCTTCCGACCCGGGCACAGCACAGAGACGGCCTTGGTCGCATTGGTTGATGATCTCTGGAGGGCCAGAGATAGGGGCTGTTCCTCTATCCTGGTCCTATTAGATCTCTCGGCGGCGTTCGATACCATCGACCATGGTATCCTGTTGCACCAGCTAGAGGGGCTGGGAGTCAGGGGCACCGTTTTACGGTGGTTTGGCTCCTACCTCTCTGACCGGATGCAACGTGTGTTGGCAGGGGAGCAGAGTTCGACCCGGAGGTCACTCACATGTGGAGTGCCATAGGGATCGATGCTCTCGCCTCTCCTGTTCAACACATACATGAAACCGCTGGGCGAGATCATCCGTGGTTTTGGGGTGGGATATCATCTGTATGCTGATGATACTCAGCTGTACATTTCCACCCCGAACCACCCCAATGAGGCCGTCGAAATGATTCCATCTCTGGCCATTGGGGGCGTGCAACTAGCCCCCATGGAACAGGTGCGCAATTTGGGCGTCCTCCTAGATGCCCGGCTGTCCATGGATGACCATGTAACAGCCGTGGCAAGGGGGGCGTTCCATCAGGTCCGCCTGATGCGCCAATTGCGCCCCTTATTGGACCGGGATGCCTTACGCACAGTCACCCATGCGCTAGTGACGTCTCGCCTGGACTACTGCAATGCTCTCTACATGGAGCTTCCCTTGAGATGCACTCGGAGACTACAGTTGGTCCAGAATGCGGCCGCGCGGGTGATTATGGGGAGGACTAGATACTCCCCTGTAACACCTCTCCTGCGCGAGCTGCACTGGCTTCCTGTGGTCTACCGAGTGCGTTTCAAGGTTTTGATTATGATCTTTAAAGCGCTTCATGGCACAGGACCTAGTTACATGCAGGATCGCATCCTGCCCCACACATCCCTACGACCAATTCGCTCACACAGAGAGGGACTTCTCCGGGTGCCGTCCGCCAAACAGTGTCGGGGGGCGACACCCAGGAGCAGAGCCTTCTCTGTGATGGGCCCAGCCCTGTGGAATGACCTCCCCCGTGACATCAGGATTATTTCCGATCTCCGCTCCTTCCGTGTACAGTTGAAGACCCACCTCTTTCAATTATCTGGCCTGGCTCAACCGTAATTTTTCATATTCCTCCTGACTGTCTTTTTTAAATTTTAAATTTTTATTGTATATTGGGTTTTTATTATTGGGGTATGTTAATGGTTTTAATTGTCTAAATGTTGTAATCTATTACCTCCTCCGTGCATGTATGTCTTTGTATATATGTTTGTTTATATATGTTCTAGTGTATGCCGCCCCGAGTCCTGCTTGGAAAGGGAGCGGCTAATAAATCCAATTTTTTTATTATTATTATTATTATTATTATTATTATTATTATTATTATTATTATTATTATTATTATTATTAATGCAAAACTAAATAATTAAAAGATAAGTTCAATGAAAATCATTTTCTTTTGTAGTACAAGGGATTTTCCCAAGAAAGGTAGGAGAAAAAGAATGAGGGAGTGAACGAAGGGAGGGGGGACAATATATATAAAAGAAGAACAGGGTAGAATTGTAATCAAGAAGCAATGTATAAGTATTATGTGATCTGGCATATTTAAAGCATGGCACTGAATATACAGGTTTTTTTGTAATATGTGTTTTTTAATGCTGTAAGCCGCCGTGAGTTCTTTGGGAGAAGGGTGGCATATAAATCCAATAAAACAAACAAAACAAACAAACAATACAGTAAGAGATCATCATTAAATTAATGTCCTTAATTAGCTCCTATATTAACTCTCAATCCACTTCATTGGTATTTGTAGAAATTGATCATGATATTTTCTTTTTCCAGATGCAGTTGATTGTTTCCAATGTTCAGAAGATCATTATCCAAACAAGGCTCAAAATCTCTGTATTCTAAAAACTACAACCTTCCTGTCTTACAATGAGCCACTGGGAATCACTTTGGCCACTGTTAGTCTCTTATTTTCTTTGCTGACAGCTTTGGTGTTGGGAATCTTCATTAAAGAGCAGGACACACCCATAGTCAAAGCCAACAACAGGAATCTCACTTATGTTCTTCTGATCGCTCTCCTCCTTTCCTTCCTCTGCAGCTTACTCTTCATTGGGAAACCTGATCAAATGAAATGTCTATTGCGACAAACTGCTTTTGGCATCATCTTCTCCGTGGCCCTTTCTTGCATTTTGGGGAAAACAACCATTGTTGTAATTGCTTTCATGGCCACTAAGCCAGGCTCCAAAATGAGGAAATGGGTGGGGAACAGGTTGGCCAAAGGTATTATCCTATCTTGCTCCATAGCACAATTCATCATTTGTACAATGTGGTTGGCAATTTCTCCCCCCTTCCCAGATTCAGACATGCACTCCATGGCTGAAGAAATTGTCCTAGAATGTAATGAAGGTTCTGCAATCATGTTTTCTTTTGTCCTTGGTTTTATGGGGTTCTTGTCTTCTATCAGCTTCACGGTGGCCTTTCTAGCCAGGAAGTTACCAGACAGCTTTAATGAAGCCAAATTTATCACCTTCAGCATGTTGGTCTTTTGTAGTGTCTGGATATCATTTGTTCCAACATATCTAAGCACAAAGGGAAAATATATGGTGGCCGTGGAGATCTTCTCCATTTTGGCTTCAGCTGCTGGATTGTTGGGCTGCATCTTTTTCCCCAAATGCTATATTATTGTTTTTAGACCTCATTTGAATACGAAGGGACAGTTAATAACGAAATGATTCAGAGTTTGCTTATTGGAGTGATGCATTTAGTGTTCCCCTAATTCAAACTCTAAATGTGGGACTCATTTCATGCCAGAATGGTTGACTCTCTGCCATAAATGTAATTATTTAATCTCAACACTAATTTCTATTAAAGATCTCTTACACATAGTGAAGATAATGTCAGGGTTCCAAATTACAGCCCAGATTAAATCAAAACTCCAAGGCCAGAAATTTCCTCAAAGTATAGATTTATTTGGCATGTCATATTGGGACAGCTGGTGAATACCCGACTTTGGAGCTCCTTGAGTTTTTCCCAACCAATTCAAAATCCAAACCTCATCCACCTCTCCACACAACTATCTCATGCCCCAATTAGGTCACAGACCCAGAACTGAATGACTCCCGTCCATGCTCCACCAGGTTCTGATAAAAGTGTCCTTGGTTCCCAGGAGAAAGAATGTTATTTTGGTTACATGTTTTCCCAGGTAGCTCTACTCTCCACTTCCTTTCCCACAGCTCTATCCAGCCTTGCTGTAGTAACCCTGAAGACATTTCAAGATGGCTCCAGGGTTGACAGAGGAACATTTATATTCAGAACCCTATAATCAGAAATGGATTACAAAATTCTATCAAGTAACTGTAATTCTCCTTTCATTGAGAACAATTACTATTAAAGGGAACAAATACTGAGGTACAAGCATCTCAGATTTTGAAAATATTAGAAATTTCACTGAAATTGCAAAAAAATGGGGTACATGATTTTGGAAATAAAAGTTGACAATATTTTCATTATTCTTCTATTGCGTGAGTTGGAGAAAACTTCTGATTATCAGGCTTAAATGTAATCCTAGTAAATCCACTTCAATTCCCAAAGAACTCAGTAGTTTATAGCTTGGCCAATTCAGCTTTGCGTTAGCAGAAGACTATTTGCTAGGCTGCTAAAAAGGAGAATGGTAATTATTATTGGAAAATATGTAGAAAACTAAGAAAATGGGAAAAACTCATGTCTTGCAGCTAAGTAGCAGAATTAATGAATGAATGAATAAGTAAATATCCCTAAAGACTACAGAATGGGACTGAATGCCATGAGATCCACAAGCATATAATAGTTTATGTTTAACTGGGTTCAAATATTTTACCAATATACAGTATACCAATCTGAATCAAAACTTTGAATTGGTTGTCTAAAGCTATACTTTTCTACATTCCACTTGACACATATCTTCCTGTTTATGGAGATGATAATGGCAATAAGCAATCACATAGTCCTTGCTGTGGCATTCTAAAATATCAATAATAGCAGACATGGTGATTGGCAAATTGGTAGTTCATGCTGGTTACCAAGTTGTTAAAATGTAAAGCTTAAACATTCCACCATCAGGATTTAGATTCTAATTGTTTGGAATAACTAAAAAGAATAGACATTGTGCTTTCCGAAAGAAGTATGTTGAAGAATACAGCTCTGACTAACATGTGTTTGACTCTTTTTATACATATAGCCCAATTATGAACTTCTCTCACAGTAAAAAAAAAAAAAAACCACAAGGCAAATAATATAATATGACTCCTACTAAAAATAAATAAGAATGGGAGTTTATACCATGAGAGGACTTCTTCTCTTAGCCATTTTACTTCAACATTTCCAAGAAAAATCCATGATTTAATGGCCTTCTTAAAAACCACCAAATTATTGAAAGTCCAAATTCGACAGCTATTGTATTAGAAAAGTAAGTTTTTGTAAGTTCAGAACTGATAAAATAATTCTTGTTCTGCATCTGTCCTTTCGAATATTCTTTTTTAAATAATATTTTTATTTTCAAACAAACACAAACACACAAAACATATAACTTAAAAACCTCTTCAACTACATACAATGTCGATTGATTACAAGGTCTTTCTGTGTCCTTTCCACAGTCATCGCTTGAGCTTTATCAAAATTCACATATTGTCAATCAAATATCTTTGTATACATTATTATTATACTTCATTTGTTTGATTATCACTATTGTTTCTCCATTTTAAACAAGGTATTCTAAATATGTTTCCATTTATATTCTAATGATTCATTATATCATCTTCAATATATCCGATAATAAAGATGTTTTATATCCTATTCTAAGTCATTCCATTATTTTAGCATTGAGAACATTCTCCAATAATTTTCAATTCCAGGTATTTTCCATTATTAGTATCATCAATCTAATATACATGTATACAAATTGTTATAATTGTTAAACATCCCTTAAGCATAGCTATTATTACTTTCTTTTTAAATGAAACATATTAAATTTGAAGTAAATTTATATTATGGCATTTCATTACATCATCCTGAAATCATCCAATGATATTACATCTTTATATTCTATTCTATACAGAATTATTTATCTTTTATAAAAAGGTTTTTCAACATCATCTCCATCATCCTCACTTATAGTTTATATAAAATTTCATATTATCAATCTAGTATATACAAATGCTTTATTATCATTATTGATCATTTATTTCATTATAGCTATTCTTACTTTGTCTTATACATAGTACTCAAAATTTAACTACATTTAACTAAATTTTATTGTGACATTTAATTTCATCATCCTGTATTCTTCCAGAAGTAGTGCAGTCCAATATCTCTTGCCATTAGTAGAATCTGTATTCTAACTGTTTTCTTGATAAGTCTTCTGTGGACTTGTCTTGACAACTTGTTATTCATTGCATATCTTATAAAGATTCAAAACCCTCTATCTGTTCCTTTCATCAGCTTGACTTTTGTTATCACTGGTGCTTCTGCCGAAATTACTCTCATTGTTTCTGCCAAATTTTCTCCCCTTTCTTCATCTATATTTTGACATCTGAGATAGAGTTCCAGTTCATCGATCTCTCCTTTCCGTATTTCACACTTATCATTTCCCCCCACTCTCAATGTACTGTTAGTGTCAACAATTTTCTTATCACCTTCATATGTCTCTGTGGTTTTTTGAACTCTGTCCTCAAATTTCATCGTTGTTTTATAAGTATTCTCAACTCTTCCCTCCAAACTTTCTGTATTTGATCTATAATTTCAAGCCTCTTTTCAATTCTCTCTGTGATTATTAAGAGTTTTTGAATTTCTAGCATAAGTCTTTGCAAAGTTAGTCCCTTTTCTTCTTCATATTGGACCATTTTTCCAGATTATAGACACTGCCACTAAAACATCCAAGGCTTTTTCTAGTTTTCAAACAAATTCAGTAAAGTTTTTCAGGTCAAAGCTTTCTCTTTCCTTCAAAGAAACACCCGTATAGCCACTGACCCTTTCAGTAAACAAATCCAATAGCTTTGAATTATCAGATGTTGCCAAGCTTCTAGTGTCTAGATGGCAGTGTTACATTCTTTCCCTCTGTTTTTGTCTCTCTATCAAAGCTCCGAACTCTGGAACAAAAGAAAAAAATGTTTAAAGATTACAATCTGTCCGAGCCTTGTGAGAAAAGAAGCTTTTAATCCACAAATACAAAAAATGGAAGACATATAGAGTAAGAAGGGGGAAAAAAGACCAGTCCAGTTTAAAAGTCCACCCATAGAAAACAAACAAAATTAAAGTGAAAAAAATAACATGATAGTTTTAAACCAGGGTTCATTCACCACTTACTTACTTCTGTCTTCATTTTTTTTAGCTAAGTCTTTTGGGTTTTCTGTTCTCAAATAATGATTTTTCTAACCATTTCAACACACTGTCTCTCCTGTTCTGCTTCCGTTTCATGGGACTCTCCCAACCTGCTGCAGCCATTTTAACTGCTTTTCTTGTAGCCAGCAAAAAGAGCTTTCTCCTGGATCGATCAGGGACTTTGCAATGTCCCAGAGATCAGCAGGACCTGCTCTTCTCTATCACAGTTCCTTCAGAATGGTTTAGATCCAAAAAGGACCATCCAGCAACAGAGATATCAACAGCAATCCTGGAGCCCCAAGATTACATGTTGTGTCATCGCGATGTTAATCCCCGTCCTCTCTGTCCTTTTGAATATTCTTGTTTTCCCTCCTGGTCATATGTTTTAGTTAGAAGTATATACATTTTCATTATTCCACAGACATGATCCATTTTTTTAAGCCAAGGTTTGTAGAATTTGTCTAAGGATCAGTTTATTTCCCCTATAATTACCCAAAGATTCCTTAACTTCTTTTCAAATTCTTGAAAAGTTCCAAGGAACAGAAGAAACCAAGGATTTAAGAAATGTTAATAATTTATTTTAATCTTATTCATTCCTCTACTGGAATCAATGTTCTGGCTATAATTACTTCATTCTTTAAAAAGGGATATGTATGCTCTATAGCAGTGATGGCGAACCTTTTTTGGCTCGTGTGCCACAAGTTGGGGGAGCGCAGGGGGGTCGAGTGCGGGCGTGCTGTACCCATGATGCAACACGCGACCCCCCATTTTTACATGTTTTTCCCTCCCCATTCTCCAGGGGATTTATAGGAGCCTGGGGAGGGTGAAAAGAGCCTCCCCTGCCCCCCGGAGGCCCTCCAGAGGCTTCAGGGACTGTCCAGAGGCTTCTCTGAAGCCTTCGGAGTGCTTAAAACCACCCTCCGAGGAAACCGGAAGTGACTTCCGGGTTGCTCAGAGGGTCGTTTTAAGCGCTCCGAAGGCATCAGGGAAGCCTCGGACGGTCCCCGAAGCCTTCGGAATGCTTAAACCCCCCCCTCCGAGCAAACTGGAAGTGACTTCCGGGTTGCTTGGAGGGTCGTTTTAAGTGCTCCGAAGGCATCAGGGAAGCCTCGGACGGTCCCTGAATTGAATTTGAATTGAATTTATTCAATTTATAGACCGCCCCCTCTCCCCGAAGGGACTTGGGGCGGTGTACAGACAGCAGCTAAAAACCATGTACAAAATAAATAATCTAAAATACCCCTAAAAACAGATTAAATGTTAGGCTGTACAATAATAAAAATTAAAAAGCAACCTAAAAAGCCTACCCCTAAAAATTTAAAATACAGGCTAGAAAGATTAAAGATTAAAGCTACGGTTAGGCCAGGCAAGCTAAGTGGAACAGGTGGGTCTTAAGTTTCTTGCGGAAGGAGCGGAGATCGGTGATTATTCTGATGTCGGGGGGGAGGTCATTCCAGAGAAGGCCCTACTACTGGGCGTCGCCTGCTGGCACTGTGAGAGCGAATCGGCAGCAGGGATGTATGGGGTAGGATGCGATCCCGCAGATACCTAGGTCCTGTGCCATGGAGCGCTTTAAAGATGATAGTCAACACCTTGAAACGCACCCAAAAAGCCACAGGTAGCCAGTGCAGCCCGCGCAGGAGAGGTGTTACATGGGAGTACCTAGTACCTCCCATAATTGCCCATGTGGCTGCATTCTGGACCAGCTGCAGCCTTCGGGTGCATCTCAAGGGAAGCCCCATGTAGAGAGCATTGCAATAGTCCAGTCGGGACGTCACTAGCGCATGGGTGACTGTGTGAAGGGCGTCCTGGTCCAACAGGGGATGCAATTGGCGCACTAGGCGAACCTGATCGAACGCCCCCCTTGCCACAGCTGTCACTTGGTCATCCATTGACAGCCGGGCATCCAGGAGGACGCCCAAATTGCATGCCCGCTCCACAGGGGCCAGTTGTTCGCCCCCGATGGCCAGTGATGGAACCCACTGGTTGAACCGGGGCACCGGTAACCTCAGCCACTCCATCTTGGAGGGGTTGAGCTTGAGTCTGTTACTTCCCATCCAGTCCCGTACGGCCTCCAGGCACCGGGACATCACTTCGACAGCATCGTTGGGGTGGTTCAGGGTGGAGATGTATAGCTGAGTATCGTCAGCGTACAGATGGTACTCGACCCCAAAACCATGAATGATCTCACCCAGCGGCTTCATATATGTGTTGAACAGGAGAGGCGAGAGGACCGACCCCTGTGGCACCCCACAAGTGAGTGGCCTCAGGGTCGACCTCTGCTCCCCTGTCAGCACACATTGTGTTCGGCCGGAGAGGTAGGAGGAGAACCATGGCAAGACGGTGCCCCTCACCCCCAACCCCTCCAGACGAAGCAATAGGATACCATGGTCGATGGTATCAAAAGCCGCCGAGAAGTCTAATAGGACCAAGATGGAGGAGCAACCCCCATCTCTGGCCCTCCAGAGATCATCCACCAACGTGACCAAAGCCGTCTCCGTGCTGTGACCGGGCCGGAAACCGGCCTCGAGCGGGTCTAGATAATCAATTTCCTCCACGTGGCGTGGGAACTGTTGTGCCACCACACTCTCTACAACCTTCGCCAAAAAGCAAAGGCTGGAGACAGGACGATAGTTAGTTAACATAGCTGAATCCAGGAAAGGCTTCTTGAGTAGGGGCCTCACCACTGCCTCTTTCAAGACGGCCAGCAAGGACCCCTCTCTCAAGGAAGCATTGACTAACTCCTGGAGCCAGCCTCGTGTGACCTCCCCGGATGCCAGTATAAGCCAGGAGGGACACGGGTCCAGTAAATATGTAGTGGCTCGCAGTCGCCCATGCAACCTGTCCATATCATCGGCAGTAACAGAGTCAAACTCCTCCCAGAATGGTCCTTCAAGACTCGCCTCCAGCGTCCCTTCTAGACCACTGAAGGGGACCCACTTGCTACGGATTTGAGTGATTTTGTCCTGCAGATATTCCCCAAATTCCTCTGCTCTACCCTGCAAGGGGGCTTCCCGCGGCCTCTGTGAAAGGAGGGAGCGGGTCAACCGAAACAGGGCGGCAGGGCGGTTATCTGCAGACGCAATAAGAGCGGCACAATATTGATGCTTGGCCACTCTTAATGCCACAAGGTAGGTCCGTAAATAGGCTCTTACCTGTGTTCGGTCAGATTTGGAGCGTGAAGATCTCCATCTGCTCTCTAGGCGTCTCTTGTGGCACTTCATCACCCTTAGCTCCTCGGTAAACCAAGGGGCCTGGGTGGCTTGCTGCCGCAGGAGAGGCCGCAAAGGCGCAACCCGGTCCAAGGCCCCGGCAGCCGCACTATTCCATGCGGCCACCAGGTCCTCCATCCGGGAGCCGGTCAGGGCTACAGGAAGTGGCCCAAGCTCCGTCCGGAACCTGTCCGGTTCCAGCAGGCGCCTGGGGCGGAACCATCTAGGACATTCTGGTTCCGCCTCCCCACGATGGGGGGTAGCGCCCGGGAAGTCGAGCCGGAGAAGTGAGTGATCTGACCATGAGAGGGGTGTAATAACTAATTCCCCTACTCCCAGATCACTCTTCCACTGGTCAGAGACAAAAATAAGGTCCAGCGTGTGGCCTCCCTCGTGTGTGGGGCCCTGAATTACTTGGGTCAGGTCCATGGCTGTCATGGAAGCCATGAACTCCCGAGCCGCCTCGGATGATCCCTCTGTCGACGGCAGGTTGAAATCCCCCATAACCAATAGCTTGGGGGGTCTCAACCGCCATCTCTGCGATCACCTCGAGGAGCTCTGGCAGGGCCGCTGATGCATAGCGAGGAGCCAAGTATACAATCAGCAAGCCCAACTGTTTCCCTGGGCCCCACTTCACGCATAGAGACTCACACCCGGATATCTGTGGCACAGTGAACTCTCTCGGTTCCAGACCCCCCCTTATGATCACCGCTACCCCACCACCCCTACCCAGGGCCCACGGCTGATGGAATGCACGGTATTCCGGTGGGCACATTTCCATGAGGGGGAGACCCCCCTCGTGGCCCAGCCAGGTCTCCGTTATCCCTGCAAGGTCCGGCTCCCCCTCCGAGATCAAATCATTAATGAGGGGGGCCTTATTGACAATGGACCTCGCGTTGCACAACATCAGCCTCAGGCCCTGGCTCTGTAGGTCCTGGCCACCTAGAGTGCGGGGGTTGGGACAAATGACCGGTCGTGTCCAACGACCATGGTCTCCCAACCGGTTGCAGAATCTTCGTCTATCCTCGCACCTTCGTCTATCCTCGCACCTTCGAAGCCTTCGGAACGCTTAAAACCACCCTCCGAGCAAACCGGAAGTGACTTCCGGGTTGCTCGGAGGGTCGTTTTAAGCGCTCCGAAGGCATCAGGGAAGCCTCGGATGGTCCCTGAAGCCTTCGGAGTGCTTAAAACGACCCTCTGAGCAACCCGGAAGTCACTTCCGGTTTGCTCGGAGGGTGGTTTTAAGCATTCCGACGGTCCCTGAAGCCTCAGGGGGGAGGCTCTTTTCGCCCTCCCCAGGCTCCTATAAAGCGTCTGGAGCCTGGGGAAGGTGAAAAATAGCTTTTAAAAAGGTGAACTCAGCTGGCCAGCGCGTGCATGCGCGCTGGCCAGTTGACAGAGCAGGGCCTTGCGTGCCCTGATAAATGGCTCCGCGTGCCACTTGTGGCACACGTGCCATAGGTTCGCCATCATGGCTCTATAGGATAGTTTAAAAAGATATATTCCAATAAGATTACTATTATTATTATTATTATTGTGTAGAACAAATTGTTGCCTGTATTGTCAAAATAATGATTTATGAGCTGACCAGCTGCTACAATGGTGTAATTCTGAGAATGAGTCAGCAACGTTTTTGGGTTGATATCACTTTAAGACCCGGAAATAAGAAGAGGCCCTGTTGGGTAATACCTTTCTCTTCATATGTGTTGCCATGCTGCAAATTGCTGATGGCTGTTTGTTTGAGGCCTGGCTACAGAATGTGCATGCCTACATTCTTTAGAGATAAACCGCTATTTAAATACAAACCTCTGTTTACTGTGTTTACTTCTGGGTTGTTTAACTCTGTGTACACTCTGACATGTATGGAAACATATATTTTCTTGAACAGGGTCCCATTGTTCAAGGCCTTGATAATAAAGTTACTGCCACATATTTCACAATAGCTCTCAATTTATTATCACAATTGGGCCCAAAATTACTGTTACTAAAGAAAGCGGTTGGGGTGCTTTCTTTAGTAACAGTAATTTAAGCGGTGACTTAGATCAAATTTTCTGACCATTTTGACATGGTTGTAAAGTGAAACATTGCAGTTTTTGTATGAATCACATGATTGTTGAGAAAATCCTCTGCTGACTTGGTTGTTGAAAGCTAGCTGGGAAGGAACAAATAGTGATCACATGACCACAGGGTGCTCATCCCGAATAAATGTACAGCCATTTGCTAAGTGCCCAAATTTTGATCATGTGACCATGGTGATGTTGAGACAGTCATAAGTGTGAACATTGGATGAATGATATTTTTTTGTTATAGTGCATGTCATGTGGGCAAACTTTTTGTTACTAAACATAAATCATTTCCCTCGGGAAATCACACCATTACTGGCATTCTTTCTCAGTCCCACATATCCTGGATTTGAGAAGTCACCCCCCCCCCTCTGAAAAAAGTATTGACTGTGTCATGTAAATATTGTTTAATCTGGACCATATCACATATCAAAATTCATCAAAACTTTTTCTCCTACAATGCTTCAACTTAAGCTAATATTTAATGGGCAAGGGAAGTTCAAAGTTAAATAATAAATAACTTTATATTTGTCATTATACACTGCATTCATCCCTAAGGACTCTGAGAAGCTTACAGACCTATTCCGATTAAATATGTTAACAAAATAAATATCATTATAAATTACAAATAAACCCTCAAAAACTCTGACAAGATTCACTGAACATCCTTTAATTTCCCCTACAATTACTTAGGGAGAATTGGTTGTATAGTTTCTTCTCAATTCCTTGGGGATGTCCAAGGGATAAGCCCAAAAGAACAGATCAAGATTGAAAGGTGTGATTAGTTGTGGGACCAGAGAGCTAGAAGTGTAACAAGCTGCTTTTTGAGAAAGGATATATATGGAGGCTTATCTAATTAGTGAGAGGGATCACTTATTGTCATGTTTCCTTGCTGCAGACAGTACTTCTTCATATGTGATGACACAGGTTTTCTTGAAGAAGATGGTATTTTCCATTGCAGTAATGGCAGTGCTACTGCCAGGGTTTATATGCCTTACTCCTCAGATTAATGCATGTGCTGTGGGGAAATCTCCCCTTATGAAGCACAAGTATTTTTTGACAGGGGATTTCATAATAGCTGGGATACTATCTCAATTCTACATGATATCTGATCCAGTGCTTTTCAGAAGACATCCGTCTGAAGAACTGGTTGATGAGCTCATGTAAAGACTTTCTCTTAACTGTAGCATATCTCAGACCAGATATCCTTCTATAATAGGATGCTTGCGCTGGGGTAATTAGTATTATTACTTGCAGAAGAAATTTATTTCTCCTATTCCTTGCCAGTTAGTTCCTTCTTCCAACATAAATTGCTATCTTAATAAATATGTACACACACTTAAGAGTATGAAAGATCTCAGTTCAGTGATTTATTAAAATTTTGTATGAAGCTTTTTCTCATTTGATTAGTTTGAATCAAACAATTAATACTTAATATGATGGAATCACTTTGTGTTGCCAATTAAATGGCATCATTTTGTGACTTAATGGTTGCTCTGAATATGAGGGAAAATGATGCTATTAGCACTTTGAACTTGATTGCTAAAGAGCAAAAATAACCTCTGTCTACCCTAGTGAAAAAAACCTACACTTTAATTAGGATAAGGTAGCACTATAAGTCTATAATGGGCAAAGAAAAAAGATTTATATGCAACATTTATCTTCAAGCATATTTCTTTGAACATTTTTTCATATACACACAACTCCCCTGAAGGAAATAGAAAGAGATGATGGTAATGTGTGTGTGTGTGTGTGTGTATACATACCAGAGAGCTAGAAGTGTATACATACACACAAACACACATACCATAATAAGCTAATATATAAAGCCAGAAGTATGTCTAAGAATTATATGTAGATGATAATATGATTATTAAAATCCCTTCAAGCAATTTATCTCTCAGTGGAAATTGTTTATAATGAATTGAAGAGCTGTAACAGTCAGTGTTCATTGACTAAAGAAATGTGCTTTTATGTTTTTCCAAAGAGCCTTTTCCCCTGCATCCAAAATCATGTATATAACACTCAGAAATATTTTTGCAGACTATTTGAATTATTATCCAAGTATTTCACTAGATTTCATACAGTTTTATTAGAACATTGCACAGCTTCCGAGTGCTTAGGCATTTACATGATTAATTTATGTGCATGTGTAGTGTTTAGTTGAAATATTTAAAAAAGTATGCATAATGTCACATTCTTTGAGAAATGAAATATGTTTTGGAATATATCTCCTATTGCAGATTTTTCCTGCAGAACTATCAACATATTCTGGCATTGGCTTTAGCTGTGAAAGAGGTCAATGAAAACAATCACATTTTACCCAACGTGACTCTGGGTATGCACGTCTCTAATAGTCATTTCATGGCGAGATGGACATACTTGGCTTCAATGGAGCTTCTCTCGACACGGGGCAGATTCATCCCCAATTATAAGTGTGATGCCAAGGATAAGGCAATATCTGTTATTGCAGGACCTAACTCTCACATCTATCTCTACATGACACACATTTTGAATGTCTACAAGATGCCCCAGGTAAGATTTGCTCTTGAACAAAGTGTAATTTGCTGTGAGAAGAGGCTTGAGAGTCAGGAGGAAGAGGCACTGTCTAGACACAATGATCTAATCAAAAGCATCTGACCCCAAACCAGAAAGGAAATTTGAGAAAGCAACTCAGAATGGACTCTTTATTGTTGTTTCGAATGCAAAGGGAGAGGAGGGTGTAATTCTTGTGGACTTGCAAGATCAGAAAACCAGAATCATGAATACTAAACATTATTTTAATGTTAGGGTTACAGTAACAGAAGCCCACAAATTTGAAAACAACTATCCCACTCCTGTTATATTTACAAAGTTAATGTTTGCAAAGCAAAATAATAATGATGATGATGATATAGATTTTATAGTACAGTTTATTATTTGAAAATAAATAATTGGCAATTCAAAGAGAAATGAAAACAAAAATATGTTAGCCAGATGATATATTGTAGATACTGTACTTGATTAATTTCTCAGTCTTGATCCAAGCCCATTAATAATTGTTGGTTATTTGACTGAGTTATAAATACCCTTTGCTGAAATGTATTTGCCAATGGTGTTCAGATGGTACTCTAGTTGTTTTGGGATTGTACCCAATACATTTTATGAATACATTTTCTTACCACATTTTAATAATCACATTAAGGATTCGTGATTTTAAAATTTTAATATATTATTATTTGGGAATAGTTATTTTGCTCTTTTCCTTAATTAATTTCCTGAATTAATGCATTTCTCTAGTCTCTGGCTTTGTACTTATAGAACAGTAACAAACAGTTGAAAAACTATTTTGAACATCAGTTGTTTCAGAACTTGATTAGATCTTGATTGTTACAGAAAACCACAAATTAAGACCAGATTTAAAAAAAACAACAATGAATGTTTCATTTTAGAAAACCCTTCTTCTTCTTCTTTTTCCCTATATTCAGCTGACATATGGGTCTTCTCCAACAATAGATGACAAGATACAAACTGCTTTCTTTCATCGCTTTTTCCCAAATGGTGATCAACAGATTATGGGTATTCTCCAGTTGTTGCTGCATTTTAGATGGACGTGGATTGGCCTGATTTCACAACCTGGTGTGATTGGACAGAGCTTCATACAAAATGCTGTTCCTTTGCTTTCCCAGAATGGTGTCTGCTTTGACTTCATAGAAGAGATGGTCAAGGAAACATTTTCTAATAATGTTTTAAGTGTCGTTGCAGATTTTCGCAAAACATACCTGATTATCATGAAGAGCACTGTCAATGCTATTATTGTATATTGTGAAAACCAAAACACTGTCTTTTTTAGAATGTTGCCCTATGTTGAACAATTTGTAGAGACATCCATTGAGAGCAAAGCTAAAGTTTGGATAATGCCAGCCCAGATGGAGTTTACCTCACTTGCATTTCAAAGGACTATGGATATGCATGCATTCAATGGTGTTATATCTTTCATAGTTTCTTCCAAGGAGATTTCTGGATTCAATAAGTTCTTGCAGATGAGAAACCCAATTTCAGAAGCAGAAGACCATTTAATGAGAGAGTTCTGGGAACAGGCTTTTCAATGTTCGTTTCCTAAAGATAAATTAGATGAAGATAGAATATTGTGCACTGGAGAAGAGAAGTTGGAGAAACTACCTAAGTCTGTGTTTGATACCACCATAAGTGGACAGAGTTACAGCATCTATAATGCAGTCTATGGTGTGGCATACGCTTTACAAGCCATGCTTTCCCCTAAGTCCAAATACAGAAGATGGGCAGAAGTTGGGAGAGAAATATTGTTGGCTCAAAAACCATGGCAGGTAATAAAAGAATAAATGAATATTTCCCTTTGCTGTTCTGCCTAATGCAATAAGGTGTGCTACAAAGGTTATGGCCAATGAGAATGCTGGAGTGATGATTTTTAAGTCTCTTGCCACTCTATTTTTCTCTTGTTTTGAGAAACCTTTGTAATTGTGAAGATATAACAATGCTACAAGAAAATGGAAGAAAGAATTAAGTTGAAGTATCATCTCAGTATTTGGCAGATATTCGATATATCTGAAGAAATATTGATGAGGGTTGAACAAACAATTATTCTGTTATTGTGTCCAATCATATTAAATGAACAATCTTCAACTTAATACTACTGATTCTTTTTTCTTTCCGTTCCTTCCTTCTTTCCCATTAATTGTCTACCTCTGTTTTTGTTTAGCTCCATCACTATTTGAGAACTATCTCATTTAATAACACAGCAGGACAGAAAATTTCCTTCAATGAAAATGGAGATTTAGAAACTGGATTTGACATTATCAACTGGGTCACCTTCCCAAACAACAGTTTTGTTAAAGTCAAAGTTGGAAAGATCGACCCATCAGCTTCTCCAGATAAGCTGTTCACCATTTCTGCACAAGACATCATCTGGCCCACCATGTTTAACCAGGTATAGCCTACTCAGATTTCAAAATGTGTGTTCTTCCCCATCCCTTCTTGCTTCCAGAATTATTGATTTGAATGGATCTAATCCTTCAAATTGTCAAGTTGAAAACTGCAAACGTGAAGAAATAGAGGTAGTCCTTGAATTACAACCACAATTGAGGCCAAAATATTCCATTCCTAAGTGATACACTGATTAGGTTTTGCTCAATTTTATGACTTTTCTTGGTACAGTTGTTAAGTGAATCACTGCTATTTTCAAGTTAGTAACATACTTGTTAAATTATCTGGCTTCCTTTTGACTTTGCTTGTTCTGAAGTTCCATAAGATGATCACATGATCCCAGGACATTGCAACACACACACACACACACACACAAACACACACACACACACACACACACACACACACACACACATATGCCAGTTGCCAAGCATGTGGATATTTCAATGGTCATAAGTGTGAAAACCAGTCATAAGTCACTTTTTTTCAGTGCTTTTGTAACTTTAAAGTATTGAAGTGAATGGTTGAAATCCATTACCTGAAATGATCAGAAAACCTAAAATATAGATATAGAAATCCTTGTATAGTAAGGCTTAAAATAAATTCCTGATATCTTCTTGTCCTATTTTTATGCTTTTACCAGAAGTCAAACCAATAACTAGACTCTTTCCTTGTTGGCATTTCAAGGTTGCCTAATTATAATAGCTTTAGATCTCGGTCATCTAGATCATCTAGATTTAGATATGCATTAAAGTAACAAAAGCTTCATATGACGGAATTCATAACATTTTAATACGAATGATGTGAAAAGTTAATGCCTATTGTGTGTTGGGAGATTTCCCTAACAAGGATATGTTTGGAAAATCCATGTTCGTTTCCCAATAGTGACTCTGAATATTTTTTGAATGTACACAACTTGAAGTGCCTTTTAATGTAAACAGGGGAATTACAGGATATTAATGCTATTGAAAAAAAATGTGAAAAAAAATTAGGAAGTAAGCTGTCATCTCTTTGCTTGAGGACATATTCTGGTTGATGGTTATTACACACTTTTGAATTGGATTCTCTCCTAGTAACTATATGGATAAATGACATTTTATTTTATTTTTCTTATTATTAAATTTACAGTTATTGCCACCGATTCACCCCTGGTGACTCAAGTTGACTTACAGAATATAAAAACCACATCTAAAAACAGTAAAATTAATAAAATAAATAAATTAATGTAATAAAATCAATGTAACGAAATCACCCGAACCCCCAACCTCCGACCCTAGTGACAGCTGATCACACAAGCCATTTAATGGGTTCCATCCTGCTCTAGGTTCCCCAGGCCCACTGCAGATCTAGGTCTTCAGCGCCTTCCAAAAGAGTATTAAAGTGGGAGCCTAATCTCCAGGGGAATGATGTTCCGGAAAGAGGGAGCCACCACAGAGAAGGCCCTTCTTCTGGGTCCCAACTGGGTCCCACCTGGTGTATCTCCCTTGGGGATGGACCCGCAGAAGTCCCTGCCTTCCTGCTCTGATAGGTCAGGTAGATGTGACTGGCAAGAGATGGTCCCTCAGATCACCTGCTCCCAAGCCATGAAGGACTTTAAAGGTGACAACCAGCACCTTGAATTTCTGCTTTCACTTCTTGATAGGTTCAACCTCTTTCCGTATGCAATGACAATTGCTATTCAGGGACCTGGAAGAGGAGAATGGAAGGGAAGCCATTTTGCTGTTATGATTGCTTTCGGTGTGCAAAAGGGAAAATTTCAAACCAGATGGGTAAGAGTTGCTTTACAAAATAACCATTCAGACTCCTTAACTGTGATTCAAAATGCTAATATTTAACCTTCCAAGGGGACTATTAATGTCATGACTGAATGAATGACATTGCTCCGTAAATTTAAAAAATGAAAGGATATTTCAGAGAATCAAAAAATAAATGACCTATTCCAGGTATTGCACATAATTGTTTCTGATTAATGCAGAACAAAACTATGAAAAGATAAGCCTAATGAAAACCCTTTTCTGTTGTAGGATGAAGGATTTCCCCAAGAAAGATAGAAGAGAGAGAGGGAATGAAGGGAGGGAGGGGGAGAGGGAGAGGGAGGAGAATGTGCATAAAAGAGGAACAAGGTAGAATTGTAATCACAAAACATTAATTAACTCTTCTATTTATTAACTATCTGTTCCCCTATATTACTATTTCCAGAAATAGATCTTAATGCTTTCTTGTTTCAGATGCAGTTGATTGTTTCCAATGTTCAGAAGATCATTATCCAAACAAGGCTCAAAATCTCTGTATTCTAAAAACTACAACCTTCCTGTCTTACGATGAGCCACTGGGAATCACTTTGGCCACTGTTAGTCTCTTATTTTCTTTGCTGACAGCTTTGGTGTTGGGAATCTTCATTAAAGAGCAGGACACACCCATAGTCAAAGCCAACAACAGGAATCTCACTTATGTTCTTCTTGTTGCTCTCCTCCTTTCCTTTCTCTGCAGCTTACTCTTCATTGGGAAACCTGATCAAATGAAATGTCTATTGCGACAAACTGCTTTTGGCATCATCTTCTCCATAGCCCTTTCTTGCATTTTGGGGAAAACAACCATTGTTGTAATTGCTTTCATGGCCACTAAGCCAGGCTCCAAAATGAGGAAATGGGTGGGGAACAGGTTGGCCAAAGGTATTATCCTATCTTGCTCCATAGCACAATTCACCATTTGTACAATGTGGCTGGCAATTTCTCCCCCGTTCCCAGATTTAGATATGTACTCCATGGCTGAAGAAATTGTCCTGGTATGTAATGAAGGTTCAGCGACCATGTTTTACCTTGTCCTTGGCTTCATGGGGTTCTTGTCTTCTATCAGCTTCACGGTGGCCTTTCTAGCCAGGAAGTTACCAGACAGCTTTAATGAAGCCAAATTTATCACCTTCAGCATGTTGGTCTTTTGTAGTGTCTGGATATCATTTGTTCCAACATATCTAAGCACAAAGGGAAAATATATGGTGGCCGTGGAGATCTTCTCCATTTTGGCTTCAGCTGCTGGATTGTTGGGCTGCATCTTTTCCCCCAAATGCTATGTTATTATTTTTAGACCTGATTTGAATACAAAGGGACAGTTAATAAAGAAATGATTTAGGCTTTGTTTATTGGTGTGATGCATAAAGTGTTTCCCTGATTCCAACAATGTGAGATTCATTACATGCCAGAATTGTTGATTCAGTACCATACAGTAACACATATAATTATCATCTCAACACAAATTTCTAAAAAAAAATCTCTCACACATATTGAAGAGACAAATTCATATGAAGAAATTTATAACTGGGACTACAAAATTCTATCAAGTAACACTAACTCTGGTTCCCTTGGGAAGAATTCTCTAAGTGGAACAAATACTGCAGCTCAGATTTTAAAAAATATGAAAATTTTCAGCAGTTACAGCCTTTATGGGGCTTGGCATTGGAAATAATATTTGAGAAATTTTTCACTATTCCTCTACTTAAGTGGGTTTGAGAAAATTTCTCATCAATGAAAAATATTTCAGGCTCCAATCCAAATAATCCATTTCAGTTCCCAAAGATCTCAGTAATTTAGAAGGAAATTACTAATGGATGCTTCTCAGTGGTGAAATTCAACATTTTTACTACCACTTAGGTATGGTGAAATATTGAATGCAAAAGGTGAAATCAAATCTATTCAAGAACTGCAAGGTATAAAGATGAACTGGTTTTCATATGAGCAAATACACTCTAGATATGATAAAGATCTTAAAATGGAATTTTTCAATGATAAAATGACCGAGTTAGATACAATACAATACAATACAATACAATACAATAGTAGAGTTGGAAGGGACCTTGGAGGTCTTCTAGTCCAACCCCCTGCCTAGGCAGGAAACCCTATACCATTTCAGACAAATAGCTATCCAACATCTTCTTAAAGACTTCCAGTGTTGGGGCATTCACAACTTCTGGAGGCACGCTGTTCCACTGATTAAATGTTCTCACTGTCAGGAAATTTCTCCTCAGTTCTAAGTTGCTTCTCTCCTTGATTAGTTTCCACCCATTGCTTCTTGTTCTACCCTCAGGTGATAAAAGTTTGAAAGGCACTGTTGAAAAGGTAATCAAAAAACTATATGGATAGAGGTTAGAAGTTAAGCTAGAAGAACAAGTTAAAAATCTATGACTGCTTGGGGAAAAAGTTTTGGATATAGGATTGATTTATAGAATTGGTAGAAATTGTGGTCTCAAAATTATAAAATGACTATTTCAACAGCATAGAAAGAAAATTTGTATAAGATTTTTTACAGGTGGCACGAGAATAGCAAGAATGTTCAAGAACAAATCAGAAAAGTGTTGGAAATGCCATCAGATACCGGGCTCATATTACCATATGTGGCACAGAAGCTAAAAGATATTGGACTAAAATCCACAATTGGTTGGAAAAAATGATACAAAAACACATAAGACTTTAAACCAAAGATTTTTTTATTGGGAATTATACTGGAAACATACAATGGAGAGTTGAAATATTTGATTGTAAATGTGCTAACAGAAGCTAGAATTGCATTTGCTAAAAATTGGAAAAATGAGAAAATACCAATGCAGGAGGAAGTTATTCACAAAATAATGGAATGTGCTGAAATGAATAAATTGACATTTGAAATTAGAGAACAAGAAGATAAACAATTTTATAGGATATGGGACTTATTTTATCAGTGGTTAGATAAAAAACATGGAAATGAAAGATATCAGAAAATGTTGTAAATACAAGAATAATGGAATGATATAGAATATAATATAAAAAGATTTTATTATTGAAGACATTTAGGATAATGTTATGAATTGTTATAATATAAATGAACCCAATGTCTACTATATCTCATTTAAAATGAAGAAATGCAATGTGATAGTCAAGCAAATGAGACATAATAACAATAAGGTATTTAAATATATTTGATAATACGTGATTTTATATACATGGTAAGTGATGACTACGGAAAGAATGCACAAATCTTGTAACTAATTGACACACTGTTCGTAATGGAAGATGATTTTATGCTTTTGCTTTGTTTTGTCTGTTTATGTTTGTCTATAAATAAAAACTTTTATTAAAAAAAACATTGTTTACTAATGGTTCATAAGTGTGGCTTGGTGGGCATGGCAGGGGAAGGATACTGCAAAATCTCCATTCCCTCCCCACTCTGGGTCCAGCCAGAGGTGGTCTTTGCTGGTTCTCTGAACTACTCAAAATTTCTACTACCGCTTCTCCAGAACCTGCTGAATTTCACCCCTGAAGCTTCTATTTCCCCAAAAGCCCTTGTTCGGCAATCAAGAATTATATATCTAACCTTTGAGTTGGAAAACTGACCAAAGAACCACCAACTACAGAAAAAAAAAATTAATAATTTTTTTTATTGGTTTTTTCAAATATTTTGGGGGAAAGTGTACATAATTGTGGGGAAAATTTTGACAGCTACATCATACGGAAGGTGGTACTTCCCCGGAGTCTTACATCTCTCTCTTATTTTATATATATCAAAATATCATTATTACATACATATTAGCAGTTTAGGTTTACTCAAATTCTTTAACATCTTCAATCCTACTTTATATCACTTCTAACCATTTCATTATATTAACAATTGCACTGTGTTTTTAAATACCATCGACCATGGTATCCTATTGCGCCGGTTGGAGGGGATAGGAGTCGGAGGTACCGTTCTGCGGTGGTTCGGCTCCTACCTCTCCGACCGGAAGCAATGTGTGTTGACAGGGGGACAGAGGTCGACCCCGAGGCCACTCACTTGTGGAGTGCCACAGGGGTCGGTCCTCTCGCCTCTCCTGTTCAACACATATGTGAAGCCGCTGGGTGAGATCATCCGTGGTTTTGGGGTTGAGTGTCACTTCTACGCTGATGATACCCAGCTGTATATTTCAACCCCAAACCACCCCAACGAGGCTGTCGAAGTGATGTCCCGGTGTTTGGAAGCCGTCGGGGTCTGGATGGGGGACAACAGACTTAAACTCAACCCCTCCAAGACTGAGTGGCTGTGGCTACCGGCACCTTGGTTCAGCCAGCTGATTCCATCGCTGGCCATAGGGGGCGAACAATTGCCCCCTGTGGAATGGGCGCGCAATTTGGGCGTCCTCCTTGATGCCCGGCTGTCAATGGATGACCATGTGGCAGCCGTGGCAAGGGGGGGCGTTCCACCAGGTTCGCCTGGTGCGCCAATTGCGCCCCCTACTGGACCGGGATGCCCTACGCACGGTCACTCATGCGTTGGTGACGTCCCGCCTGGATTACTGCAACGCTCTCTACATGGGGCTGCCCTTGGGACGCGCCCGGAGACTGCATTTAGTTCAGAACGCAGCCGCGCGGGCTGTGATGGGGAGTACAAGGTACTCCCACGTAACACCTCTCCTGCGCGAGCTGCACTGGCTGCCTGTGGTTTTTCGGGTGCGTTTCAAGGTGCTGATTACCATCTTTAAAGCGCTCCATGGCACGGGACCTAGTTACTTGCGGGATCGCATCCTCCCACATACATCCCTGCGGCCAATTCGCTCACACAGAGAGGGACTTCTCCTGGTGCCGTCCACTAGGCAATGCCAACGGGCGACACCAAGGAGTAGGGCCTTCTCTGTGATGGGCCCAACCCTCTGGAATGACCTCCCCCCCGACATTAGAACCACTACTGACCTCCGCTCCTTCCGGCAAAAATTGAAGACTCACCTGTTCCGATTAGCAGGCCTGGCATAATTACAACTGTCCCTCCTGGCAAATGTATTAACTGGTTATTTTAGGGGTATTGTTTTTAACTTATTGTGTGTGTTTTAGGGGTTCAAAATCCTATATTTATATATATTGCTTTGTACAGTTCTTTTAATTCCATTTTAACCTCCTCCATTCCAACTGTACATATTCAATTTTTATTGTATTTTGATATATTTGGCATGGACTGTACACCGCCCCGAGTCCCTTTTTGGGAGAGGGGGCGGTCTAGAAGCATGAATAATAAATAAATAAATAAAAAAAATAAAATCATTTCTGTGACCTAAGTCTCATTGCTGTCTCTTCTCCCGTCTGTTGGCTGAGCCATAGCTCCTCCCCCTTCATGTCTTGTGCAGTGTCTCTTGTTTCATCTAGGAGGTTCTTGTGTTTTTCCATGAAGGCTTCTGCCTCCACTACTGTATTAATTCTCACTCTACCTCCCTCCCAGAAAATCAACAAGCCTTCTGGAATTAACCACCTAAACCAGATAATTTTTTTCATATAAGTTTTTAGTTAGAAAGAAGAATTTCTTCCTCTTATCTCTTATTCTTTTTGGTATCTGTTTCAGAATGGTTATTTCTTTGTCATTATATCTTAAAGGTTCCCCCCTTTGAACTCCTAGAATCTCATCTCTTGTGGTCTTTCTAAAAAATTTAACATGAACTTCCCTTGGAACATTGTGTTTTCTAGCATATGCTGAATTGATTCTATATATCAGATCAATATCCCACCCTAGCTGTTGCTTATCTCTTTTAATATAATCTGCTAGCTTTGTTGTCATAATCTCCCTTAAGTCTTCACCCTCCATTTCAGGTATGTTTTGAAATCTAAGAAAGAGAGACATCCTTTCAAATTCCATTTTTTCCATATAATTCTCAATCCCAGTGTTGTTGTTGTTTTTTGTAAAACCTTCATCTCTTCTCCCACCCCCACAGCCCCCTCCTCCAGAGCATCTATTTTCTGGTTATTTGGTAAAGTCTGTTGTTTATTCTCTCTGAGTTCTTCCCTTACGTCCGCCAGCTGTTTTTTTATTTTGTCCTGTCCCTTTAAGATTGTCTGGAACATTTGTCGAAACATTTCTTGAGACTGCTGTTCCCCCTCGGAGGCTTTTGGTTGTAAAAAGGAAGATAGTTGTGTTTGTTGTGGAATGGGACTTGAAACAGAAGAAGATGGAGCCGATGCTGGTTTAGGAATGGGGGCCTTTTTCGCAGGCATTGTGAAGTTCAGAGAAAGGTTTACCACTGGTTCGCCCCGGGTGCCCACACTCGCTTCATAATCATGCGTGCCTTCTGCACATATGCTTTGCTCATGCATGCAGCTTGCACACATGCACACGATCTAGAAAATGTGACTAAATAGGATGGCATAGAGCCAGGGCAGATGGGCAGGTCGACTCGCAGGTCGCCATTACTGATTCACCTGAATCAGTCCGAACTGGCTGAATTCCACCTCTGATAGGGACCAAAAACATTTGAAATGAGAAAAAAAGAAGCAAGTGGTATTTTTATTGTGCAGAAAACATAATGTTAAAAATATGGTTCTGGTAGATTTTAGCACTTTTTGTTCTGAAATTGATTCGCATTGAAAATGCAATGTGTCTCCAATGAGTTTTTTTGTTTTTTGTTTTGTTTTTTGCTTATTTACTTGGCATCATACCTGATGCTCATCCTAAATGACTCTCTGAGCTGCTTGTAGACCTATTCCCATTAGGAAGGTTAAAAACAAATGTCATGAAATAATTAAATTACAAATAAAACAACCTTCAAAGACTCCAACAAGATTCACTGAACATTCATTGATTTCCCCTATAATTACCTAGGTAGTCTTAGTTATGTGGCATCTTCTCATATCCTTGGGGAAGTCTAAAAACAACCCCAAAGAACAGGTCAAGTGTGAAAGGTGTTATTAATGGGGGGGCCAGAATGTAATGATCTGCTCTTTGTGAAAGAACATATATGGAAACTATTCTAATGCATGAGAGAGGATATTATTTTTTGTCAGGTTTCATTGCTGCAGGCAGAACTGGTTCATATATGGTGACACAGGTATTTTTGAAGAAGATGGCATTTTTCATTGCAGTCATAGCAGTATTTCTGCCAGGGGTTACATGCCTTACTCCTCAGATTAATGCATGTGCTGTGGGGAAATCTCCCTTTATCAAGCACAAGTATTTTTTGTCAGGGGATTTCATAATGGCTGGGATACTTTCTCAGTTCTACATGATATCTGATCCAGTGCGTTTCAGAAGGCATCCCTCTGAAGAACTGGTTGATGAGCTCATGTAAAGACTTTTTCTTCTTAACTGTAGCGTATTTCAGACCAGATATCCTTCTATAATAGGATGCTTGGACTGAGTTAATTAGTATTTTTACTTGCAACATAAATTATTTCTTTTTTTTTCACCAGTTAGTTCCTTCATACTACTATAGATTGCTATCCTAATAAATACATACACAGATACAAATTTCTTATGACAAATCTCACCTGTTTTTTTTTAAATTAAAATTCCATATTGAGCTTTTCTCATATGAGCCATGGTGGTGCAGAAGTTAGAGTGCAGCACTGCCAGCTACTTCTGCTGCCTGCCGGCTGCCTGTAATTTCTCAGTTGAAATGTCACCAGGCTCAAGGTTGTGACTCAGTCTTCCATCCTTCCAAGGTCACTAAAATGAAGACCCAGATTGTTGGAGACAATAAACTGATTCCACAAACTGTTTAGAAAGGGCTGAAAACCTCTGTAAAGCAGGCTATAAGTCTAAGTGCTATTGCTATTTATTTACTCACCATGGAATGAATCATCCATGCTTTTTTGTTGAATCACTGTTTTGTTTGTTGCCAATTTAATACCATCATTTCACGATTTCATGGTTGTGCTGAATATTAGGAAACAATGGAGCTATGTAGTTCTTTGCATTTGATTTCTAAACAGGTGCTTCAGCAGGCATGCAGCCTGTCTGCCTTATCAAAACAATTACTTATTTTTCAGAGGTAAGGAATCCCTCTGAAGGTCTGTTATGATCCAAGAAAAAGATTTATACACAACATTTGCCCTCAAGTATGTTTCAGAACAGATTCTTCATACATATACAAACTTCCTAAAGGGGAAAAAATCCCACAATCTAGGAAAAGGTGGAAAAGCTAAAGATACAGAACTAGAAGTGTGCCTTACAGGTAGATGACAATATGATTATTAACAGAATAGCAGAGTTGGAAGGGACTATTGAGGTCTTCTAGTCCAACCCTCTGTTCAGCCAAAAAAAACCTTTACCATTTCAGACAATTGTTTGTCCAATCTCTTCTTGAAAACCTTCAGTGATGGAGCACCCACAACTTCTGAAGGGAAACAATTCCACTAATTAATTGTTCTCACTGTCAGGAAATTTCTCCTTAGTTCTAGGTTGCTTCTCTGCTTGATTAGTTTCCATCCATTACTTCTTGTCCTGCCTTCAGGTGCTTTGGAGAATTGGTTGACTCCCTCTTCTTTGTGGCAGCCTCTTAGATATTGGAACACTGCTATCCTGTCACCCCTTGTCTTTCTCTTCATTAAACTAAACATAACACATTCCTACAACTATTCTTCATATGTTTTAGCCCCAAGTCCCCTAACCAGCTTCTCTGTACTTTTTCTAATCTCAGTATGTGTGTGTGTGTGTGTGTGTGATTAATAATTAGTAATGTTCCTTTGAGCAATTCATCTGTTTCCTACTGAAAATTGTTTATAATCATTGAAAGAATCATAACAGCCACCTTCCACTGGAAAATTATACTTTTATGTTTTCCCCAAGTACATTTTTCCCTCGGAATTATTGTTGCTCTGAATTATTTTTTAAAGTTATTTTTCAATTATTATACAAATATTGCATTCGATTTCATATTCTTATACATTTGGTGATCGTGCAATTTACAAATAATTCATACAATTCAGTGCATCTGTAGCAATGGAATCAGTTTATGAGTGCTATGACATTTACACAATTTCCTTAAGGGTACTATAAAATCAGGTTTTCTGTGCAGTTGAGTTATGAATAAAGTATATGTAATGTCACGTTCATTAGGAAATGAAATATGATTTAGATATGTATCTCTCATTGCAGATTTTTCCTACAGAACTTTCAACATATCCTGGCCTTGGTTTTTGCTGTAAAGGAGATCAATGAAAACAATAACATTTTACCCAATGTGACTCTGGGTATGCACATCTCTAACAGTTACTTCATGGCGAGATGGACCTACTTGGCTTCAATGGAGCTTCTCTCAACACGAAGCAGATTCATCCCCAACTATAAGTGTGATATCAAGGACTGGGCATTATCTGTTATTGCGGGACCTACCTCTCATATTTGCCCCTTCATAGCCAACATTTTGAATGTCTACAAGATGCCCCAGGTGAGATATCTTCTTGAATAAATCTAATGGGCTGTGAGAGCAATCTTGAGAGAGGAGGAAGAAATGCAATCTAGACAATGGTCTAATGAAATAAATTTGAGTCCAAACCAAAAGATTTTAGAAAGCATTTCAGAATTGACACCTTCCTCATTCTCTGGAATACAAAGGCAATAGAGACAGGGTGAACAGTTCTAGGCTGGCAAAATTGATGCCAATCTTTTTATAGATAGTCCAGGACAGAAAACCCCGCTCATGAATATTAATGTTAAATTTTAATGTAAGGTTATAGTTGCTTTCCCAGACCCTCCTCTCCACCCCCTCCACCCATTTACAAACCTAAGTTTGTAAACCAACAATAAATCATCAAGCAATTCTTTTATATTACATTTTGTGATTTGGAAATAAAAGGGTAATCCAAATAGAGATGAACAAAATATGTGATGGCCGTATGGTATGGTTATTTTTAGGTACTATATTTGATTTACTCCTTAATTTGAATTAATTAATTAATTAATACCAAATAAACCTAATTAATATACCATAATTTCTTGACCTTTCTAAATAGACCGGATAAAAAATGTTAGTACATTTTCATTGTAATATTATGGAATCATGGACATAATCAGTCCATTTATTATATTATTATTTGGGAATAGTATCTTGAGTTTTATATTGCTAATTAACCTCCCTCCCTCCCTCTCCTTTCCTTCCTGTCTGCCTGCCTGCCTTCTTCCTCCCTCCCTCCCTCATCCATCTATGCATCCATCCTTCTCTCTTTTTTTCCCTTCCTCCCTCCCTCACCTTTCATTCCTGCCTGCCTTCTGCCTCCCATTTTGCTTCCCTCCCTTTTCCTTCCTTCCTTCCTTCCTTCCTTCCTTCCTTCCTTCCTTCCTTCCTTCCTTCCTTCCTTCCTTCCTTCCTTCCTTCCTTCCTCCCTACCTCCCTTTCCTGCCTGCCTGTGTTTTCCCTCTCGCAGTTAGGAAAGAGAGCAGAACTGAAAGACAAATAACTAGTTAACTTACAACATTGTGTATTAGATATTCTTGCTAATGATAGTTAATATTTAGCAAATCTTATCAGAATATTATGGTTTCATCTTCTTCTTCTTCTTCTTCTCCTCCTCCTCCTCCTCCTCCTCCTCCTCCTCCTCCTCCTCTTCCTCCTCCTCCTCCTCCTCCTCCTCCTCCTCCTCCTCCTCCTCCTCCTCCTCCTCCTCCTCCTCCTCCTCCTCCTTTTGCCTGAAATTAGTGACTTAAGTCTCTGTATTGTGTAAACACTATTTTTGCTCCTGCCAAATATTGAAAATAAGGGGAATGATCCAAAGATTTAGCATCTGAATATTTTACGTCACATAATGTTTGTCACTGTGAAATTTCATATTTTATGTTCCCATTTGAAAACGTTGAGGGAAAATATTTGATTCACTGTATGCTTGCTTGGGATTCAGATAACATAATCTGGAAAGTAAGAGGCAAATATATTAGCAGAATGTGAAATAATTGAAATGAAAAGGAGGAAATTCATTCATTGTGTAGATTCTGTGTAGTGCCTTTTCCTTTTTACCAATCTCTATCCCTATTTGCATGCATATTGGTATATATCCAGATTAGAATCAGAGGTGGGCTGCTACTGATTCACACAGGTTCGGATGAACTGATAATGGAAATTGGGACTGGATCACTGAACTGGTAGGGACGGCAGGCTGGCCACACCTCTGAACTGGTTCCCCAGTCACGGCTGTTGTTGCTGGCTGGTTTGGTTTTCAATCATTTTTTTCATGTTCTGCGCATGCACAGAGCAATACAATACAATACAATAGTAGAGTTGGAAGGGACCTTGGAGGTCTTCTAGTCCAACCCCCTCCCTAAGCAGGAAACCCTATACCGTTCCAGACAAATGGCTATCCAACATCTTCTTAAAGACTTCCAGTGTTGGGGCATTCACAACTTCTGGAGGCAACTTCTGTTCCACTGATTAATTATTCTAACTGTCAGGAAGTTTCTCCTCAGTTCTAAGTTGCTTCTCTCTTTGATTAGTTTCCACCCATTGCTTCTTGTTATACCCTCATGTGCCTCGGAGAATAGCTTGACTCCCTCTTCTTTGTGGCAACCCCTGAGATATTGGAACACTGCTATCATGTCTCCCCTAGTCCTTCTTTCTCTTAAGCTAGCCATACCTAGTTCCTGCAACCGTTCTTCATATGTTTTAGCCTCCAGTCCCCTAATCATCTTTGTTGCTCTTTGAGTGTCAATTTACATCTTTGAGTGTCAATTTACATTCAACTGTGCATGCACATGCAGTAACTAGAATCAATGGCAGGAACAATCCAACCCTGATCAGGATGCATAAAGATTATGAAGTGAGAACTAAAAAAGATACAGGAGGAGCGGCTGTGTATATATTGACTACAAAGCAATGTTCTTGCATCGTTTATCTTATCCCATCTCACCACAACGTCATTGCTTCGATTTTTTTGCTGTTTCCTATGAGGACAAACTAGGAAAATTCTGGGATATGTTTCCTTCTTTAATCAGAACCAAGTAGCTCTAACCCTTAACATTTGTGGTCCATTTTTAGTCAAATATTTCCTAAATTAAAACATTTCTGAGGTGTCCAGTTTTTGTATGTCTCCTACAGTGATTGGATTAAAAAAAAATTACTACTGGTTCTGTGGGCATGGCTTGTTGGGCATGGCATTGCTTAGTGGATGTGGCTTGGTGGGCGTGGCAGAGGAAGGATAAAATATCCTATGAGTGAGATTTAGTGGAAAATCTCCATTTCCTCCCAATCAACTAGGACTCGGGAGGCAGAGGGGTGGGGCCAGTCAGTGGTGGTATTTACTGGTTCTTTGAACTAATCAAAATTTCCACTACCGGTTCTCCAGAACTGGACAGAATCTGCTGAATGCCACCTCTGGTCTCTTAGAATTACAGCCCTTGAATGAAAATTCTGCACATCATTTTTTAAAATATGATTAGTTCTTGGTAGTGATGACAAAAGAGTATGAATTAATAACAGATTTTTCAAAGATAACGAATACTTCAGTTGGAAAACCATATTCCTTTTTTTAATATTTAGCTAATATACGGATGTTCTCCAGTGATAGAGGGTGAGGTAAAAACTGCCCTTTTGCATCGTTTTTTCCCAGATGGTGACCAACAGATTATGGGTATTCTCCAGTTGCTTTTGTACTTAAGGTGGACGTGGGTTGGACTGATTGTCCAACGTAATGAAAATGGAGAGCGATTCATGCAAAATGCTATGACTTTGTTTCCTGAGAAAGGTATCTGCTTTGACTTCATGGAACAGATGGCCAAAGAAATATTTTCTAATAATATTGGTGATGCATTTAAAGATTTTAGTAAAATGTACATTACTATCATGAATAGTACAGCCAATGTTATTATCCTATATTGTGAAAACCAGGTCACCGTGATTTTTAGAATGCTGCCCTATTTTCCAGCATTTGAAGAGATGCCTGTCAAGAAAAAAGACAAAGTTTGGATTATGCCAGGCCAGATGGAGTTCACATCCCTTCCCTTTCAAAGAGTGTGTGGTATAGACTTTTTCCATGGTGTTATATCTTTTGCAATTTCTTCCAAAGAGATCTCTGGATTCAATAAATTCCTTCAGACAAGAAATCCAACATCAGAAATGCAAGACCATTTAATGGAAGTGTTTTGGGAACAGGTTTTTGATTGCTCTTTCCCTAAAGATAAGTTAGATGAAGATACTGGAATGCTGTGCACTGGAGAAGAGAAGTTGGACCATCTTCCTAAGTCTGTGTTTGACACCACCATGACCGGACAGAGTTACAGCATCTACAATGCAGTCTATGCTGTGGCACATGCTCTACAAGCCATGATTTCCCCCAAGTCCAAATACAGAACAAGGGCAAAAATTGGGCAACCCAATTTTTTTATTCAAAAAACGTGGCAGGTAATAGGAGAGTGAATGAACATTTCCCATTGCTCTTTTCTCTGAGGCAGTGAGCTGTTCTAGTGTGGGGATGGCAATGAGAATGCTGGAGTGATGATTTTATGTCTCCTGTCACTCCACTTTTCTCATCCTTTCAGGACTTGGAGGAATCTGTGTAATTGTGAATAGAAAACAATGCTACAACAATTCTAAGGAGGAGGAAAACATTAAGAAGAAGAAGCTGTATCTTCTTTCCTCCCTCCCTCTCTTTCTCCCTCCCTCTCTTCCTCCTTTTGTTCATTCATTCTTTCAGTCTTGATTTCTTGATTTCTCAGAAGAGAAGATATTATTGACAATTTTCAGTATATTATTATATTTACTTTTATAAATTTTAGTATTTTAACCTCCCTCAGTCCCTCCCTCCCTCCTTCCTTTTGTTCATTCATTCTTGCTTTCTTGGCAGTTTTCAGTGTATTATTATAAATATTTACTTTTACAAATTTAAATGTTTTAACTGTCCTCCCTCTCTCCGTCCCTTTCTTCCTGCTCTATTAATTGTCAACTTTTGCTTCTGTTTAGCTCCATCACTATTTGAGAACTGTCTCATTTAATAACACTGCAGGACAGAAAATCTTCTTTAATGAAAATGGTGACTTAGAGACTGGATTTGATATTATCAATTGGGTCACCTTCCCAAATGAGACCTTTATTAAAGTCAAAGTTGGAAATATTGACCCAACAGCTTCTCCAGACAAGCTGATCACCCTTTTTGCACAGGACATCACCTGGCCCACTATGTTTAACCAGGTATTCCTTGCTCAGATTTCGAATGGTGCACATTCCTTAACTTCCCCTCTTGCTTTCAGAATTATAGATTTGAATAGATCCTGTCTTCAGACGTCAGCTTGAAAACTGTAGAGGTGTTTTCAGAAACTTGAGATGTAACATTGAAGACTGAAATACTGTAGACTTTTGAAGGCTAGAAAGACTGACTGACTGCAAATTGTCAGTTCAAATCTCACCAGGCTCAAGGTTGACTCAGCCTTTCAGCCTTCCATCCTTCCCAGGACCCAAATTGTTGGGGGCAATATTCTGACTCTGTAAACCGCTTAGAGAGAGATGTAAAAGTACTGTGAAGCAGTATATAAGTCTAAGTGCTATTGCTATAATTGCTCTAAAACAGCAGGCGTTTTCAGGCCATCTACCTCCCATGTTTCTTATTTCAAAGTAAACTCCACTTTGAAATAGAATTTTTATGAAAAAAAAGCTTATTGTTTTCAATAAATCCTGCTTTATATGTCTTGATAGGTTCCACCTCTTTCTGTATGCAATGACAATTGCTATTCAGGGTCCAGGAAGATGAAAATAGAAGGGAAGCCATTTTGCTGTTATGATTGCTTTCGATGTGCAAAAGGGAAAATTTCAAACCAGATGGGTAAGAGTTGTCTTTTGCAGGACTATTCAGTCTCTTTAACTTCAAAATTCTATTCTTTTTAAACTTTCTACAACTGACTTCTAATGTGGTGGCTGAACCAATGATATTGCTCAGGAATAAAGACAAAGACATGTCTCCCAGGATAATGTTGCAGGATCCAATCTGAGTCAGTCACTTAGTCTTTCAAGCTTTCAGACTCATGCTAGAGCCCATCCTTAGGAAGCTTCTCTCTCTCCAGGTTAAAAATCATGTAGAGGATATTACCATATTTTTCAAGAAGGGAGTCGGGAAGCTTAAGGGTTTTACTAGCCATTCAGCCAGCTTGCACATAGGTGTTGTGGCCTGCCAGTGGCCAGAGGAGCTGGTGGCAGACTCAGACAATGAGGAGGTTGGGGAAGAACATGGGCCAGTTCTGGAGTCTGGGGAAGGCTCTGATGAATGCTCTGCATTGGAGGCAGAGATGGGGCCTGAGAAGGACCCCTACATTGTGTATCTTGGGGAGTCCATGAAACCTCACTGGGACAGCATCTGTTCCTCTCATTTCCCACCATTTCTTTTTCATTATACAGTTGCTTTGTTTAAATTGGCTGAAATATTCATACTCATCTCAGTTGTATTTGCTGGTCTACATGCTGAGAAATCATTGAGCTGGGCTGGATGGATTCCAACCTGAGTCAAAAAGCTTGGAAAACTAAACCTCTGGTCCCAGTGACCAATTGGATCCTGCAATGATATTAGCTGCCAGCAGTTTGGCAGATTGAATCTCACCAGGCTCAAGGTTGAGTCATCCTTCCATACTTCCAAGATAGGTGAAATGAGGACCCAGATTGTTGGGGGCAATAAGCTGACTCTGTAAACCACTTAGAGAGGGCTGGAAAGCCCTGTGAAGCAGTATATAAGTCTAAGGGCTGTTGCTATTATTAAATGAGGAGTAAATGAATTCCATTAACTCTCAGTTCAACTATTTATTTCTAAAAACTGACCATGATGCTTTTATTTACCAGATGCAGTTGACTGCTTCCAGTGTTCAGAAGACCAATATCCAAACAAGGCTCAAAATCTCTGCATTCTAAAACGAGCATCTTTCTTGTCTTACAATGAGCCACTGGGAGTCACCTTAGCCACCATTAGTCTTTTCTTTTCCTCTATCACAGCTTTGGTGTTGGGCATCTTCATTAAACACCAGGAAACTCCCATTGTCAAAGCCAACAACCGGAACCTCACCTACATTCTTCTCATTGGTCTCCTGCTCTCTTTCCTTTGCAGTTTGTTCTTTATTGGGCAACCTGGTCAAGTGAAATGTCTAATGCAACAAACTGCTTTTGGCATCATCTTCGCTGTAGCTCTTTCTTGCATATTGGGCAAAACAACAATCGTTATCCTTGCTTTCATGGCCACCAAGCCAAGCTCCAAAATGAGGAAATGGGTGGGGAAAAGACTTGCCAACACTATTGTCTTATCTTGCTCCCTAGCACAATTCACTATTTGTGTAATATGGTTGGCAAGTTCTCCCCCATTCCCAGATTCCGACATGCACTCCATGGCAGAAGAAATTGTCCTCAAATGTAATGAAGGTTCAACCACTATGTTTTACATTGTTCTTAGTTTTCTGGGGTTCTTGACTTCTGTCAGCTTCACAGTAGCCTTCCTAGCTAGGAAGTTGCCTGACAGCTTTAATGAAGCTAAATTCATCACCTTCAGCATGTTGGTCTTTTGCAGTGTCTGGATATCATTTGTTCCAACCTATTTGAGTACCAAGGGGAAATACATGGTGGCTGTGGAGATCTTTTCCATTTTGGCTTCTGCAGCTGGATTACTGGGCTGCATCTTTTCCCCCAAATGTTATATCATTATTCTGAGGCCTGATTTGAATACAAAGAGGCAATTAGTAAAAAAATGATAATGAATATGGAGTTCAGTTTGCTCATTGATTCAGTTGAACACAACCTTCCCCCTATTGAAGCACAAAATGCAAAACTCATTAGATAACGGTATTTCTTGACTCTGTAATCAGAATATCATTAAAAATCTATACTTGGTGCATGAAATGAGAATACTTTATTAGGTTACAGAATAAAATACAAAAGTAAATAGGAAGACAGTGTGGAAAAGAGGGAAAATAGAAATGATGAGGTCCTGCAGAAAAGAAAAGCATTGATTTCTGACTCCCCCTGTTGTAGTAAAATAAAGCATTAACATCAAATCATAACTTTTTGCTTTTCCATAATAATATAAGTAGCCATTTCTATAAACACATATTAATCTAATTGGTAAAACCTAAAATCAATTTTCATTCTTTTTCTACCTCAAGCACAAAGGTCGGAAACAGTCTCCATGCAGCAACAAAAGTACTTATATTCTTTTCATTAATCAAAATGGTCAATTTAGCCATTTCTTCCAACTCCATCAGCTTCTGTAGCCATTCGTCCATGGTGGGAATTGAAATGTCCTTCCATTTTTGTCCATACAGTAGTCTTACTGCTGTCAACATATATAAGACCAACCACACTCAATGTGTAGTCCTCAATGGAACTGCATCTATATGGAGCGAGGAATGCAGTGGAGTATCCCAAAGTTCTGTTTTAGGCCCATTACTCTTCAACATCTTCATCAATGATCTGGATGAGGGGATAAATGGGGAACTCATCAAATTTGCAGATTACACCAAGCTGGCAGGAATAGCCAACACTACAGAAGATAGACTTGAGATACAGAAGGATCTTGACAAACTTGAACATTGGGCACTTTCTAACAAAATGAAATTCAATTGTGAAAAAATAGAGTTCTACATTTGGCCAGAAACACAAAATACACAGGTATAGTATAGGTGGTATCTTGCTCAATAGTCGTAACTGTGAGAGGAATCCTAGTGGACAACCATTTAAATATAAGGCAGCAGTGTGCAGCAGCTGCCAAAAAAGCCAACTCAGTTCTAGGCTACATAAACAGAGGGATAGAATCAAGATCACATCAAGTGTTAATACTACATTATTGGTAAGGCTACACTTGGAATGCGGCATTCAGTTTTGGTCGCCACAATGTAAAAAACATGTGGAGACTCTAGAAAGAGTGCAGATAAGAGCATCAAAGATGATTAGGGGACTGGAGGCTAAAACATATAAGAATGGTTTCAGGAACTGGGTATGTCTAGTTTAATGAAAAGAAGGAGTAGAGGAGACATGATAGCAGAGTTCCAATATCTCAGGGGTTGCCACAAAGAAGAGGGAGTCAAACTATTCTCCAAAGCACCTGAAGGCAGAACAAGAAGCAATGGGTGGAAACTAATCAAGGAGAGAAGCAATTTAGAACTGAGGAGAAATTTTCTGACAGTTTGAACAGTTAATCAGTGGAAGAGAAGTTGCCTCCAGAAGTTGTGAAAGCCCCAACACTGGAAGTCTTTAAGAAGATGTTGGATAGCCATTTGTCTGAAATGGTATAGGGTTTCCTGCCTAGACAGGAGGTTGGACTAGAAGACCTCCAAGGTCCCTTCTAACTCTGCTATTGTATTATAAGATCAAAGTTCTATTTTTTTTCTCCAAGTCTTTTTCCATTAAACACAAAAAGAAAAGTTTCTGCTTTCATCTTTATCTTTGTTTTAAAAATTTTCTGTATTAAAATATGAATTTTACTCCAAAAATATTTACTTTATCACCAGTCCACCATAAATAGTAAAAAGTCCATTTTTTTTACTTTTAAACTTCCAACATTCATCTGACATACCTTTATCAGTACCTAGGTAACTTATCTAGTGTTTAATACCCGCAATAAATCATATGGAAATTTTCTTTTAAGTCATAGTTTAATGTATATTTTAAACCTTTCATGCACATATTTTGCCATTGTTCAAGCATCACATTATCTCCAAAATTCCTTGCCCACTGAATCATACAATGTTTTACATGTTTACTTTCCAAGTTCAAATTCAATATTTTATAAATCTCAGCAATAATATGTTCATGACTACCATACAGTAAGATTTCCAATTCATTTCAATGAAACGAAACCCATAACTCTTTATCTAATTTAAATATTTCTTTTTCCCCAAGTTTTTAATTTTTTTTATAAGAATCTCAAATCAATGTGTGAACATTGTGACTTAATTGCTATGCTTTAAAAAAAGAGAGGGAAAAGGAAATCAAAACAGCTGTTTTTAAAAAACCACCCAACCATCATCTCTTGCCTGCTTCAGTATGTTGTTTTTTTTAACTTGCCTCGCAAATTCCTCTCTTAAATCTTTATCTCTATCTACATCTGCTTCAATCTAGGATTTAAATCTTTCTTTCAGTTGTTGAATGTAAACCAATGGCAGAAATGAACTTCTGATTCGAGTTCTTCTCTCAACTTTAGTGTAGGGTCACTAGAGTTGAAATATAATATTTTACCATACGTCCAACAGTCCTCCTTCACCACCATTTCTTTTCTTTAAAAAAACCTTCCTGAGGGTACAACCAGAGAGGCAACGTCATAGAAAATCTTGTTTGATATTTATTCCAAACTCTTACTATGATACCTCTAGGAAAGTGATTGTGAAATTCATCCTTAAGTTTAGCTCTCTTTTTTTGATTTTTTTTTAATTAGTTTTACAAAATGTTAAGGAAAAGGGTGATGGGTATGGTTACAAATTTTGACAGCTACATCGTGCAGGAAATGGTATTCCCCCCAATTCTCATAACTTTTACATAATGATAAACAAGATGTTATTGCTTAACTAGATTTTGATAGCTTATTTTTACATTGTATCTTTCAATAATTTCAATCATTTACTTTGTATCAAACAAAAAGATTCATTATATCAGCAATTGCACTATTTTTCTAACTTACTTCTGTGATCTGAGTTTTCTCATTGTTGCCTCCCCCCCCCCGCCTGCCAGCAAAGCCTCGGCACCTCCCATATCTTGTGTGGTGTCATCCGCTTTATCTAGGAGGGCTTTGTTTTTTTTCCGTGAAGGCCTCCGCCTCCATAGTTGTATTAATTCTAACTCTACTGCCCTCCCAGAAAATCAGCATACCTTCTGGCAGAAGCCACCGGAACCAGAATCCTTTATCAAATAATTTTTTTGCTAATAGTGCATATTTTTTTCCTTTTATCTCTTACTTTCTTCGGGATTTGTTTCAGGATGGCTATCTCTCTGTCCTTGTATTTTAAAGTTTGCCCCCTTTGTGCCCCCAGAATCTCATCTCTTGTAGCCTTTCTAAGAAATTTAATGTGAACCTCTCTTGGAACATTGTGTGTTCTAGCATAAGCTAAATTAACTCTGTAAACCAGGTCAATATCCCATCCTAACTGCTGATTGTCTTTTTTAATATATTCAGCTAACATTTTTGTCATCATCTCACTCAAGTCTTCATTGTCAGTCTCAATTACATTTTGAAATCTAAGGAAAAAAGACATCCTTTCAAATTCCATTTTTATCATGTGGTTCTCAAGTTCTCTAAATTTCCTCTCTGGACCCCCCCCTCACCTCCCCCCTCATCTCAGCCATCCCCTCCTCCAGAACTTCCAGTCTCTGTTTGTTTTGTGCCGTTTGGTTTTGATTTTCTCTGAGCTGTTCATTCATTTCCCTCAGTTGGTTTTTCAGTTCATCCTGCCCCTTTAAGATCTTTTGAAGCAGCTGATGAGTTACTGATTCCTCCTCAGGGGCTTTAGGTTGTAGAAACAATGTTAGTGACTGTTGTCCAATTGGACTGGATGTTGAAGATGTTGGAGCAGAACCAGCAAAGCCTGGTTTCCCAGGTGGTGGTTTCTTCGGAGCCATTATAAAAAAAACCCTCAGAGGTGTCTATGTCCATACAAAGAGATGGCGACTGTGGAAAGGCACAACCACGAGGCAGGCAGTCCAGACAGGAATAGAGACCTTTTCTATAATTCAAATCCAGTCAATTAAATCAGTTATTCCAAATCTAAGATACTATGTAACGAGATATTTCTGAGAGTCACGGAGGCAAAAGTACAATGCCAGCAATTTTCATAGGAGGAGTCAAATTTCAAAGAGCATAAAGATGACGGAAGTGTGCCATCTTGCTTCGCCAACACCGAGGATCAGAAAGCAACAAGCCAAAAGTTTTCAAAGTTTTTAAAGAAGTCAGATCATTCACTTTTCTTTCACAATTGCAATAAAACATTCATTTGCTTGCTTATAACGAGTGTGATTCCTTTTCAAACTCTCTCTCTCTCATCAGAGAGAGGAGATAAGTCCAAAGCTGCTTTTCCAAGGGGGGGGAATCCCCCTCCCTCCAATCACACTTCCCAGGAGAGGATTGAAAGTGTTTTAGAAAGCTGACAATCTTTCATTTAAATATCAAAGGGAGAATCGGGGAGGGTTCCCATCTCACCGCACTGCAGCAGTAGCCTTCAAATTGTCAAGATCATCCAGCTGCCTCGACACGAAAGCGCGTGGGAGCATGAAGGCTCCGTCGCACACCCCCTTTCGCTTCTCGGCTTCTGGGGCAATGCCGGGGACCCCCTGCGGCTGCCGCCGATCCAGGGGACCCCCAGCGAGCAGCCCATAAGGCAGGGCACTCTTTCAAGGCACTCTGTGCCCCCCCCCCCAGCTGAGGGGAGCCCACCAAGAGATTGCAGGGTGGATGAAACATGTCCATCGCTCTCAACAACTGGAAGAAGCTCCCATCCTTAAGTTTAGCTTTATCGTACCATAAATAACCGTGCCATCCAAACCTTAATTCATATCCCTCTAATTCAGGTAACGTCTTGTTCTGGAGGTTCATCCACTCTTTTAGATAGGCTAGTCAGCATGCATCAAAATATATTTTCAAGTCTGGTAAACCAAACCCCCCTCTTTGCTGAGCATCTTGCAGTAACTTATATCTAATTCTTGTTTTTCCCCCTTGACATATAAACTTAGAAATATCCCTCTGCCATTGTTTAGATGGAGCTGAGGTGGTGCAGTGGTTAGAGTGCAGTACTGCAGGCTACTTCAGCTGACTGCTAGCTGCTGTTCATCAGTTCAAATCTCATTGGCTCAAGGTTGACTCAGCCTTCCATCCTTCCAAGGTGGGTAAGATGAGGACCCAGATTGTTGGGGGCAATATGCTGACTCTGTAAACCTTAGAGAGAGCTGTAAAAGCACTATGAATCAGTATATAAGTCTAAGTGCTATTGCTATTATCAGTTGCAAATATTGGTAATGTCTGGAATTAAAAAAGCATATTTGATAAGATATTCATCTTAATTACCAAAATTCTACCCAATAGTGATAAGTGCAAGTCATGCCATCTTTGTAGGTCCTCTTTAATATCCCTTCAAAGAGGGACATAAATATTTTGAAACAATTTTACATTTGTATTTGTCAACAGAACCCTTAAATATTTCACGTTTTTCTTGACCCTAAAACCTGATTTTATAGTCAATATATCACTGTTCTGAGATGATATATTCTTGATCAACATTGTTGTTTTCCTTTTTCTTTTAAAACCCACTAAATCTGCAAACTCATTTAATTTCCTCATCAGATATTATTTTGGGGTTTTTTGCCAGACTATAATCAGATCATCAGCAAATGCTTCCAATTTATAAACTTCTTTCTTGATACTTTAGCCCCTTATTTTATCATCCTGCCTAAATACTTCTATTAAAAGCTTCCAATACCAAGATGAACAGCAGAGGGAACAAGGGTTATCCTTGTCTTGTACCCTTTTGAATTTCACATGAAATAGTTAAGTTAATTAGTTAATTAGTGATCATTTTTGCTTTCTGTGATGTATAAATCATTTTAATTCCTTAAATAAAGTTCTCTCCAAAGTCTATTTCTTCCAGCACTTTAAACATAAAAGCCCAATTTAAGTTATCAAAGGCCTTCTTTGTGTCTATAAATATTAAGACTGCCTGTTTGTCATTATGATATGAAAAGTGAACTTGCATGGTTGCCCTGCCCCAGCCAGGGACTCACTCTATTACTTCTTCTTCATCAAGAAGCAGTCTGAGAGTGCACAGCTACTCACGGGAGCAAAAGTGTTGGTTTCCAAAGCCTCCCCTTTCCTAGGGAGAATTTTTTCCCAGCTTAAAAAATGTTCTAAGCATATACTTGTGGAGGGTCTGCAGCCAGCGATCTACAACTCTGTACATACAAGTGGGGAGGTCCTAAATAAGAATATTTCTAAGCCAGGAAAAAATGGAGAATATTCCAAAAACAAAAGTAGAAAGACTAAAAATATTTAGAAATGATTGGTATTGTCAGAAGATGTATTATAAAGTCTCGAATGCATGGTTGCATAAAACTCTTCATTTGTTATGAGTAGACATACAGATTTGTAGGATTAGATCATATTTTAACAATAGGGAGATTTGTCAGCTTTGATTCATTTAGAAACTCTCTGAGGCACCTTATTTGATCTAGAAGACCTCCAAGGTCCCTGCCAATTCTGCTATTGTATTGTATTGTATTGAAGAAAGAAACTATTGGTAGAATTTAGCATTAGAATAATAAGAGTTGGAAGTGACCTTGGAAGTCTTTTAATCCATCCCCCTGCTTAGGCAGGAAACCCTACACCATTTCAGACAAATGGTTATGCAATCTCTTCTTCAAAACTTCCAGTGTTGCAGCATTTACAACTTCTGGAGGCAAGTGCTTCCACTGATTAATTATTCTAAGTGTCAGGAAATTTCTCCTCAGTTCTAAGTTCTTCCTTGATTAATTTCCATCCATTTCTTCTTGTCCTACCTTCTAATGCTTTGCAGAATAGCTTGACTCCCTCTTCTTCATGGCAGCCCAGTGGTGGGTTTCTGCTGGATCGCACCGGATCGCGCGCTCCCTTTCACCGCTAAACCCGGAAGTACGTTCTTGCCCCGCCCCTGGCGACGGGACGACGCTTGCCTGCGCTCCACCAGCTCGGCTGGGACCGCAGACGTTTCTCTGCTCAGCAATGTCTTCAGTGGAGCGGTGGCAGCCTGGCAGGCTGAGCCTGCGTCCCTTTCAGGTGCTCCGCTCCGCTGAGGAAACGTCTCCGGTCCCAGCCGAGCTGGTGGAGCGCAGGCAAGCGTCGTCCCATCACCAGGGGCGGGGCAAGACTGTACTTCCAGGTTTAGCGCCAAAAGGGAGCGCGCGATCCAGTGCGATCCGGCAGGAACCCACCACTGTGGCAGCCCCTGAGATATTGAAATGCTGCTATCATGTCACCCCCAGTTCTTCTTTTCATTAAATTAGACATACCCAGTTCCTGCAATCATTCATTGTATGTTTTAGCATTCAGTCCCCTAATCATCTTGGTTGCTCTTCTCTGCACTCTTTCTAGAATCACAACATCTTTTTTACATCATGGCAGTGGTGTGTTCCTACAGGTATGCACTGGTACGCCTGGACCAGTTGCAGAAATTGGGCGTACGTTTGCGTACCCGTTGAGTTGGTGGCCCCATACTGGTATGTTCCCTTCCCTGGCCTGCCCCTTCTCACTCCCCCCCCCACTCGCCTTGTCTCCAGAAGTTGTTTGGTAAGCATTTGCACAAGCCTACCTCCCTTCCACCCCGCTGGCCAGCAGTCTGTCAAAGTCCAGCAATCTTTGCAGCAACATAGACGGAGGAGGTGGGTGGGAGGGGGTGCAATAACCCACCATTTGCATCTTGCTGGGATATCAACCCACACTCTGGTCTGGAGCACAGTCCTGCTCGATTTCTTTTTTCTGCCGCTGTGCTGGGGCCAAGAGGGTCGGCAGCAGTGCTCCAGGAAGGCAGGTGGATGTCCCGGGGCTACAGCGCAGCAGTCTCGGCTCCAGCACAACATCTCCCCTTTTGCCTCAGTGCTGATCAGCTGTTGAGGGCCCAGTTGGCAGGTCCAGAGGAGAAGGCATGTCCCGTTTCCGCCTGCCAGGTGATGGCAAGCATTTAATACTACTTTTAATATTTATAATATAAAATCCGAACCATAACAATATGATTATTCAAAGCCAAAGTATTAAGACTTTTTGCTGAATGGCACATAATACACCAATAATAAATGAGAGGGGAGGAAGGAGGGAAGGAGGGAGCTGGGAATGAGATGGAGGTCTCTGTGTGTGTGTGTGTGTAAGGTGGGGATATTAGAGACAGTGTGCATGCACACACGCCTGTTTGGAATGTGGTGGGGAGATTTTATGAACTTCATAGTCAATCCAGTAGAAGAGAAAGGGAGAGATGGAGGAGAGTGTGTGCATGCAGGAAGGAAGGAAAGGAAGGAAGGAGGGAGGGATGAAAGGAAGGAAGGGGGAGGAAGGAAGGAAGGAAGGAAGAAGGAAGATAGATAGATAGATAGATAGATAGATAGATAGATAGATAGATAGATAGATAGATAGATAGATAGATAGATAGATAGATAGATAGATCTGGGTCAATATGAAAAAATGTATGGGTAGTCTTATCTAGAAATATGGTCATCCTCATTCCATCAATCATGGAAAGGATTTTAGGTAGAAATTATTTAGCCATGTCCAACTTTGCTATAGAAGAAATGAAGGAGAGATTGGAGCATCTTTGAGAAAAAGTGCAGAGATCTGTCATTGTCTGCATTCACTGATGCAAAGGATACCATCTGACTAGGTGGCTCAGTGGCTAAGACACTGAGCTTGTCAATCAGAAAGGCCGGCAGTTCGAATCCCTAGCACAGGTCTCCTGTGTGAGCAGGGGGTTAGATTAGATGACCTCCAAGGTCCCTTCTGACTCTATTACTTTTTATTGTTTACCATCTAACTGACAAATGACATCATTCAGATCTTTAATTAACAAAAGGCTTTGAAAGGAAGTGGGATAAAATTTTTGATTTGAAACAGGGGCAGTAGACACAAGCAACATATTGGAAGTGGAAGAGTAAAGTAATGGCAGATCTAAAGAAGGAATTTGGGAGTGGGATTGAAAAAAACTTTGGAGGTGATCCTGGTTTGATGTTTCTATTCATTTCTAGGTCATTAGTTGAAATGAAGCTTGAAAGTTTTTCTTTATGTATTGGAATTTGTCTTCATTTTGCATATTTTACTGTTCTTGGTAACAAATACCTCCTGTTAAACTGTAATTGTTTTGGGGCCCAGTTAAATGCTGCTCTGAATAGGAAATTAATTGCCATACCCTTTTATCCTATCCTGCCCCAACCTATCCTGTTATAATACTATTATTATCAAACTCTTCTCAGAATTCTCAGTGGAATTCCAGATGCTAATGTCAAGAACATCGAGACTAAATGACACAAAAAATCTTCCCTATATCTTGGAGAACTGTTAAAACAGAAAGGCAGAAAGCTCTATTTTCCTGATACTTAATGTTCGGTACTCTAGGAGGGAGGATCTTCAGAGACATCTAAATTACAGATAGGAAGAGATGAGGAGGAAATCTCCTGGCATGATGGCTAAGATTCCACCATTGGTTCTGTTGCAGTCTCAGATAATGTACAGCTTTGCTCTTGGTCGATGTCTGGTCAGTGAACCTCTTCCCATTCCCAGATATTTAAAGGCAGGACAGCTGAACCTGGGTGTCATAACCTTCCAGAACTACAGGCTCTCTGAACCACTCTCCTTTGAAATCCCTCCCTCACATGAAAACCCTGGATTCCCTATGTAAGACATTTTAATTTGATACATTCATTAAAGGAACTGCTCTTGCTGTGAATATCCTGACTTTGTACGTTCTCTGGTTCTTCAATATTAATCATTGCATTTCATGGGCCACTTTTATTAATGTGATATTATTATGCTACAATGCTGGAAAATGCAGGCTCTAAAATTTCTGCTCGCATCATCTGCAAAAGCTAAGCTACCTAAGGAAAACTTGCCTGGTCTTTGATTTTTCATTCCTCAAGGTTCCTAGTCCTTTAGATTTCACTTAACTTTCTCATATTCCTTTGCCATCAGTCAATCTTTAGAGTCCCCTGTAAAGTTATATATGAACTAATTTATTATTGTCTAAAGTTCCAAATCACAGTCTATATTCTCAGATGTCAGCTTTGTGAGAAAAAGGGCTTTACTTTCCAAATGAAATCACATCTAAGTGGCATGAACTGTATGCTTCATAGTTGACATGTAAGATCTGGATAATTTTCCTATTTCCAAGTCCTAATTTTGAGATGACAAGTAAAAATAAGTCTTTCCTGCCACTTGATGTCAGGCTAAGGAAAAAGTGTCACAATAGTTCTCTTCCAGCTTTAAAATGCCAGAGTGATTGTCATTGGAAAGCAAAGCATGCTTCATTCGGACAGACAACAGTGAAATAATATCATCATCTTACAGGTACTTGACACAAAACTATCAGCATATTCTGGCCTTGGAATTTGCTCTGAAGGAAATCAATGAAAACCCTCACCTCCTACCCAACATCACCTTGGGCTTCCATGTTTACAACAGCAACTTCATCGGAACCTGGACCTATCATGGTGCACTGGAGCTTCTTTCAACAAAGGGCAAATTCATCCCCAATTACAAGTGTGATGGCCAGAACAATGAAATAGCTGTCATTGGAGGACCCTATACAAAGATCGCTCTGGATATGGCAAATATTCTCTGCAACTACAAGATTCAACAGGTGTAGTATGCTATCATTTTCTCCCCAGACATACAAATTAGATGACCTACCAATCTACCTACTTTTCTTCCTTCCTTTATTTCTTTCCTTCTCTCCCCAGCCCTTCCTTTCTTCCATCCTTCCTTCTTTCTTTCCTTCCTTCCTTTTTCCTTCTTTCCTTCCTTCCTTCACAACAGCACATTAGGAATGTTGAGTTTAGAATCTCAACCAATTACTTATTTGTGGGATAGCTAAAGAATTTATTTCAAAGAGAAAAAAACATGAGGGTTGAGGTTTCACAATGATTCTCATCAAACAAAACAATTAAGAACCTTGAAATAATTAACACTTGACAAATTAAAACTGAAGTCTTTTTTGGTCAGCTGCCATGTTTTTATTTTGGTCAGCTTCTATTTTTGTTTCTCATACAAAATTACAAATTTACAAAAATGTACATGATATGTCAAAATGTTCAGTGAATCCAATGGCTAGGCAAAGCATTACACACTGTAAACTATAAACTGTCTTCACACAATGCATCAATTCTATCACTAAATTTTGCATGCTTACAAAAGTAACACATTACCAGTTTTTTTCTTTCCACAGCTCATCTATGGTTCTGCACCTACAGATAATCATGGAGATGTTTTCCAGTGGATGTTCCCTAACAATATGATTCAATACAGGGGAATTCTTCAATTATTGTTATATTTTGGGTGGACATGGGTGGGGATGATTTCTCTGCACTATGATGATGGAGATTGGTTTATACCGACTGTGGTCTCAATGTTTGCCCAGAGAGGAATCTGCTTTGACTTTATTAAAAGTTACCCCAAGAAGACATACAGTGACCAGTTAGCTGAAATGGTAGAGGATGGAACTGAATTATATGATGCTGTCATGGCAAGCAAGGCATCTGCTGTGGTTGTACAAGCTGAATTTATGCTGGCTATGAGATTGTTGTTCTCTTATCAAGTTTCATCAATAGATGAAAAAGTCTGGATTATGATAGCCCAGATGGATTTCACTTCCACTTCTATGCAAAGGAACTGGCCTTTACACTTCATTCATGGTGCTTTATCCATTATGGTTCACTTAGAGAACTTGGTAGGATTTCAGGATTTTGTTAGGGAAAGAAAGTTGGCCACCAATCAAGAAGATGACTTTCTCAAGCATTTTTGGGAAGATGCGTTTCAATGTGCATTCCCCAACTCCAGGGGAGAGAAGAATTTTGATGACAAATGCACTGGGGAGGAGAAGGTTGAGACTCTTCCTTCTTCGATTTTTGACACAAACATGAATAGCCACAGTTATACCGTCTACAATGCCGTCTATTCTGTAGTACATGCCTTGCATGCTCTATATTCATTCAAAAGGAAACACAGAGTTTTGCCAGATAAAAGTCAATCGAATCTTCTCCATCAAGAATCATGGCAGGTATCCTTTTGAGTTTATGTATGTACTTTATAAATTGTCTCTCCCAACCATTATGTGTGAAATGTTTCTTCTTCAATCTTGAATCCTCTTCCAGAGAGCTAAGAGTTTGGTGTGTTTGCACAGTATCTTAGCTGTTTCTACTGCTGCAATTTTCTAGATGGAGATATCTGATGTAGTTACTGGATTTAATTGGAGGCATTCTCCCCCACCTTAGGCATCATAGTCCCAAGTGCTCCCATTACACCTGGAACCACTTTGGCCTTTTCTTTCCATGTGTTCTCCAGCTCCAACTTCAGTCCAGCTTCTCCAGCTTCTCATTTTATCTGATGTTTCTGTCATTCTACAAAATTGCATATTCCACCACCTTTGTCTTTCTGTCCTTAAGTGCTATGATTATTTATGGTTGATTGACTGGTTTCGGCCCATCTATCTGGATCTGGAAGTCCCACAAAATCTTAGCTTTCTTATACTCCACACACCATCTGTGGGATCTCACATCTGGAATTAGGAGATCTAGCCGTTACTCTGTGCACATGTTCCTGTTCACTATGTCAGTTGTTTGGTTGTACCCTTCATTGTACTCTTTTCTTGCCTTCATCTTACAGTCCATAAATATGTGTTTAGCTGTCTCTGAGACCTCTCTGCATAGTCTGCTCCTTAGATCATGTCATGTTTTCAGACAGCTTCAATGTGTCTGTTACTTAGTGTCTGTTCTTGTGGTACTGTGATCAATGCCTCATGTTGTCTTTTAGTCCAGCCACTGGTAGGACTTCCCAATGTCTGCCACCTCAGCTATCTGATGTACATCCCATGCAGGGTCTTGTCTTGCCTTGACAGTTCCTGTAATTGATTTTCCTATCATGTCCGCTCTTACCTCAGGAATTCTGTCAGCAGCTCATCTTCATGTATCATTGTACTGATGTACTATTGGATGCCCTAGGGCTTATCCAGTACAATGGATCCTATTGATCTTAAATAATACTTAAATGATATTATGGATATTATAGCAAGCAATAATTAATCAATAAAATATTATAGGCCTCTTTCTTCCAAAAGTCGTTTAAATATTTGTCTAATCAATTTTATAACATCTTGATTTCTTTTTCTCATTGAGCTGCATCATTTTCTGAGGACGGTTTCATTTAACAATAATGCTGGGGAGCCTGTTTCCTTTGATGAAAGAGGCCAATTGGTGTCAGGATTTGACATAATCAACTGGATCCCCTTGCCGAATCAGTCCCTCCTTAGAGTCAAAGTTGGAAGCTTAGATGTACATATTTCTGAAGCAATGAAGTTCACCATTCAGGAGAAGGCCATTGTCTGGCCCACCAGTTTTAATCAGGTAGGCTGGAGGAATTTATTGTGTGATTGTCCCTTCAAAAACAACAATAACAACAGCAAAGATTCAAAGATCATATTCTATCGGAGAAGAGCCCAAAGTGTTATGCTCTTTAGCTTCCCTTCAAGAAGTCATAGATTGTTCATCAAACCCCAAATATTTATAACATGAAATTAATTCCCTTCAAAGACAACATTTAAAGCAACGATTCCAAGCTTCTACGACCACATTCTAGCAGAAATCCCCCAATTCTTCAGCTCTTTGGCTTCCCCTCATGAAGGGTTAGATTGTTCATCAAACTCCAAAGGTTTATTATAGTAATTTAATAAATAGTCCTTTACCTAATATTACACTGATGACAACAGCAACAACAATGGAAAGCCTAATTAGTTTTTGGAGATCTGTCCTGACCCCTTTACTTTGCCAAAGTAACGTAAAGGTAAAGGTTACCCTCACACATATATGTTTGTCATTCCCAATTCTAGGGGGCGGTGCTCATCTACATTTCAAAGCCAAAGAACCATCATGTCCAAAGACGTCTCCATGGTTATGTGCCCAGTATAACTAAATGCAGAATGTGCATGGAATGCGGTTACCCTCCCACCAAAGTCAACAATTAATTAGACTCTTGTATAGCCCGCATACTGTCAAAACCTGAATTCAACATTCTCCTTTTCTCCCTTGTCCTTTCAGGTTCAGCCCCGTTCAGTGTGCAATGAACATTGTCTTTCAGGTCAAAGAAAAGCCATGAAGGAAGGGAAAGTGTTCTGTTGCTATGACTGCCTTCCATGTGCAGAAGGAAAGATTTCAGCACAAGCGGGTAAAAATATGTATCAATAGAACGTATTAATCTAATAAGAACTAATGTGTTGACTGGTTGATTTCTGCCTCTATCATTCAAGATGTTTTGCCTCACCTCTCATTTCAGTTAAAAATTAGAATTTTTACACTTCAAAATATTATGCAGCTGAAGTTCTGATTCAAAGATCAGGGGCTGCAGAAGAGAATGTGTAATCTCTTTTTCTTTTTTTTTCTTTTTTTAAAATTTTTACTGTTTTAATTAAACAGAAATCACACACAAAAAACACTCTTCAATACATCTTCCAGCAAGCGTGTCGATTGGTTACAATTAAATTCCGTGCATTACTACAATCATTCTTTATATTTCATTCAAATTGAATTGTACATTTTAAATCAAAAAACTTTATACCGTCAATATACCAACATTCTCAATTGACTATATTTGTTTGAAAGTACTTTTATCTAGAATCATTCATATTTATATTATCCAACGAATAAACATTTTAAAACTGACAACAATCTATAAGAGCTACCACATTCTACTTATTTATCGCCTAGGATTCTTATTTATTTCCTCCATCCACCTATACCATTTATCCCATATCTGATAGAATTCTGATTCTTCTTCTCTCTGGATTTCTTTAGTTAGTTTGTCCATTTCAGCACAGTCCATAACCTTTCTTATTATTTCATCTTCACTTGGAGTTAGCTTGTTTTTCCATTTCTGGGCATAGGCAATCCTTGCCGCCGTTATTATATGCAGTATTAAATACTAGATTTCTTTTTTGCATTTTGCAGGCAATAATCCTAATAAGAAGATTTCCAGTTTCCATTCTATTTTAACTCCCGTTATTGCCTCCAGCCAGTTTTTGATCTTTTTCCAAAACCTTTTAGCCTCCTCACAGGTCCACCATAAGTGGTAATACGTTCTATGTATCGATTCGCATTTCCAACATTTTGGGGAGGTATTTGACGATATTTTAGCTAACCTTGTTGGTGCCAGGTGCCATCTATAAAACATTTTATACTGGTTTTCCTTATATGCGACTGAGAGGGTCATTTTTAAGTTTGTTCCCCAAAATTTTTCCCATTTGTCTAATTCAATATTGTATCCAAAGTTCTGTGCCCATTTTATCATTTGTTCTTGCACAATTTCCTCTTCCATTTTATATTTCAGGAGAAATTCATATATTCTCCCTATCATTTTCTATCTGGGCTTGGAATGATTTTATCCAATTCGTGTGATTCTGTTTCAATGTCATATAATTTGGTATCATTATTGTATTTAGTTTTGATTTGAAGGTAGGTTAACCAGTCCACTTTCATGTTCTGTTCTGCCAGTTCTTCAATTGTTTTTAAGTTTCCCTGTCTATCAATTAAGTCTCTATATCTTAGCATTTTGTTCCAATCTATAAAATTTGGATGAGTCGTCCTTTCTGTCGGTGATAGCCAATTCGGGATTTTCACGTAATGGATTTTTTTTTTTTTGAGCCTTTTTTGCAATATGATGCAGCTGAAGTTCTGATTCAAAGATCAGGGGCTGCAAAGAGAATGTGTAATCTCTTTTTCTTACCCATTCTAATACACAAAATCGCGGAAGTATAATTTTGGTTTAAATTGCAGCAATATTAACAATGTAGTGTCTTCTTTTTCAGATGCAGATGACTGTGTCTCATGTCCAGGAGAACAGTATGCAAATGTCCATCAAAATGCATGCATTGTCAAAGAGATCACCTTCTTGTCTTACCAAGAACCTTTAGGAATTACCTCTTTGGTGTTTGCATTCTCCTTTGCTTTCATGACAGTACTTGTGCTTGCTACGTTCATTAAGCACAATGACACACCGATTGTCAAAGCCAACAACCAGAATCTCTCCTATTTCCTCCTCACCTCTCTTCTCTTCTCCTTCCTTTCTGCTTTCCTTTTCATTGGTCGACCTACCATATTGACATGTCTCCTTCGACAAGTTGCTTTTAGCTTCATATTTTCAGTAGCAATTTCTTGTGTGTTAGCCAAAACTATAATTGTAGTTCTTGCTTTCATGGCCACCAAGCCAGGATCTGGAATAAGGAAATGGGTAGGGAACAGATTGGCTATTTCTATTGTCTTTTCTTGCTCCTTTCTTCAAGCTTCACTTTGTGCCATTTGGCTGTCAATCTCTGCCCCATTTCCCAATTTTGACCTGTATTCCCTGCATGAAGAAATTATACTTGAATGTAATGAAGGGTCGACTTATATGTTTTATTGTGTCTTGGGCTTCATGAATATTCTTGCCTTAATCAGTTTCTTGGTGGCCTACCTAGCTAGGAATTTGCCTGACACCTTTAATGAAGCCAAGTTCATCACCTTCAGCATGCTGATCTTCTGCAGTGTGTGGTTGTCTTTTTTCCCAGCCTATCTGAGCACCAAGGGCAAACATATGGTAGCTGTGGAAATCTTCTCCATCTTTGGCTCCAGCGCAGGGTTACTGGCTTGCATTTTTTTACCCAAATGTTATATTATTATATTACGGCCTGAATTAAATAAAAGAGAACAGCTAGTGAGGAGGAAATAATATCTCCAAGTTGTTTACTGAGCATCACTGACAATTACATGTATTTTATCATTTTATCATATTTTATCTATATCTTAAATTATTGTATTCTATTCCAATTTCATTTTAGACTGTATTTTATTCCAAATGCATTTTAAATCATATTTTATTTGAATTTCATTTTAAATTGTATTTTATACAATTCCATTTTAAAATGTTTTTATCAAATTTTAGAAATATTTTTTTCTGGAACTTTGGACTTTGATATTGCCCATGGACTAATCAATAAAGACTCAATGTCAATATCAATTACAATTACAATTCCATGTGATAAGGAAATTGTTTGTTTTTGAAAATAAGATTTATTTAAATATCTCAGTGTTATGAACGTTTTTGCAATCTAGATATATCCCTAGGCTTAATTGAAATCATATTACAATTTAAAATACTAAAGCAAGTGTTTGTGCTCTTTGTTTTTTAAAAAAATAACTTCTAATTTCTTATATATTGAGAGGAGGGCATACTTGTTCAAGGATCTTTTTTTGCCTGAAATACAGAAATTAATTCCAAACTTTATGTCAGGCTTGCCGTCATATTCCTTTCTGGATCTTTGACCTGCCACACCCTCTTCCAGTTTACTATGCTGTGTCATTAGTGGGGAATTGGGAGGGGGAATAGTAAGGAGTAGAATGTGTTGTTGTAAAAATAAAATTCCTTTCTAGGAGCCAAGGTCATCTTTTGTCTCTACACCTCTGCACCTAACTGGAACTCGATGGTTGGAGCTGCAGCATTACAGTGGAAGATTGGACCATGTGATGGACTTTTGGGTGTGGGGCAAGATCATGAACTTTCAAGTGGGTTGGGAGATTCAGGAAGCTCAGATTCGGGTTTTCCCAGATGTGCGAACATGTCTCTCTTAATAAATTGGAACTCAGAGCAATACTCTGCCTTGGACTCTGATTTAATTTTGGATGTTATTTGGAACCCTGACATTAACCCTAATGTTCCTTAAAATATTTCACCAGCATCCCCCACATGGGGGTTGGGAGGGGTGCTGACTCCCATCACGGACCAAACCCAGGTCAGTGTAAAATATCAGCGAAGAAGAAGATAGGGTCTTTGAGAATGGAAGCAGAGGGTGAGTCGCTTCTCTGCAAACCTTCCAACGTTGGAAAGGAATCTGTGGAGTAGGAAAACTGGGGATTTATAGGGTCTGAAGATACGTTGTCATCTCCAGAGTGGGTTGAAAGAGCTATTTCAACACATGGCTTGAGAGGACCAAAGCAATCAACCAGTAGCCAACCAGATGATTGGAGCCTCCCAGACCATCTTGTGCAACCAAACATGAATGACCCCCACTTCCCTAGCAAAGCCTCTGCAATGTACTGGAGTGGAGAGTTTTACTCCTTCCACATAGCAACAACTGAAATGACCCATTACCCTGCAGCTTAGTCGCAGACAGATCTCCAATCAGCATGGGGAATCCAACCCAGACAGCAGGAAGGGGCTTGGGCAACATCCCTCCCTAGCCAGCCATGACTGCAGCCTGTGAATCAAGCACCACTGGGATGGGTTTTCATCACAGGTCATGGATGGGAGAGATGCCAGTGGACAGCTGCCTCCCCTCAGCAGATAGCATGATATCAGATAACTGGGCAATGGCCAATCCACGGATTGACATCCCCCCCTGAGTCCAGTTCCACCTGCAATGCCCTAACAGGTTCTTATCCCACCTTCCGACAGAGAAATGTTCTCGACAATTGCAGAAGGGATGAATGGGGGGAATCTGCAGGTTGGATAGCGGAACAATGGGATGAGGAAATTCCTAAGTTTAGAGATGCAACTGGGTTCCTTCCCTGGGGGGGGGGGGGCAATAAAATGCCACAGTTGCTGTCAACTTGGCCACAGAGCATCAGAGTGCCTGGCTCCAGCCCCAATATCACAAACATGCGCACCAACCGCCAGTGTGGTAAAGAGAAGGCCCCATAAGCAACCAGAAAAGACTCATCTGGGTCAACAACCTCAGAAAGCTGATCCTCAACCTAAGATGATATAAGGTCCAACCAATGGGGAAACCTCGGAGGAAGAGAACAGTGTAGATGACCCAATGGGGGTGAACCCTCCGTCCCGTCGCCTTCCAAGCCAAGCTCCAAGTACTTGAAATGGGGATGTAAGGGGAAGTTGAAGCAGTCGTGGAGACCAGGTGCATCCAATGCTTAATCAGCATGTTGATTGTAAAGCAAATAGGCATATGCACAAGACCTCTAGTCCATCCCATTCAGGTTGAGCAGGTAGATGGAACGCTAATTGGGGAGCTCTTGGTCACGCTAATGATTGAACTGGTACAAATGGGCTGCCACTATGAGCTCCTCAGATTCATTATGGCTCCAAAGATGCCAGAATTAATTATCTTGGGGCTTGCATGGCTTGACAAATGGATGCCTATGATAAAGTGGGAAGACGGGGGTAGGACATTGATGATGACATTTTGGCTGCTACCACCAGTGGACCCAATGGGCCACCCAGGGATGATTGAACCCAAGAGACCAGAACCTGCAGCATTTGCAGCAGAGACAAAACCCCTAAGTATCCAACAAGTACCAAAAAACTTGTTGGCGGATGTTTTTGAGAAAACTGAAAAGAAGGAAGAAGTTGTTATACAGTACAATACAATACAATACAATACAATACAATACAATACAATATAGTTCAGTACAATAGCCGAGTTAGAAGTCCAATCCCCTGCCTAGGCAGGAAACCCTATACCGTTTCAGAGAAATGGCAATCCAACATCTTCTTAAAGACTTCCAGTATTTGGACTTTCACAACTTCCAGAGGCAAGTTGTTCCACTGATTAATTGTTCTAACTGTCAGGAAATTTCTCATCAGTTCCAAGTTGCTTCTCTCCTTGATTAGTTTCCACCCATTGCTTCTTTTTCTACCCTCAGGTGCCTTGGAGAATAGTTTGACTCCCTCTTCCATTTTCTTCCCTTTTTCAAGTTGTGTTCCTAATCTGATTTTTGTCGTGCTGTTCTTGATAGGTTGGACTATTTTATCCCTTTGTGTAAAGACAGATGCAAACAAAATGTGTTAAATAGTTCTGCTTTCTCCCTGTTGCTTGTCACCTTCTTGCCACTTTCTCCCAGCAATGGGCCAATAGTTTCATTAACTTTTTTCTTGTTTTTAACATCCTGGAAGAAGCTTTTTTTTTTTTTTTGCTATTTTTTACTTTTGTCGGAAGCCTTTCTTCATTGTGAGACTTAGCTTACCTCACTTCATCTTTACAGGCTCGGGTTGTTTGCTGATATTCTGCTTTAGTTATGTCCCTCTCTTTCCACTTTTTATACTTATCTTTTTTGACTTTCAATTTCTCAGAGAGTTCTTTATGCAGCCATGCTGGGTTTTTTGGGGAGCTGTTATTTTTCTTCTTCATAGGTATTGTGCTAGACTGGGCTTTTGTAATCTCATTTTTCAAAATTTCCCAAGCTTCTTGAATTGTTTTCCCTTGAGGATTCTCTCCATGGACTTCTTCCCAAGCTCTCTCTAAGTTTATTGAAATTAGCTCTCTTAAAGTCCAAGACTCTAGTTTGACTTTGTTCTACTACTTGTGTTTGCATAATGTTGAATTCCAATATTGCATGATCACTTGCCCCCAGGGTTCCTGTGGCTTCAGCACCTTCTATCATTTCCTCTCTGTTAGTGAGAATTAATTCCAATATGGCTGATCCCTTTGTTCCCTTCTCTACTTTTTGGGAAACAATGTTGTCTGCTAGGTTTGTTATGAACCTGTTGGATGTTGAACTTGGTGCCGAGTTTGTTTCCCAGTTGATGTCAGGGCAGTTAAAATCCCCCATTGTTCACCCCATCCTTTCTTCTTCCCACCAAAAGGCCTCCCAGGTCACCACCGAAGCCAGGATAAGTTGATGACAGCAATGAAATTGGTGCTCCCGTGGCTCAACAATAACAAAGATATTCTAACAATGAAAGATGACTTAGCCTGGAAGGGGTCCAAACTGTACATCCCTGCAGGATTGAGGCTGGAAGTTCTACTGTGAAGCCATGAGGCTAAACTAGGAGACCACTTTGGATTCCTAAAAATGCTCCACCTCAACAGGTGTCAATTGTGGTGGCCAAAGATGAAATCGGAGGTGGAAGATTACATAAAAAGCCGTGCAACTCGTGCAATGATGAAAACATGGCCAGGGAAGCCCCCTGGTTTACTACAATGAGTGGCCAGCCCTGGCTGACAATGGGAAGAGATTGCAATGGATTTCATCATTGAGCTCACAGACAGCAGTGGGAATAGAGTATTCTGGACAGTTATTGATTTGGTTTCCAAGCAGGCGCATTTCATCGCTTGCTCAGGGTTGCGGTCGCAAAGAAATTAGCTAAAATGTTTGTGAAACACATTTATCGCCTGCACAGGGTGCCCAAGAGAATCATTTCAGACCATGGAGTCCAGTTCACCACTAAGTTCTGAAGAGAGTTCCTGAGGTCCATTGGGTCCACACAAGGACTGAGGTCAGTGGTTCATCCCAGCATGAATGATGCAGCGGAGAGGGCAAATGTGATGGTGGAACTATACATCCAGTGTTATATGGACTATCAGCAAGACAATTGGTCAGACTTGCTACCCTTCACCGAAGTGGCATACAACAATATGGTCCATAGCCGCACTGGATTAACTCCTTTCCAGATTACCAGTAGCATGGAATTTGTTCACATCCTAAACTGCCTTGAGAAACTCCCTCCTCCATGTCTCTGAATGAATGGATGGACACACTAAAGAAAGGATGGGAAAATATGAAGAAAGCTCTAGCGGAAGCAGCGGAAGCCTACAAGAAGCAAGCTGATAAACACCACTTGCTCCAATCCCCCCTTTCGTTTGGGAAACAAAGTTTTTATATCTACCAAATAAATAAGATAAAGAATGCCTAGCAAGAAATTTGGGCCAAAATTTCCATTCCCAATAGTGAAGATAATTAACCCAGTTATAGTTCAGCTCTACTGAAATGTCTAGGCAAAATTTACCCAGTATTTCATTGTAGCTTGTTGAAGCCAGTAAATTGGGTCCAGCATAAGACTGTCGACCCAGCCCCCCTCCTCCTGTACTGGTAGAAGGGGAAACACATTATGAGGTGAAAAAAAATCTTAGACTCCAGGCTATATAGGTATCGCTTACAGTATTTAGTGCATTGGAAGGGGTATCCTTTGTCTGAATCTACTTGGGTGAAAAGCTGGAACCTAAAAATGGATAAGTTAGTAAAACAATTCCATGAGAAGTTTTCCAATAAGCCAAAGGGTCCCTGTGGGGGTGGGGGGGTGGGGGGAAGAGAGGTGGTTAATTCTGTTATGTTAACCCTTACATTATTCTCTTTTCAGGAAACATTTTTCTTTTGAGGAGATGCTGACTGTCAGGCCTGCAGTCATATTGCTTTCTGGATCTTTGGCCTGCCACACTCTCTTTCAGTTTACTATGCTGTTTATTAGTGGGGAATTGGAAGGGGGAATAGTAAGAATGAGTAGTTGTAAAAATAAATTTTCTTTCTAGAAGCCAAGGTCATCTTTTGTCTCCACACCTCTGCCCCTGACTGGAACTTGAAGGGTGGGGAAGATTGGGAGACTCATGAAGCTCAGATTTGGGTTTCCACAGATGTGCCAACATGACTCTCTCAATAAATTGAAACTCAGAGCAATACTCTGCCTTGGATTCTTGGATTTATTTTGGATGTTATTTGGAACCCCGACACATTCATTTTAATCTCCCTATTCTGTTCTTTTCATCGTTTATCACATCACAGACATATGTGGCAGATTTTTTGCTATCTCTATACTATTATTAACCAGAAGAAGATTAACCATATCAGTGGTTTGTTGCTCCCGGCATTACTGCTGGTTTGGCATGCAAAAAGTTTGTACAAATTCTTGCGTTGCTCGCATGCATGCCAAACAAATGTTCTGTGCCCATGCACACTTGCACCTAAAAGAGCATGCACATACGCACATTAGAAAAGGGAAAAAAATACATTTTTGCAATGAAGATTGTTATGTGCATGAGGAGAACAGAAAATCAAGATGACCCCAACAATGATAGAACCATTTCGAGGGCGTAGCAAGCCGAGTTATTAACTACTCAACTGAACCAGTCTGAACCAGTAGGAACCCACCTCTGAACCATATTCTTCAGTTTTTGTAGTCTTGCCAACTTCTAGAACACTCCAAGGAATGCAGAGAAGAAGTTGATACAATAGATAACCTCCTATTTATTGTATTCATCGAGAAAATATTAATACTGCAGGTGAACAGGAGCATTTATAGTCCATTATGCATTATAGACCTTATAGGTAACTTCACTTCCCCAGGGACTTGGGAAACATTTTATACTGCTGTAATAAATTCAGTCTGGCCTCATGGTATGCAAACTGAATTTGGTATCTGGTGGTACCTGGCTCAATATTAGTAATTGTGAGAGGTATCTTGGAAAGGTTGGGTGTTTAGATGGACATATATCTAAAGAAATGAATTTCACCATTCAGGAGGCCATTGTTTGGCCCAACAGTTTCAATCAGGTAGGCTGGATGCATCGGTTACGTGACCATCCTTTCAAGGATGACAGTAAAAGTAAAGATTTCAAGGCCATATTGTATGGCAAGAGTCTTCAAACTCTTCAGGTCTTGTTTCCCTTTGTGAAGAAGGGGAATTAGATTGTGCTAGATTGTTCATCCAACTTCAAAAATGTATTACATGAAATTTGTTTAATAAATAGTATTTTAACTAATATTAGAGTACTTGCTCTGTCTTGGGCTTTATGAATTTTCTTGCCCGAGTCAGTTTCAGGGTCACCTATCTAGCTAGGAACTTGCCTGACACCTTTAATGAAGCCAAGTTCATCACCTTCAGCATCCTGATCTTCTGCAGGGTCTGGTTGTCTTTTTTCCCAGCCCATCTGAGCACCAAGGGCCAACACATGGTAGCTGTGGAAACGTTCTCCATCTGTGGCTCCAGTGTGGGGTTACTGGCTCTTTTATGCCCTGAACTAAATAAAAGAGAACAGCTAGTGAGGAGGAAATGAACTCTCCAAGTTGTTTACTGAACATTGTTGACAATTCCATGTGATAACCAAATGTTTACCTTTAAAAATAAGGTTTATGAAAATATCTCAGTCTTGAGGAAGTTCTCACAATTTAGACATATTCCTAGGTTAAGTGAAGGCATCTTATATTTTAAACTATTAATGCAAGTGCTGGGGTCTTTGTAAAAAGGTAAAATATTTTTCTAGTTTTCTTTATATCAAATAGATAACATACTTGTTCATGGATGTTTTGTCCTGAAAAACCCAAAATAATCACATGGTTTTTTCGGGGGTCTCTTGTCATATCACAGAAATATCTGATGAAGATTTCGTCAACTATATACCACTACTCTCTAGAGGAAGATTAACCATGGGCTTTAGTGTTGGCCAGGAACTCCTAGAACTATCCTGGAAATCCAGAAAAGGAGGTGATTGAGTAGATAATGTCCTATTTAGTGTATTCATCAAAAAATATGGATATTGCATATCAACAGGAGGCATTGAAAGTCCACTATACATTACAGATCTCTATAAATCCTTAGGGAGAACATTCAATTCCCTACCTTGAATTGTGAAGCAAGGACATCACTTGTTGGAATTTGCAATATGTTAACAGCTTCCTCGTTGACTTTGTTTCACATGACATGAAAAACTACATTGTAATTGCAAGCAAGTATCAAGCACCATGATCACATGACTGTCAAGGTTGCAAGTAATACCCCCCTTGCAGACAGAACTCCGAGGCATGTTGATTCCTCAAAGAATAATTTTATTTATGTGTTCTGACCTCCCCCCATCATACGCCAAAACATGCCGAGACAAAGATACTGCAGGATGATTTATTAACACAGAGACTAGATCTTGGCAGCAATCCAGCACAGACTAGACCTTGGCAGCAATCCAGCCTGCCAAGAGGACAAGACCCAGTAGCTTCTCCAGCTCTGGTAAATATGTTGATTCCTGCAAATAGCTTGCAGAAAGTCCCTCCTAAATAAAGTCTTGAGAGGAGCCTAATTACAACCACCTCAGTTCAATTATCTCCTGTAACTGCATAGCTGTTCTTTATGTCTATTAGCCCTTCATTGCTGGGCATCCAGAACCACCTCCCTTGCTCCTCCCCACTGCTCCAAGGCATGACTTCAGGAGCACACTCCCTTTGGCTTTCACCACTGCTCCATGCCTCAGGCGCCTCCTGGTGGGCAACCAGCCTCTCTGATCCCTGCTCAGAGTCGGAACCCTGTCCAGGGTCCTCCACATCTTCCAGAACCGACTCACTGTTGGAGTCTGGTTGCAGTTCCAACAGCTCCTGCTGGCCTACAACATTTATGTATTTAATTAAATAACAGAAAATGTTTAATAAGCATTAGTGATGAACATAGTGAATAGATTTTGAGAATAATAGTTATAACTATTGTGTGTATAAGATTGTCTGTATAAGATTAATGTATTTAAAAGAGATTATACCCAGTCAGTACACTGCCATTGTAGATATGGAAATTTTATATATAACAAAGAAAATTGTATAACAAACATTTTAACAGCTTCATCATTGACTTTGTTTCACATGACCATGAAAAACTACATTGTAATTACAAGCAAGCATCAAGCACCAAGATCACATGACTGTCAAGGTTTCAAGTAATACACCCATTGCAAACAGAACTCCGAGGCAGATTGTTTCCTCAAAGAACAGCTTTATTTGGAGATATCATCTTGGTACATATTTGTTGAAAGCCAATACTGAGAGTTCCTATGCTTTCCACCTCATTAAAAAGTTAGTTTCCATTTCCCCCAAACAATAAGTCACATTGTCCAATCTGGGAGCTGGCTGGTTGCCTAGTTACTTCTCTCCTCTTCCTCTGCTCAGTCAGCAGTTGGAATGTCCTTGGTCAGAAGACAACTTTTTTGGGGGGGCTGCAAAAACCTTCAAGCCTGAAGCCATGTGAAAAGAAATCCCAAAAGAAAAAGAAAACTACAAAAAAGAAAACAATCACAGCCGAGTCAGCTTCTGAGTTGTCAATGACTGTTTGTGGTCTGCTCAAATTTACCACTCATTCAGTATTTTGCTGAATGAGTGGTCATTAAGTGAGAACCTATGAAGATGTTTGCTGTTATCTAGTCTTCTAGGTAAATAGCAGAGATTAAATAATGATTGCTTTAGTTCTAAAATCACCATTAATGCAACAAACTACTCATTCTGAAGCTGCTGCATAAGAAAGCAATACACATGGTCTCAGTTTAAGGATATTATGCTATATTGTAGTTTTATATGTTTTACTCAGCATAGTGAGATGCCTAATTTCTTAATAATCTGTTATAATGAAGCATTCAAAAGTAATCTACACCTTGATCTGCTTAATGGACTAAAATTTAATAGTGAACCAGTTTTGGGCAGCAGTTAAGGCACCAAGTAACCATGAGTTCTGGTTTGCAATCATTATCAGTTGGGTGACCTTGGGCTAATCACTTTCTCTCTCAGCCTTAGGAAGCAATCAATAGTGATATGTTTCTGAAATCTTACCAATAGAGTCGCTTGGGCTAATCCAGGCAGTTACCAAAAATCAACATTTACTTGATATGCAAAACAAGATAGTAGCTACAATTCAGAAATTTTTCATTGTTCCAATCTTATTTTACTGAATGAAGTTGTTTCCTATTCAAACAGGCTCTAGTAGTTATTAAATTTTTCAAGACCATCTAAGATGTGGGGATGGAGAGACACATTCAATGAAGAAAAAAGAATGAATGAAAGAGAGAAAGAGGAGTGAGTGAGTGAGTGAGAGAGAGAATCTGGGTCAATATGAAGAAAAGTATGGGTAGTCATATATAGAAACATGGGCATCCTTATTCTACTTATCCTGGAAATGATTGTGGGTAGAAAGCATTTTGGATTGGATTGGATTGGATTTATTAGATTTATATACCGCCCTTCTCCCAAGGACTCAGGGTGGCGTACAGCATTAAAAAAAGTTAAAAGGAAATTAGAAACAGTCCAAAAAATAAACCCAATTTATATAACACTCACATTTTAAAAATTAAATAAAATTAACAGGCCAGGCCGGATTGTTGGAAAAGCCAACTTTTTAGGGCGCGTCGGAATGACCGGAGGTCAGGGATTATGCGAAGCTCTGGGGGCAGCTCATTCCAGAGGGAAGGTCCTCCCACAGAGAAGGCTCTCCTCCTGGGGGTCACCAGCCGACACTGTCTGGCCGACGGCACCCTGAGGAGGCCAACTTTGACATATGGACATATCCAATTTTGTTTTAGAAGAAATGGAGGAGAGATTGAAACATTTTGGTGGAAAAGTGCCGATATCTCTCACTGCATGTGACATTGTTTGCATTCACTGATGCAAAGGATACCATCTAAATGACAAATGACATCTTTTGGATCTTTAACTGAAAAAAAGGCTTTGAAAGGAAGCTTGATTACATTTTTGGTTCAAAGCAGGGACAGTAGACACAAGCACGATAGTGGTAGTGGAAGAGCAAAGTAGTGGCAGATCTAAAGAAGGAATCTGGGAGTGGGATTGAAAAAGACTTTGGAGAGGTGATCTTGGTTTGACGTTTCTATCCACTCACATTCCATTAGTTGAAATTAATCTTGAGAGGTTTTATTTCTTTATTATTTGTTTTCATTTTGCATATTTTACTGTTCTCAGTAACAAATACCTCCTGTTAATCTGTAATTGTTTTGGGGCCCAGTTAAATGCTGCTCTGAATAGGAAATTAATTTCCATACCCTTTTATCCTAGCCTGCCCCAACCTATCCTGTTATAATACTATTATTATCAAACTCTTCTCTGAATTCTCAGTGGAATTCCAGATGCTATTGGCAAGAATATCAAGACTAAATGACACAAAGAATCTTCCCTATATGTTGGAAGCTGTTAAAGCAGAAAGGCAGAAAGTACAATTTTCATCCTGATACTTTATGTTCTATACTCTAGGAGGGAGGCTGCTCAGGGACATTTAAATTACAGATAGGAAGAGATGAGGAGGAAATCTCCAGGCATGATGGCTAAGAAGATTCCACTATTGGTTCTGTTGCAGTCTCAGATAATGTACAGCTTTGCTCTTGGTCGATGTCTGGTCAGCGACCCTCTTCCCATTCCCAGATATTTAAAGGCAGGAGAGCTGAACCTGGGTGTCATAACCTTCCAAATCTATATGCTTTCTGAACCACTCTCCTTTGAAATCCCTCCCTCACATGAAAACCCTGGATTCCCTTTGTGAGACATTTTAGTTTATTATATTCTGCTCTTGCTGTGAATATCCTGACTTTGTACGTTCTCTGGTTCTTCAATATTAGTCATTGCATTTCATGGGCCACTTTTATTAATGCGATATTATCATGATACAATGCTGGAAAATATAGTCTCTAAAATTTCAGCTCGCATCATCTGCAAAAGCTAAGATATTGTTTAGCTTTTCTGGTTGTCTGGTTGTTGAATTTTTGTCAGTGCATTTCTTGGGCCACATTTATAACTAAGGTGCTGCCCCAGAGGAGAGGAAGTCAACCTATTTTCCAAAGCACCTGAAGGTAGGAGAAGAAGCAATAGAAAGAAACAAATGAAAGAGAGAACAACACTAAGAGAATTAAGGAGAAATTTCCTGACAGTTCAAACTGTTAGTCAGTGGAATGACTTGTCTCCAGAAGTTATGGGGGCTCCAACATTTGAGGTTTTTAAGAAGAGATTGGATAACCATTTGTATGAAATGGTATAGTTTTTTTTTCTTTGAGCAGGGGATTGAATGAGAAGACTTCCAAAGTCCCATTCAACTGTAATTCTATTGTTTTCTTATTAATGTGATATTGTTGTGCTGGAAATGTAGGTTCCAAAATTTCTACTTCCATTATCTGTAAAATCGATGTCATCTAGATACTATTTTACTTGGCATTATTTGACTTTGCTTCTTTTCATTTCTCAAGGATGCTAATCTTGTACTTTAATTTTCCCTTAACTTTCTGATATTCTTTTATCATCAATCAATCAAATAACCAATCCTTACAGAAAGTCCTCTAGCAAGCTAAATGTGAAGAAATTTAATGCAGTCTAAAGTTTCCAAAATCACAGTCTATGTCCTCAAATGCTTTTGAGAAAAAGGGCTTTACTTTCCAAATGAAATCATATCTAAGGAGCATGAATTGTACGCTTCATAGTTGATATGTAAGATCAGGACTTCATTTTGAGATGGAAAGGAAATAGGCCTGTCCTGTCACTTGATTTCAGGATAAAAAGAAAGTGGCACAATAATTATCTTCCAGCTTTATAATGCGAGAGCAATTGTCTTTGGAAAACAATGCATGCTTCATTCTGACAGAGACTAGTGAGTTTATGTCATCATCTTACAGGTACTTGACACAAAACTATCAGCATATTCTGGCCTTGGAATTTGCTTTGAAGGAAATCAATGAAAACCCTCACCTCCTATCCAACATCACCTTGGGCTTCAAAATTTACAACAGTAACTTCATCAGAAGCTGGACCTATCATGGTGCACTGGAATTTCTGTCAACAAAGGACAAATTCACCCCCAATTACAAGTGTGATGGCCAGAACAATGAAGTAGCTGTCATTGGAGGACCCTATACAAAGATTGCTCTAGATATGGAAAATATTCTGTCTAACTACAAGATTCAACAGGTGTAGTATGCCCCCTCTTTTCCCACATCCATATATTTTAATCTTATATGTCCTTCCCTCCCTACTTCCTTCCTAACTTCCTTCCAAAGCAGAACATTAGAAAAGTTGAAGTTATAACCTCAGCAATGAACAATTCATTGGGTACTTAAGGTATTCCAAGAGAAAATAAAATTGAAACTTTCACAATGATTGTCATGAAATAAAAGAAAAACATTAAAATAGTCAATACTTGATACATTACAAGAGTTTTGGCAAGCATACCTAGTTTTCTTTTGGACGGCCTCTGTTTATGTTTCTATCTACAGAACACAAGAATACACAGTATATCAAAATGTTCAATTAATCCAATGACTAGGGAACTAGTTTTAGACACTAGAAGTATAATTGGGATCAAATATAGGGAGCTCAAGTGGAACATACAATGTTACGAGTGTGCTGTAAGATGTGTCTGCTAAGTACGACTTTCTTCTAAATCTGAAATTGTTAAAATTCTGCAGCAATGAAAATGGAGAATTGTAGTTGCTTGCAAAACTCATCCTTATTTGACTTGCAATATAATTCAGTTCATCACTTGGACATATTAGCTCAGTGTGGTAATCAAGACAAGGAGTATAACAGCAATTAATGTATCTTCCATGTTCATTTTAATAACTATTGCTCGGTGACAAAAGCAACAGCTTACTTAGGGATGACGTATCAAGAATTTTAAGGAGAAAAAATTGCCAGAAAAATTGCTATGTGTAATGCTGAATATAACAGCTGATCAAAAGTTTGCTTCTTTTAAGCTTTATACAATTCAACAATTATATCACTAAATTTGGCGTGCTTATTACAGTAACAGCTTTCAGTTGATTTTTCCCTTCAGCTAATCTATGGTTCTGCACCTATCAATAATCATGGAGATGGTTTCCAATGGATGTTCCCTAACGATATGCTTCAATACAGGGGAATTCTTCAATTATTATTACATTTTAGGTGGACATGGGTTGGGATGATTTCTCTATACTATGATGATGGAGATTGGTTTATACCGACTGTGGTCTCAATGTTTGCCCAGAGAGGAATCTGCTTTGACTTTATTAAAAGTCATCCAAAGAAGACATACACGAATGAGTTCTCTGAAATATTAGAGGATGGAAATGAACTATATGACACTGTCATGGCAAGCATGGCATCTGCTGTGGTTGTACAAGCTGAATTTATGCTGACTATGAGATTGTTGTTCTCTCATCAAGTTTCATCAATAGATGAGAAAGTCTGGATTATGATAGCACAGATGGATTTCACTTCCACTTCTATTCAAAGGAATTGGCCTCTACACTTCATTCATGGTGCTGTATCCATTGTGGTTCACTTGGGAGACTTGGTTGGATTTCAGGATTTTGTTAGGGAAAGGAATCTAGCCACCAATCAAGAAGATGGCTTTCTCAAGGATTTTTGGGAAGATGCGTTTCAATGTGCATTCCCCAACTCCAGGGGAGAGAAGAATTTTGATGACATATGCACTGGGGAGGAGAAGATAGATACCCTTCCTTCCTCAATTTTTGACATCCACGTAAATAGCCACAGTTACACCCTCTACAATGCTGTCTATGCTGTCACACATGCCTTGCATGCTCTATATTCAATCAAAAGAAAACACAAAGATTTGCCAGAAAAAATTCAACTGAATCATCTCCATCAAGGATCATGGCAGGTATCATTTTCAGCCAAAATATGTATGTACCTATATATCCAATTCACATATAATTTAAATTCTATTCTCACCATATCAGTCATATGTTTCCTCTCATCTCCTTACCAGAGGTCTAGGAGTTTGTGGGGTTGTGCAACATCTCAGCTGTTTCTGGCATTTCACCATTTGGGGTAAAGAACTCCTGATGTAATTCCTGGGTCTTTCCCAACTTAAAACTCAAACTATGATTTTGGCCTTTTGTTTCCACATATTCTCCAGTTCTTTTTTTCATGCCCAGCTTCTCACGGTCCTTCTTTCTGATATAACTTGGTATTGCCACATCTTTTACCACATCTATCTTCTGGTTCTTGTCTACTACCATGAAATCTATTTCATTGGCTACTACCAGCCCATCTGTCTGAATCAGAAAGTCCCAAAAATCTTAGCTTTCTCATTCTCAATGAGCTTCTGTAGGATCTTTCATTTGAATTAGCCAATATTCTATGCAGATGTTCTTGTTCACAATGCCAGCTACTTGGGTCTGGCATTCAGTGCATGCTGTTCCTGCCTATATCTTACATGCCTACTATTGTGGGTTGGACCATCTCAAAGATCTGTCTGCATAGTCTGTAGCTTGGATCCTGTTTAGTGTGGTAGGTCCCTGCTTCTATGGTTCTTGTGCTACAACAATCAGACATTTCTAGCTACTAATAGGATTTCCCAATGTTTGACAGCTCAGATATCTGTTGAGAGCCCATCCCTTGGAGAGTCTTCTATTGCCATGGCACTTACTCTGATTGATTTTCCTGTCATGTCTGCTGCTGGTTCAGGTATTCCTTCAGCATTGTCTCAGCAGCTCATCTTTGGATGATATCTTACTCATAATAATAATAATAATAATAAATTTTTATTTGTTAGCCGCACCCTCTCCTAAAGGACTCGGGGCGGCGTACAATAAAAGCACATAAAATATACAAATGACCAATACATATACAGATAAAAATAAACACATACACGTACGTACACATATACATATACATGGAGGAGGTAGCAAATATATAAAATAGAATTTAAAATTAACAATTTAAAACACCCTCAATTAAGTTACAATATTTAAAAAACCCGTCAGGAGCGATAAGATAAAACTATGGTTGAGCCAGGCCAGCTGATTGGAAGAGGTGGGTCTTGAGCTTTGCACGGAAGGAGCGGAGGTCAGAGATAGTCCTGATATCAGGATACTCATGTATTCCTGGATGCTCTGCATCATGTCCAGGACAGTGGATTAACTATTCTTAAATGAAAACTCTGATAGAAAGCAATAATTAATCAGGAGTGTATTTGGGATGGGGTGTCTCTTTTTTTCCAAAAGTCCCCTTAGTTCCTTGTCTAATCATTTATATAAAACCTTTTTCACTTTTTCTCATTGAGTTGCATCATTTTCTGAGGACCGTCTCATTTAACAATAATGCTGGGGAGCCTGTTTCCTTTGATGAAAGGGGCCAGTTGGTGTCAGGATTTGATATAATCAACTGGATCACCTTGGCAAACCAGTCCCTCCTTAGAGTCAAAGTTGGAAGTTTAGATGTACATACTTCTGAAGAAATGAAATTCACCATCCAGGAGAAGGATATTGTTTGGCCTACCAGTTTTAATCAGGTAGGCTGGATCCACCTTTTGTGTGACCATCCCTAAAAAAAAATAACACTAAAAACAAAACTTCCAACACCATTTTCTAGGAGTGAAATTCGGCAGGTTCTGACAGGTTCTGGACCACTGGTAATGTCAATTTTGAGTAGTTCTGAGAACTGTCAAACACCACCAGAACTGGCCCAAGGAGTGGGTGGGAATGGAGATTTTGCAGTATCCTCATCCCCAGGAGTTGGGAGGGAATGGGGATTTTGCAATATCCTTCCTCAGCCACTCCAATTAAGCCACGCCTACAGAAACAGTATTGAAAAAAATGAATTTCACCACTACTACGTTCAAAAGCAGAAGTCCCCAAATTCTTCAGCTATGTGGCTTTCCTTCATGAAGTGTTAGATTGCTCATCAAACTCCAGAAGTTTATTGTGTAACTGTAATGAATAATACTTTAACTAGTATTACAACAATAGAAAGCTTCAAAACCTTTGAAGTTCTGTACTGATCGCTTTGAAGGATACTGTTCCATAGTTTGACAGAGTAAAGTATGCAAAAAAAAGTAAACCAAGTTTTAATTTTTTGTGCTATATGTTTTTTTAAAATACTTCCTATCTTCCCTACAGATTTGTGGAATAATTAAGTACTGTGGCGTATATGCAATATGTTGCTTGTGTCCTGGTTTCCATATGTTGACATTCCAGAGGTTGTTAATGATTTCCTTGGCTTGTTTTCACTATATTACTATTTTCATGCATGTTTTCTATTCATCTGGAAAACAGTTAATAATTAGGTAAAGGTTCTTTTTGCAAGTATGTGTTAGTCGTTCCCAACTCTAGGGAGCGGTGCTCATCTCTGTTTATAAGCCAAAGAAACAGCACTGTCCGAAGACATCTCCATGGTCATGTGACCAGCATGACTAAACACCGAAGTTGCATGGAACGCTGTTACCTTCCCACCAAAGGTGGTACCTATTTTTCTACCTGCATATTTAGATGCAATCAAACTGCTAGGTTAGCAGAAGTTGGGACAAGTAATGGGAGCTCACTCCGTTATGTGGTGCTAGGGATTTGAACCACTAAACTGCCAACCTTTTTGATCAACAAGCTCTGATTGTCAATTGTCTTAGCGACCGAGCCTCCGCATGACACAATAATTACACAACAATTATTGTTCTTTAATTGAACAATAATGCTTGAGAAATATCTTGGACTCTGAACAGGATACCTAAGAATGAATGAATCTTGTGTATAGTCCCAATTCTGGAAATATCATTTTCCTTTTCTCTGCTCTCCTTTCAGGTTCAGCCCCTTTCTGTGTGCAATGATCATTGCCTTTCAGGTTATAGAAAAACCATGAAAGAAGGGAAAGTGTTCTGTTGCTACGACTGCCTTCCATGTGCAGAAGGAAAGATTTCAGCACAAGAGGGTAAGACATGTGTCAATAGAATTATATTGAATAAAACTAATGTGTTGATTCGTCAATTTTTGCCTCTGTTATTCAAGATTCCTTGCCTCCCATTTCACTTGAAAGTTAAGATTTTTACAGCTGAAAATCAGAGATAACATGTTGCTGCTTCGCACAAGTTCGGGCAAACCAGTAGTGGCAGCAGTGTGAGGCTCCGCCCACCCACCCTGACATCATCAAGAATCTTCTGTGCATGCCCAGATGTGCACATTCCCACTACCGAAACAATAGTGAAGAAAGTAGAATACCATCTCTGCTCACAACATGATGTAATTTAAGTTTTCATTGAGCTTACAAGGGATCAGAGTTGAGGTTGCAGAAGAAAATCTATTTTTCCCCTCCATTCTAACAAACATTTAGGTCTATAAATTTGCTTCAGTTGTAGCAATATAAACAATGTACTTTCTTCTTTTTCAGATGCAGATGACTGTGTCTCATGTCCAGTTGAACAATATGCAAATGTCCATCAAAATGCATGCATTGTCAAAGAGATCACCTTCTTGTCTTATCAAGAACCTTTAGGAATTACCTCTGTGGTGTTTGCATTCTCCTTTGCTTTCATCACAGTCCTTGTTCTTGCTATCTTCATTAAACACAATGAAACACCAATTGTCAAAGCCAACAACCAGAACCTCTCCTACCTCCTCCTCATCTCTCTTCTCTTCTCCTTCCTTTCTGCTTTCCTTTTCATTGGTCAGCCTACCATATTGACATGTCTTCTTCGACAAATTGCTTTTAGCTTCATATTTTCAGTAGCAATTTCTTGTGTGCTCGCCAAGACTATCATTGTAGTTCTTGCTTTCATGGCCTCTAAGCCAGGATCTGGAATAAGGAAATGGGTAGGGAACAGATTGTCTGCTTCTATTGTCTTTTCTTGCTCCTTCCTTCAAGCTTCTATTTGTGCCATTTGGCTGTCAACGTCTGCCCCATTTCCAGATTTTGACCTGTATTCCCTGCGTAAAGAAATTATACTGGAATGTAACGAAGGGTCAACTTACATGTTTTACTGTGTCTTGGGCTTCATGAATATTCTTGCCTTAGTCAGTTTCTTGGTGGCCTACCTAGCCAGGAACCTGCCTGACACCTTTAATGAAGCCAAGTTCATCACCTTCAGCATGCTGATTTTCTGCAGTGTGTGGTTGTCTTTTTCCCCAGCCTATTTGAGCACCAAGGGCAAACATATGGTAGCTGTGGAAATCTTCTCCATCTTTGGCTCCAGCGCAGGGTTACTGGCTTGCATTTTTTTACCCAAATGTTATATTATTATATTACGGCCTGAACTAAATAAAAGAGAACAGCTAGTAAAGAGGAAATAATATCTCCAACTTGTTTACTGAATATCACTGACAATTCCATGTATTTTATCATTTCATCATATTTTTCCTATATCTTAAATTATTGTATTCGATTCCAATTTCATTTTAGACTGTATTTTATTCCAATTCCATTTTAAATTATATTTTATTTGAATTTCATTTTAAATTGTATTTTATCAAATTACATTTCAAAATGCTTTTATCAAATTTCAGTAATATTTCTTCTGAAACTTTGCACTTTGATATTGCCCATGAAGACTCAATGTCAATGTCAATGTCAAATACAATTCCATGTGATACGCAAGATGTTTATCTTTGAAAATAACGTTTATTTAAATATCTCAGTCTTATGAAAGCTTTTGCAATCTAGATATATCCCTAGGCTTTAATGAAATCATATTATGTTTTAAAATACTAAAGCAAGTGTTTGTGCTCTTTTTTAAAAAAAATACCTTATAAATTCCTATATATTGAGAGGAGGGCATCCTTGTTCAAGGATGTTTTTTTTTCTGCCTGAAAGACAGAAATTAATTTCAAACATTATGTCAGGCCTGCAGTCATATTCCTTTCTGGATCTTTGGCCTGCCACACTCTCTTCCAGTTTACTATCTGTGTCATTAGTGGGGAATTGGGAGGGGGAATAGTAAGGAGTAGAATGTGTTGTTGTAAAAATAAAATTCCTTTCTAGAAGCCAAGGTCATCTTTTATCTCTACACGTATGCACCTGACCGGAACTGGGTGGGTGGAACTTCCAGCATTGCAGTGGAAGATTGGCCCATGTAATGGACTTTTGGGTGTGGGGCAAGATCATGAACTTTCAACTTGGTTGGAAAACTCAGGAAGCTCAGACTCGGGTTTCCACAGATGTGCCAACATGTCTCTCTTAATAAATGGGAACTTAGAGCAATATTTTGCCTTGGACTCTGATTTAATTTTCGATGTTATTAGGAACCCTGACACATTAATTTTAATCTCCCCATTCTGTTCTTTTCATCTCTCATCACATCACAGACATATCGGGCAGATTTTCAGAAGAAGATTAACCTCTCAGGGGTTGGTTATTGCCAGCATTACCACTGGTTTGGCAGGCAAAAAGTTTGTACACATTCTCACTTCGCTCACATGCATGCCAAACAAATGCTCTGTGCACATGTGCACTGGCACCTAAATAGGTCTGAAAATACGCACATTAGAAAAGGAAAAAAAATACATTTTTGCAATGAAGATTGTTCTCTGCATGAGAATTACAGAAAATCAAGATGACCCCAAGAACCATTTCGAGGGCATGGCAAGCTGATTTACTACCTACTCAACCGGACCTGTCTGAACTGGTAGGAACCCACCTCTGAAAAATATCCTTCAGTTTTTGTAGTCTAGCCAACTTTTAGAACACACCAGGGAATGCAGAGAAGAAGTGGATACAATAGATAACCTCCTATTTATTGTATTCATCGAGAAAATATTAATACTGCAGGTGAACAGGAGGCATCTATAGTCCATTATGCATTAGAGACCTTATAGGTAACTTCAATTCCCCAGGTACTTGGGGAACATTTTATACTGCTGTAATAAATTCAGTCTGGCATCATAGTATGGCAAAGTGAATTTGGTATCCAGTGGTACCTTGCTCAATATTAGTAACTGTGAGAGGTATCCTGGAAAAGTTGGGTTTTTAGATGGACATCAGTAACCTGCAGTCAGGTGAGGCAAGTGAGACATAGCCTCACCACTCTCATCATGAAAAGAAAAAAAATGTAAAAGGAAAAAGGCGAGAGCTGAGGTCAGGCTGATCTAGTTACTGCCTCACCGTGGATGACTCTGCTTAACTGTTTAAAAAAGCCTCTTAAAAAGCACCCTCTACTATGAGGCAGGAGAACTGCATGCGTACTACAGCATGGCTCTTTGCCTGGCTTCCTGCCTCCTCCTGTGGTCTCCTCGGTGCTCGCTTGTGCTCTCTCTCCCCAAGTGTAGTTTGATTGCAGGCAGAGCCACGTTGCGGGGCAGATGTGTGTGCTACAGCATGGCTCTTTGCCTGGCTTCCTGCCTCCTCCTGTGGTCTCCTCACTGGTGCTCTCCCTCCCCAAGTGTAGTGACTTCCTCTCCAGGCCCCCATTCATTTCTCTCTCTCACACACACAGCTGGATAAAACTATATAAAAATCTAGCCCAGCTTCACTGATTACAAGTTTGAAAAGGCAACGTGGCTCCGCCTGCAATCAAACTACACTTGGAGAGGGAGAGCACAAGCGAGCACTGAGGAGACCACAGGAGGAGGCAGGAAGCCAGGCAAAGAGCCATGCTGTAGCACACACATCTGCCCCCCAGCCTCTTTCTTTTGGAAGGCTCGGATCGGCTCCCTTCCGGCTTCTCTGCCTCTCCTCTCACCCCAGCCTGCCAGCAGGAGGTGAGTGGGTGGGCTTTATTGTGTTCCAGGCATTTCCCACCCAGACAGCAGGCTGCATTTGCAATGGTGGAGGTGTTTGGGGAAGGCAGCAGGGGAATGTGGGGGATGGCAGAGGAACTGCTTTCAAGCCACTGGAAAAGATATCTAATCCAACTTTTGTGTTTGTGTGGGTTTGTTTGAGAGTGAGTGAGAGAGGGAAGGGGGTAGGAGAGATAGTCCAATCCAACTTCTGTGTGTGTGTGTGTGTGTGTGTGTGTGTGTGTGTTTGAGAGAGGGGGAGGAAGGGAGAGAGGGAGAAAGGAGGGGAAGGGAGAAGAAAAAGAAAAAGAAAGAAGGAGCAAAACAGAAAAACAAATGCTGTCGCTTTAAATCGGAACTGAGCATGCCTGGCTGTGGAATTCTGGGAGTTGAAGGCCACAAGTCTAAAAATATTTGAAACCCAGCACTGTGTCAGTGCCTCACCAATCATAAACCTCACCGCACATCACTGATGGACATATATCCAAAGAAATCAAGTTCACTATTCAGGAGGCCATTGTTTGGCCCACCAGTTTCAATCAGGTAGGCTGCATGCAACAGTTACGTGACCATCCTTTCAAGGATGACAATAAAAGTAAACATTCCAAGGCCATATTGTATGGCAAGAGTCCTCAAACTCCTCAGGTCTTTGGTTTCCCTTTGTGAAGAAGGGAAATTAGATTGTGCTAGATTGTTCATCAAACTTCAAAAATGTATTATATGAAATTCATTTAATTAATAGTACTTTAACTAATATTAAAATACTGGCTGTGTCTTGGGCTTTATGAATATTCTTGCTCCAGTCAGTTTCATAATCACCTATCTAGCTAGGAACTTGCCTGACACTTTTAATGAAGCCAAGTTCATCACCTTCAGCATCCTGATCTTCTGAACGGTCTGGTTGTCTTTTTTCCCAGCCCATCTGAGCACCAAGGGCCAACACATGGTAGCTGTGGAAACGTTCTCCAGCTTTGGCTCCAGCAAAGGGTTACTGGCTCTTTTACGGCCTGAACTAAATAAAAGAGAACAGCTAGGGAGGAGGAAATGAACTCCCCAAGTTGTTTACTGAACATTGTTGGCAATTCCATTTGATAAGCAAGATGTTTACATTTAATATGTCTATTCTGATCTTTTTTGGGGAGGGGGTCACTTATCATATCACAGACATATCTGATGAAGATTTTGCCAACTATATACCACTACTCTCTAGAGGAAGAGTAACCATGTTCTTTAGTGTTGGCCAGCAACTTCTAGAAGTGTCCAGGAAGTCCAGAGAAGGAGCTGATTGAGTAGATAATGCCGTATTTAGTGTATTCATCAAGAAAATGTGAATATTGCATATCAACAGGAGGCATTGAAGGTCCACTATACATTACAGATCTCTATAGATCCTCAGGGAGAACAGTCAATTTCCTACCTTGAATTGTTAAGCAAGGACATTTGCAACATGTTAACAGCTTCCTTGTTGACTTTGTTTCACATGACCATGAAAAACTACATTGTAATTGCAAGCAAGCATCAAGCACCAAGATCACATGACTGTCAAGGCTCCAAGTAATACACCCATTGCAAACAGAACTCTGAGGCAGGTTGATTCCTCAAAGAACAGCTTTATTTGGAGATATCATCTTGGTACATACTTATTGAAAGCCAATACTGAGAGTTCCTATGCTTTCCACCTCATTAAAAAGTTAGTTTCCATTTCCCCCAAACAATAAGTCACATTGTCCAATCTGGGAGCTGGCTGGTTGCCTGGTTACTTCTCTCCTCTTCCTCTGCTCAGTCAGCAGTTGGAATGTCCTTGACTCAGAAGACAACAATTTTGTTTTTTGGCTGCAAAAACCTTCAAGCCTGAAGCCATGTGAAAAGAAATCCCAAAAGAAAAAGAAAACTACAAAAGAGAAAACAATCACAGCCAGGTCAGCTTCTGAGTTGGCAATGACTGTTTGTGGTCTGGTCAAATTTACCACTCATTCAGTATTTTGCTGAATGAATGGTCATTAAGTGAGAACCTATAGAGACATTTGCTGTTATCTAGTCTTCTAGGTAAATAGCAGAGACCAAATGATCATTGCTTTAGTTCTAAAATCACCATTAATGCAACAAACTACTCCTTCTGAAGCTGCTGCATAAGAAAGCAATACACATGATCTCAGTTTAAGGATATTATGCTATATTGTAGTTTTATATGTTTTACTCAGCATAGTGAGATGCCTAATTCCTTAATAATCTGTTATAATGAAGCATTCAAATGTAATGTACACCTTCATCTGCTTAATGGACTAAAATTTAATAGTGCACAAGTTTTGGGCAGCAGTTAAGGCACCAAGTAACCATGAGTTCTGGTTTGCAATCATTGTCAGCTGGGTGAACTTGGGCTAATCACTTTCTCTCTCAGCCTCAGAAAGCAATTAGTGAGAATTTGTGTCTGAAATCTCACCAATAAAAATGCAGGGGCTAATCCAGGCAGTTACCAAAAATCAACACTACTTGACATGCAAAGACAAGATAGTAGCTACAATTCAGAAATTCTTCATTGTTCCTATTTATTTTACTGACTGAAGTTGTTTCCTACCCAAACAGGCTCTAGTGGTTATTAAAAAGACCTTCCAAGATGTGGGGACAGAGAGACGCATTCAATGAAGAAAGAAAGAATGAATGAAAGAGAGAGAGAGAGAGTGAGAGAGAGTGAGAGAAAGGGAGAGAGAGAATCTGGATCAATATGAAGAAAAGTATGGGTAGTCATATATAGAAACATGGGCATCCTTATACTACTTCTCTTGGAAAGGATTGTGGGTAGAAAGCATTTTGACAACAAAATCCAATTTTGTTCTAGAAGAAATGGAGGAGAGATTGAAACATTTTGGTTGAAAAGTGCAGATATCTCTCACTGTATGTGCCATTGCCTGCATTCACTGATGCAAAGGATACCATCTAAATGACAAATGACATCCTTTGGATCTTTAACTGAAAAAAGGCTTTGAAAGGAAGCGTGATTACGTTTTTGGTTCAAAACAGGCACAGTAGACACAAGCAGCATTGTGGTAGTGGAAGAGCAAAGTAGTGGCAGATCTAAAGAAGGAATCTGGGAGTGGGATTGAAAAAGACTTTGGAGAGGTGATCTTGGTTTGACGTTTCTATCCACTCACATTCCATTAGTTGAAATTAATATTGAGAGGTTTTATTTCTTTATTATTTCTTTTCATTTTGCATATTTTACTGTTCTCAGTAACAAATACCTCCTGTTAATCTGTAATTGTTTTGGGGCCAAGTTAAATGCTGCTCTGAATAGGAAATTAATTTCCATACCCTTTTTTCCTATCCTGCCCCAACCTATCCTGTTATAATACTATTATTATCAAACTCTTCTCTGAATTCTCAGTGGAATTCCAGATGCTATTGGCAAGAACATCAAGACTAAATGACACAAAAAATCTTCCCTATATCTTGAAGAGCTGCTACAGCAGAAAGTCAGAAAGTCCCATTTTCATCCTGATACTTTATATTCTATACTCTAGGAGGGAGGCTGCTCAGGGACATTTAAATTACAGATAGGAAGAGATGAGGAGGAAATCTCCTGGCATGATGGCTAAGATTTCACTATTGGTTCTGTTGCAGTCTCAGATAATGTACAGCTTTGCTCTTGGTCGATGTCTGGTCAGTGAACCTCTTCCCATTAACAAATATTTGAAGGCAGGACAGCTGAACCTGGGTGTCATAACCTTCCAGAACTATAGGCTCTCTGAACCACTCTCGTTTGAAATCCCTCCCTCACATGAAAACCCTGGATTCCCTTTGTAAGACATTTTAATTTGATACATTCATTAAATGAACTGCTCTTGCTGTGAATATCCTGACTTTGTACGTTCTCTGGTTCTTCAATATTAGTCATTGCATTTCATGGGCCACTTTTATTAATGCAATATTATTATGCTACAATGCTGGAAAATGTAGTCTCTAAAATTTCAGCCCGCATCATCTGCAAAAGCTAAGCCACCTAAGGAAAACTTGCCTGGTCTTTGATTTTTCATTCCTCAAGGTTCCTAGTCCTTTAAATTTCCCTTAACTTACTCATATTCTTTTCCCAACAGCCAATCTTTAGAGTCCCCTGTAAAGTTATATATGAACTAATTTATTATTGTCTAAAGTTTCCAAAATCACAGTCTATATTCTCAGATGTGGGCTTTGTGAGAAAAAGGGCTTTACTCTCCAAATGAAATCACATCTAAGTGGCATGAACTGTATGCTTCATAGTTGACATGTAAGGTCTAGACAATTTTACTATTTCCAAGTGTTCATTTTGAGATGACAAGTAAAAATAGGTCTTTCCTGCCATTTAATGTCAGGCTAAGAAAAAAGTGTCCCAATAGTTCTCTTCCAGCTTTAAAATGCCAGAGTGATTGTCATTGGAAAGCAATGCATGCTTCATTCTGACAGAGAATAGTGAGTAAATGTCATCATTTTACAGTTACTTGACACAAAACTATCAGCATATTCTGGCCTTGGAATTTGCTTTGAAGGAAATCAATGAAAACCCTCACCTCCTACCCAACATCACCTTGGGCTTCCATGTTTACAACAGCAACTTCATCGGAACCTGGACCTATCGTGGTGCCTTGGAACTTCTTTCAACACAGGGCAAATTCATCCCCAATTACAAGTGTGATGGCCAGAACAATGAAGTAGCTGTCATTGGAGGACCCTATACAAAGATCGCTCTGGATATGGCAAATATTCTGTGCAACTACAAGATTCAACAGGTGAGGTATGCTCCCATTTTCTACCCAGACATACAAATTAGATGACCCAGCTATCCATCTACATTCCTTCCTTTCTTCCTTCCTTTTTCTTCTCTCTCCCTCCCTTTCTTTCTTCCATCCTTCCTTCTTTCCTTCCTTCCTTCCTTTTTCATTCCTTCCTTCTTTCCTACCTTCCTTCCTTCCTTCCTTCCTTCCTTCCTTCCTTCCTTCCTTCCTATCTTCCTAACAGCACATTAGCAATTTGAGTTTATAATCTCAACCAATTACTAACTTGTGGGATAGGTAAAGAATTAATTTCAAAGAAAAAAACAGGAGTGTTGAGGTTTCACAAGGATTCTCATCAAACAAAACAATTAAGAACCTTGAAATAATTAACACTTGACAAATTAAAACCGAAGTCCTTTTGGCCAACTTGCATATTTTTATTTTGGTCAAACTTCTATTTTTGTTTCTCATACAAAATTGCAAAAATTGTACATGATATGTCAAAATGCTCAGTAAATCCAATGACTAGGCAAAGCATTACACACTGTAAACCATAAACTGTCTTTACACGATGCATCAATTTGTCATTAAATTTTGCAATCTTACTACAGTAACACAATGCAAATATTTTTTTCTTTCTGCAGCTAATCTATGGTTCTGCACCTACAGATAATTACGTAGATGTTTTCCAGTGGATGTTCCCTAACGATATGCTTCAATACACTGGAATTCTTCGATTGTTGCTATATTTTGGGTGGACATGGGTGGGGATGATTTCTCTAAACTATGATGATGGAGATTGGTTTATAGCGACTGTGGTCTTAATGTTTGCCCAGAGAGGAATCTGCTTTGACTTTATTAAGAGTTACCCCAAGAAGACCTACAGTGACCAGTTAGCTGAAATGGTAGAGGATGGAAATGAATTATATGATGCTGTCATGGCAAGCAAAGCATCTGCTGTGGTTGTACAAGGTGAATTTATGCTGAGTATGAGATTGTTGTTCTCTTATCAAGTTACATCAATAAATGAGAAAGTCTGGATTATGATAGCCCAGATGGATTTCACTTCCACTTCTGTGCAAAGGAACTGGCCTCTACACTTCATTCATGGAGCTATATCCTTTGTGGTTCACTTAGGGGACTTGGTAGGATTTCAGGATTTTGTTAGGGAAAGGAATCTGGCCAACAATAAAGAAGATGGCTTTTTCAAGGATTTTTGGGAAGATGCTTTTCAATGTGTGCTTCCCAACTCCAGGGGAGAGAAGAATTTTGATGACATATGCACTGGAGAGGAGAAGATTGAGAATCTCCCTTCTTCGATTTTTGACCTGAACATGAATAGCCACAGTTACACCGTCTACAATGCCGTCTATGTTGTAGTACATGCCTTGCACACTCTATATTCATTCAAAAGAAAACACAAAGTTTTGCCAGATAAAAGTCAACCGAATTTTCTCCATCAAGAATCATGGCAGGTATCATTTTCAGTTTATGTATGTATTTTGAGTTTATCTTCCCCTCTCCATTCTGTGTGAAATGTTTCTTCTTCAATCTTGAGTCCTCTTCCAGAGTGTCAGGAGTTTGGATTGCTTGCACAGTATGTTAGTTGTTTCCAGTGCTGCATTTTTCTGGATAGAGACATCTGATGTAGTTACTGGATTTAATCACATGCACTCTCCCACCTTAGTCATCATAGCCCCATGTGCTCCCATTACACCTGGAACCACTTTGGCCTTTTCATACTTCTCCAGCTTCTCATTTTTCCTGATGTTGCTGTCATTCTACAACATTGCATATACCACCACCTTTGTCTTTCTGTCCTTAAGTGCTATGATTATTTATGGTTGATTGACTGGTTTTGGCCCATCTATCTGGATCTGGAAGTCCGACAAAATCTTAGCTTTCTTATACTCCACACATCATCTGTGGGATCTCCCATCTGGAATTAGAAGATCTAGCTGTTACTCTGTGCCCATGTTCCTGTTCACAATGTCAGTTGTTTCATTGTGCCTTTCATTATATGCTGTTCTGGCCTTCATCTTACAGACCAGAAATATGTGTTGAACTGTCTCAGAGACCTCTCTGCATAGTCTGCTCCTTAGATCGTGTCATATTTTTAGACTGACTCAATTTGTCTGTTCTTGTGCTACTGTGATCAGTGCCTGATGCTGTCTTTTGGTCCAGCCACTGGTAGGACTTGCCAATGTCTGCCACCTCAGCTATCTGATGTACATCCCATGCAGGGTCTTGCCTTGCCTTGCCAGTTCCTGTAATTGATTTTCCTCTTATGTCCGCTCTTATCTCAGGAATTCTGTCAGCAGGTCATCTTCATGTACCATCTTACTGCTGCACTATTGGAAACCCAAGGGCTTATCCAGAACAATGGATCCTATTGATCTTAAATAGTACTTAAATGACATTATGGATATTATGACAACAAGCAATAATTAATCCATAAAATATTATAGGCCTCTTTCTTCCAAAAGTCCTTTAAATATTTGTCTAATCAATTTTATAACATCTTGATTTCTTTTCCTCATTGAGCTGCATCATTTTCTGAGGACGGTTTCATTTAACAATAATGCTGGGGAGCCTGTTTCCTTTGATGAAAGTGGCCAATTGGTGTCAGGATTTGACATAATCAACTGGATCCCATTGCCTAACCAGTCCCTCCTTAGAGTCAAAGTTGGAAGCTTAGATGTACAGATTTCTGAAGCAATAAAGTTCACCATTCAGGAGAAGGCCATTGTCTGGCCCACCAGTTTTAATCAGGTAGGCTGGAAGAATTTATTGTGCGATTGTCCCTTCAAAAATAACAATAACAACAGCAAAGATTCAAAGATCACATTCTATCAAAGGAGAGCCCAAAGTATTATGCTCTTTAGCTTCCCTTCAAGAAGTCATAGATTGTTCATCAAATCCCAAATATTTATTACATAAAATTAATTCCCTTCAAAGACAACATGAAAAAGAAAGATTCCAAGCTTGTAAGACCATATTCTAGCAGAAATCCCTCAATTCTTCAGCTCTTTGGCTTCCCTTCATGAAGGTTTACATTGTTCATCAAACTCCAAAAATTTATTATATTAATTTAATAAATAGTCCTTTAACTAATATTACACTAATGACAACAGCAACAACAATGGAACGCCTAATAAGCTTTTGGAGGTCTGTCCTGACCCCTTTGAAGGACAGAATTTTTACTTTGCCAAAGTAACGTAAAGGTAAAGGTTACCCTCACACATATATGCTACTCATTCCCAATTCTAGGGGGCGGTGCTCATCTCCATTTCAAAGCCAAAGAGCCAGCATGTCCAAAGACGTCTCCATAGTTATGTGCCCAATATAACTAAATGCAGAATGTGCATGGAATGTGGTTACCTTCCCACAAAGTCAACAATTAATTAATCTCTTGTATAGTCCCCATACTGTCAAAACTTGAATTCAACATTCTCCATTTCTCCCTTGTCCTTTCAGGTTCAGCCCCGTTCAGTGTGCAATGAACATTGTCTTTCAGGTCAAAGAAAAGCTATTAAGGAAGGGAAACTGTTCTGTTGCTATGACTGCCTTCCATGTGCAGAAGGAAAGATTTCAGCACAAGAAGGTAAAATATGTATCAACATAATGCATTGATTGAATAAGAACTAATGTGTTGACTGCTTTATTTCTGCCTCTATCATTCAAGATGTTTTGCCTCACCTCCCATTTCACTTGAAAATTAGAATTTTTACACTTCAAAATATGATGCAGCTGAAGTTCTGATTCAGAGATCAGGGGGTGCAGAAGAGAATGTGCAATCTCTTTTTCTTATCCATTCTAATGCACAAAATCTCGAAAGTATAATTTTGCTTTAAATTGTAGCAATATTAACAATGTAGTGTCTTCTTTTTCAGATGCAGATGACTGTGTCTCATGTCCAGGAGAACAGTATGCAAATGTCCATCAAAATGCATGCATTGTCAAAGAGATCACCTTCTTGTCTTATCAAGAACCTTTAGGAATTACCTCTTTGGTGTTTGCATTCTCCTTTGCTTTCATGACGGTACTTGTGCTAGCTATCTTCATTAAGCACAATGACACACCGATTGTCAAAGCCAACAACCAGAACCTCTCCTACCTCCTCCTCATCTCTCTTCTCTTCTCCTTCCTTTCTGCTCTCCTTTTCATTGGTCGGCCTACCATATTGACATGTCTTCTTCGACAAGTTGCTTTTACCTTCATATTTTCAGTAGCAATTTCTTGTGTGTTAGCCAAAACTATCATTGTAGTTCTTGCTTTTATGGCCACCAAGCCAGGATCTGGAATAAGGAAGTGGGTAGGGAACAGATTGTCTGCTTCTATTGTTTTTTCTTGCTCCTTTCTTCAAGCTTCTCTTTGTGTCATTTGGCTGACAACCTCTGCCCCATTTCCAAATTTTGACCTGTATTCCCTGCATAAAGAAATTATACTGGAATGTAACGAAGGATCAACTTACATGTTTTACTGTGTTTTGGGCTTCATGAACATTCTTGCCCTAGTCAGTTTCTTGGTGGCCTACCTAGCCAGGAACCTGCCTGACACTTTTAATGAAGCCAAGTTCATCACCTTCAGCATGCTGATCTTCTGCAGCGTGTGGTTGTCTTTTTTCCCAGCCTATTTGAGCACCAAGGGCAAACATATGGTAGCTGTGGAAATCTTCTCCATCTTTGGCTCCAGTGCAGGGTTACTTGCTTGCATTTTTTTACCCAAATGTTATATTATTATATTACGGCCTGAACTAAATAAAAGAGAACAGCTAGTGAAGAGGAAATAATATCTCCAAGTTTTTTACTGAGCATCACTGACAATTCCATGTATTTTATCATTTTATCATATTTTTCCTATATCTTAAATTACTGTATTCGATTCCAATTTCATTTTAGACTGTATTTTATTCCAATTCCATTTTAAATTATATTTTATTTAAATTTCATTTTAAATTGTATTTTATCAAATTACATTTTAAAATGCTTTTATCAAATTTCAGTAATATTTCTTCTGAAACTTTGCACTTTGATATTGCCCATGAAGACTCAATGTCAATGTCAATTACAATTCCATGTGATAAGCAAGATGTTTGTGTTTGAAAATAATGTTTATTTAAACATCTCAGTCTTATGAAAGCTTTTGCAATCTAGAGATATCCCTAGGCTTTAATGAAATCATATTATCTTATATTTTACAATACTAAAGCAAGTGTTTGTGCTCTTTGTTTAAAAAAACAAACCTTCTAATTTCCTATATACTGAGAGGAGGGCATACTTGTTCAGGGATGGTTTTTTTGGGGGGGGCTGAAAGGCAGAAATTAATTCCAAACATTATGTCAGTCCTGCAGTCATATTGCCTTCTGGATCTTTGGCCTGCCACACTCTCTTTCAGTTTACTACGCTGTTTCATTAGTGGGCAATTGGGAGGGGGAATAGTAAGGATAAGAATGTGTTGTTGTAAAAATAAAATTCCTTTCTAGAAGCCAAGGTCATCTTTTGTCTCTACACCTATGCACCTGACCGGAACTGGATGGGTGGAACTTCCAGCATTGCAGTGGAAGATTGGACCATGTGATGGACTTGTGGTTGTGGGGCAAGATCATGAACTTTCAAGTGGGTTGGGAGACTCAGGAAGCTCAGATTTGGGTTTTCCCAGATGTGCGAACATGTCTCTCTTAATAAATGGGAACTTAGAGCAATATTTTGCCTTGGACTCTGATTTAATTTTGGATGTTATTAGGAACCCTGACAAATTAATTTTAATCTCCCTATTCTGTTGTTTATCACATCACAGACATATCGGGCAGATTTTCAGAAGAAGATTAACCATATCAGGGGTTGGTTGTTGCCAGCATTACCACAGGTTTGGCATGCAAAAAGTTTGTACACGTTCTTACTTCGCTCACATGCATGCCAAACAAATGCTCTGTGCACATGTGCACTGGCACCTAAAAAGGTCTGAAAATGCGCACATTAGAAAAGGAAAAAAAATACATTCTTGCAATGAAGATTGTTCTCTGCATGAGAAGAACAGAAAATCACGATGACCCCAAGAACCATTTCGAGGGCGTGGCAAGCTGATTTACTACCTACTCAACCGGACCTGTCTGAACTGGTAGGAACCCACCTCTGAACCATATCCTTCAGTTTTTGTAGTCTAGCCAACTTTTAGAAAACTCCAGGGAATGCAGAGAAGCAGTGGATACAATAGATAATCTCCTATTTATTGTACTCATTGAGAAAATATTAATACTGCAGGTGAACAGGAGGCATCTATAGTCCATTATGCATTATAGACCTTATAGGTAACTTCAATTCCCCAGGGACTTGGGGACCATTTTATACTGCTGTAATACATTCAGTCTGGCCTCATAGTATGGCAAAGTGAATTTGGTATCCAGTGGTACCTTGCTCAATATTAGTAACTGTGAGAGGTATCCTGGAAAAGTTGGGTTTTTAGATGGACATAAATCAAGTTCACCATTCAGGAGGCCATTGTTTGGCCCACCAGTTTCAATCAGGTAGGCTGGATGCATCAGTTACGTGACCATCCTTTCAAGGATGACAATAAAAGTAAACATTCCAAGGCCATATTGAATGGCAAGAGCCCTCAAACTCTTCAGGTCTTTGGTTTCCCATTGTGAAGAAGGGAAATTAGATTGTGCAAGATTGTTCATCAAACTTCAAAAATGTATTGTATGAAATTCATTTAATTAATAGTACTTTAACTAATATTAAAATACTGGCTGTGTCTTGGGCTTTATGAATATTCTTGCTCCAGTCAGTTTCATAATCACCTATCTAGCTAGGAACTTGCCTGACACCTTTAATGAAGCCAAGTTCATCACCTTCAGCATCCTGATCTTCTGAACGGTCTGGTTGTCTTTTTTCCCAGCCCATCTGAGCACCAAGGGCCAACACATGGTAGCTGTGGAAATCTTCTCCAGCTTTGACTCCAGCAAAGGGTTACTGGCTCTTTTACGGCCTGAACTAAATAAAAGAGAACAGCTAGGGAGGAGGAAATGAACTCCCCAAGTTGTTTACTGAACATTGTTGACAATTCCATTTGATAAGCAAGATGTTTACATTTAATATGTCTATTCTGATCTTTTTTGGGGAGGGGGTCACTTATCATATCACAGACATATCTGATGAAGATTTTGCCAACTATATACCACTACTCTCTAGAGGAAGAGTAACCATGTTCTTTAGTGTTGGCCAGCAACTTCTAGAAGTCTCCAGGAAGTCCAGAGAAGGAGCTGATTGAGTAGATAATCCCCTTTTTAGTGTATTCATCAAGAAAATGTGAATATTGCATATCAACAGGAGGCATTGAAGGTCCACTATACATTACAGATCTCTATAGATCCTCAGGGAGAACAGTCAATTTCCTACCTTGAATTGTTAAGCAAGGACATTTGCAATATGTTAACAGCTTCCTTGTTGACTTTGTTTCACATGACCATGAAAAACTACATTGTAATTGCAAGCAAGGATCAAGCACCAAGATCACATGACTGTCAAGGCTCCAAGTAATACACCCATTGCAAACAGAACTCTGAGGCAGGTTGATTCCTCAAAGAACAGCTTTATTTGGAGATATCATCTTGGTACATACTTGTTGAAAGCCAATACTGAGAGTTCCTACGCTTTCCACCTCATTAAAAAATGAAAGTTTCCCTTTTCCTCAAACAATAAGTCACATTGTCCAATCTGGGAGCTGGCTGGTTGCCTGGTTACTTCTCTCCTCTTCCTCTGCTCAGTCAGCAGTTGGAATGTCCTTGACTCAGAAGACAACTATTTTGTTTTTTGGCTGCAAAAACCTTCAAGCCTGAAGCCATGTGAAAAGAAATCCCAAAAGAAAAAGAAAACTACAAAAGAGAAAACAATCACAGCCAGGTCAGCTTCTGAGTTGTCAATGACTGTTTGTGGTCTGGTCAAATTTACCACTCATTCAGTATTTTGCTGAATGAGTGGTCATTAAGTGAGAACCTATAGAGACATTTGTTGTTATCTAGTCTTCTAGGTAAATAGCAGAGACCAAATGATCATTGCTTTAGTTCTAAAATCACCGTTAATGCAACAAACTACTCCTTCTGAAGCTGCTGCATAAGAAAGCAATACACATGATCTCAGTTTAAGGATATTATGGTATATTGTATTTTAGATGTTTTACTCATCATAGTGAGATGCCTAATTCCTTAATAATCTGTTATAGTGAAGCATTCAAATGTAATGTACACCTTCATCTGCTTAATGGACTAAAATTTAATAGTGAACCAGTTTTGTGCAGCAGTTAAGGCACCAAGTAACCATGAGTTCTGGTTTGCAATCATTGTCAGCTGGGTGAACTTGGGCTAATCACTTTCTCTCTCAGCCTCAGAAAGCAATTAGTGAGAATTTGTGTCTGAAATCTCACCAATAAAAATGCAGGGGCTCATCCAGGCAGTTACCAAAAATCAACACTACTTGATATGCAAAGACAAATAGTAGCTACAATTCAGAAATTCTTCATTGTTCCTATTTATTTTACTGACTGAAGTTGTTTCCTACCCAAACAGGCTCTAGTGGTTATTAAAAAGACCTTCCAAGATGTGGGGACAGAGAGACGCATTCAATGAAGAAAGAAAGAATGAATGAAAGAGAGAGAGAGAGTGAGAGAGAGTGAGAGAAAGGGAGAGAGAGAATCTGGATCAATATGAAGAAAAGTATGGGTAGTCATATATAGAAACATGGGCATCCTTATACTACTTCTCTTGGAAAGGATTGTGGGTAGAAAGCATTTTGACAACAAAATCCAATTTTGTTCTAGAAGAAATGGAGGAGAGATTGAAACATTTTGGTTGAAAAGTGCAGATATCTCTCACTGTATGTGCCATTGCCTGCATTCACTGATGCAAAGGATACCATCTAAATGACAAATGACATCCTTTGGATCTTTAACTGAAAAAAGGCTTTGAAAGGAAGCGTGATTACGTTTTTGGTTCAAAACAGGCACAGTAGACACAAGCAGCATTGTGGTAGTGGAAGAGCAAAGTAGTGGCAGATCTAAAGAAGGAATCTGGGAGTGGGATTGAAAAAGACTTTGGAGAGGTGATCTTGGTTTGACGTTTCTATCCACTCACATTCCATTAGTTGAAATTAATATTGAGAGGTTTTATTTCTTTATTATTTCTTTTCATTTTGCATATTTTACTGTTCTCAGTAACAAATACCTCCTGTTAATCTGTAATTGTTTTGGGGCCAAGTTAAATGCTGCTCTGAATAGGAAATTAATTTCCATACCCTTTTTTCCTATCCTGCCCCAACCTATCCTGTTATAATACTATTATTATCAAACTCTTCTCTGAATACTCAGTGGAATTTCAGATGCTACTGGCAAGAATATAAGACTAAATGACATAAAGAATCTTTCCTGTATCCTGAAGAGCTGCTACAGCAGAAAGTCAGAAAGTCCCATTTTCATCCTGATACTTTATATTCTATACTCTAGGAGGGAGGCTGCTCAGGGACATTTAAATTACAGATAGGAAGAGATGAGGAGGAAATCTCCTGGCATGATGGCTAAGATTCCACTATTGGTTCTGTTGCAGTCTCAGATAATGTACAGCTTTGCTCTTGGTCGATGTCTGGTCAGTGAACCTCTTCCCATTAACAGATATTTGAAGGCAGGACAGCTGAACCTGGGTGTCATAACCTTCCAGAACTATAGGCTCTCTGAACCACTCTCGTTTGAAATCCCTCCCTCACATGAAAACCCTGGATTCCCTTTGTAAGACATTTTAATTTGATACATTCATTAAATGAACTGCTCTTGCTGTGAATATCCTGACTTTGTACGTTCTCTGGTTCTTCAATATTAGTCATTGCATTTCATGGGCCACTTTTATTAATGCAATATTATTATGCTACAATGTTGGAAAATGTAGTCTCTAAAATTTCAGCCCGCATCATCTGCAAAAGCTAAGCCACCTAAGGAAAACTTGCCTGGTCTTTGATTTTTCATTCCTCAAGGTTCCTAGTCCTTTAAATTTCCGTTAACTTACTCATATTCTTTTCCCAACAGCCAATCTTTAGAGTCCCCTGTAAAGTTATATATGAACTAATTTATTATTGTCTAAAGTTTCCAAAATCACAGTCTATATTCTCAGATGTGGGCTTTGTGAGAAAAAGGGCTTTACTCTCCAAATGAAATCACATCTAAGTGGCATGAACTGTATGCTTCATAGTTGACATGTAAGGTCTAGACAATTTTACTATTTCCAAGTGTTCATTTTGAGATGACAAGTAAAAATAGGTCTTTCCTGCCATTTAATGTCAGGCTAAGAAAAAAGTGTCCCAATAGTTCTCTTCCAGCTTTAAAATGCCAGAGTGATTGTCATTGGAAAGCAATGCATGCTTCATTCTGACAGAGAATAGTGAATAAATGTCATCATTTTACAGTTACTTGACACAAAACTATCAGCATATTCTGGCCTTGGAATTTGCTTTGAAGGAAATCAATGAAAACCCTCACCTCCTACCCAACATCACCTTGGGCTTCCATGTTTACAACAGCAACTTCATCGGAACCTGGACCTATCGTGGTGCCTTGGAACTTCTTTCAACACAGGGCAAATTCATCCCCAATTACAAGTGTGATGGCCAGAACAATGAAGTAGCTGTCATTGGAGGACCCTATACAAAGATCGCTCTCGATATGGCAAATATTCTGTGCAACTACAAGATTCAACAGGTGAGGTATGCTCCCATTTTCTACCCAGACATACAAATTAGATGACCCAGCTATCCATCTACATTCCTTCCTTTCTTCCTTCCTTTTTCTTCTCTCTCCCTCCCTTTCTTTCTTCCATCCTTCCTTCTTTCCTTCCTTCCTTCCTTTTTCGTTCCTTCCTTCTTTCCTACCTTCCTTCCTTCCTTCCTTCCTTCCTATCTTCCTAACAGCACATTAGCAATTTGAGTTTATAATCTCAACCAATTACTAACTTGTGGGATAGGTAAAGAATTAATTTCAAAGAAAAAAACAGGAGTGTTGAGGTTTCACAAGGATTCTCATCAAACAAAACAATTAAGAACCTTGAAATAATTAACACTTGACAAATTAAAACCGAAGTCCTTTTGGCCAACTTGCATATTTTTATTTTGGTCAAACTTCTATTTTTGTTTCTCATACAAAATTGCAAAAATTGTACATGATATGTCAAAATGTTCAGTAAATCCAATGACTAGGCAAAGCATTACACACTGTAAACCATAAACTGTCTTTACACGATGCATCAATTTGTCATTAAATTTTGCAATCTTACTACAGTAACACAATGCAAATATTTTTTTCTTTCTGCAGCTAATCTATGGTTCTGCACCTACAGATAATTACGTAGATGTTTTCCAGTGGATGTTCCCTAACGATATGCTTCAATACACTGGAATTCTTCGATTGTTGCTATATTTTGGGTGGACATGGGTGGGGATGATTTCTCTAAACTATGATGATGGAGATTGGTTTATAGCGACTGTGGTCTTAATGTTTGCCCAGAGAGGAATCTGCTTTGACTTTATTAAGAGTTACCCCAAGAAGACCTACAGTGACCAGTTAGCTGAAATGGTAGAGGATGGAAATGAATTATATGATGCTGTCATGGCAAGCAAGGCATCTGCTGTGGTTGTACAAGGTGAATTTATGCTGAGTATGAGATTGTTGTTCTCTTATCAAGTTACATCAATAAATGAGAAAGTCTGGATTATGATAGCCCAGATGGATTTCACTTCCACTTCTGTGCAAAGGAACTGGCCTCTACACTTCATTCATGGAGCTATATCCTTTGTGGTTCACTTAGGGGACTTGGTAGGATTTCAGGATTTTGTTAGGGAAAGGAATCTGGCCAACAATAAAGAAGATGGCTTTTTCAAGGATTTTTGGGAAGATGCTTTTCAATGTGTGCTTCCCAACTCCAGGGGAGAGAAGAATTTTGATGACATATGCACTGGAGAGGAGAAGATTGAGAATCTCCCTTCTTCGATTTTTGACCTGAACATGAATAGCCACAGTTACACCGTCTACAATGCCGTCTATGTTGTAGTACATGCCTTGCACACTCTATATTCATTCAAAAGAAAACACAAAGTTTTGCCAGATAAAAGTCAACCGAATTTTCTCCATCAAGAATCATGGCAGGTATCATTTTCAGTTTATGTATGTATTTTGAGTTTATCTTCCCCTCTCCATTCTGTGTGAAATGTTTCTTCTTCAATCTTGAGTCCTCTTCCAGAGTGTCAGGAGTTTGGATTGCTTGCACAGTATGTTAGATGTTTCCAGTGCTGCATTTTTCTGGATAGAGACATCTGATGTAGTTACTGGATTTAATCACATGCACTCTCCCACCTTAGTCATCATAGCCCCATGTGCTCCCATTACACCTGGAACCACTTTGGCCTTTTCATACTTCTCCAGCTTCTCATTTTTCCTGATGTTGCTGTCATTCTACAACATTGCATATACCACCACCTTTGTCTTTCTGTCCTTAAGTGCTATGATTATTTATGGTTGATTGACTGGTTTTGGCCCATCTATCTGGATCTGGAAGTCCGACAAAATCTTAGCTTTCTTATACTCCACACATCATCTGTGGGATCTCCCATCTGGAATTAGAAGATCTAGCTGTTACTCTGTGCCCATGTTCCTGTTCACAATGTCAGTTGTTTCATTGTGCCTTTCATTATATGCTGTTCTGGCCTTCATCTTACAGACCAGAAATATGTGTTGAACTGTCTCAGAGACCTCTCTGCATAGTCTGCTCCTTAGATCGTGTCATATTTTTAGACTGACTCAATGTGTCTGTTCTTGTGCTACTGTGATCAGTGCCTGATGCTGTCTTTTGGTCCAGCCACTGGTAGGACTTGCCAATGTCTGCCACCTCAGCTATCTGATGTACATCCCATGCAGGGTCTTGCCTTGCCTTGCCAGTTCCTGTAATTGATTTTCCTCTTATGTCCGCTCTTATCTCAGGAATTCTGTCAGCAGGTCATCTTCATGTACCATCTTACTGCTGCACTATTGGAAACCCAAGGGCTTATCCAGAACAATGGATCCTATTGATCTTAAATAGTACTTAAATGACATTATGGATATTATGACAACAAGCAATAATTAATCCATAAAATATTATAGGCCTCTTTCTTCCAAAAGTCCTTTAAATATTTGTCTAATCAATTTTATAACATCTTGATTTCTTTTCCTCATTGAGCTGCATCATTTTCTGAGGACGGTTTCATTTAACAATAATGCTGGGGAGCCTGTTTCCTTTGATGAAAGTGGCCAATTGGTGTCAGGATTTGACATAATCAACTGGATCCCATTGCCTAACCAGTCCCTCCTTAGAGTCAAAGTTGGAAGCTTAGATGTACAGATTTCTGAAGCAATAAAGTTCACCATTCAGGAGAAGGCCATTGTCTGGCCCACCAGTTTTAATCAGGTAGGCTGGAAGAATTTATTGTGCGATTGTCCCTTCAAAAATAACAATAACAACAGCAAAGATTCAAAGATCACATTCTATCAAAGGAGAGCCCAAAGTATTATGCTCTTTAGCTTCCCTTCAAGAAGTCATAGATTGTTCATCAAATCCCAAATATTTATTACATAAAATTAATTCCCTTCAAAGACAACATGAAAAAGAAAGATTCCAAGCTTGTAAGACCATATTCTAGCAGAAATCCCTCAATTCTTCAGCTCTTTGGCTTCCCTTCATGAAGGTTTACATTGTTCATCAAACTCCAAAAATTTATTATATTAATTTAATAAATAGTCCTTTAACTAATATTACACTAATGACAACAGCAACAACAATGGAACGCCTAATAAGCTTTTGGAGGTCTGTCCTGACCCCTTTGAAGGACAGAATTTTTACTTTGCCAAAGTAACGTAAAGGTAAAGGTTACCCTCACACATATATGCTACTCATTCCCAATTCTAAGGGGCGGTGCTCATCTCCATTTCAAAGCCAAAGAGCCAGCATGTCCAAAGACGTCTCCATAGTTATGTGCCCAATATAACTAAATGCAGAATGTGCATGGAATGTGGTTACCTTCCCACAAAGTCAACAATTAATTAATCTCTTGTATAGTCCCCATACTGTCAAAACTTGAATTCAACATTCTCCATTTCTCCCTTGTCCTTTCAGGTTCAGCCCCGTTCAGTGTGCAATGAACATTGTCTTTCAGGTCAAAGAAAAGCTATTAAGGAAGGGAAACTGTTCTGTTGCTATGACTGCCTTCCATGTGCAGAAGGAAAGATTTCAGCACAAGAAGGTAAAATATGTATCAACATAATGCATTGATTGAATAAGAACTAATGTGTTGACTGCTTTATTTCTGCCTCTATCATTCAAGATGTTTTGCCTCACCTCCCATTTCACTTGAAAATTAGAATTTTTACACTTCAAAATATGATGCAGCTGAAGTTCTGATTCAGAGATCAGGGGGTGCAGAAGAGAATGTGCAATCTCTTTTTCTTATCCATTCTAATGCACAAAATCTCGAAAGTATAATTTTGCTTTAAATTGTAGCAATATTAACAATGTAGTGTCTTCTTTTTCAGATGCAGATGACTGTGTCTCATGTCCAGGAGAACAGTATGCAAATGTCCATCAAAATGCATGCATTGTCAAAGAGATCACCTTCTTGTCTTATCAAGAACCTTTAGGAATTACCTCTTTGGTGTTTGCATTCTCCTTTGCTTTCATGACGGTACTTGTGCTAGCTATCTTCATTAAGCACAATGACACACCGATTGTCAAAGCCAACAACCAGAACCTCTCCTATTTCCTCCTCATCTCTCTTCTCTTCTCCTTCCTTTCTGCTCTCCTTTTCATTGGTCGGCCTACCATATTGACATGTCTTCTTCGACAAGTTGCTTTTACCTTCATATTTTCAGTAGCAATTTCTTGTGTGTTAGCCAAAACTATCATTGTAGTTCTTGCTTTTATGGCCACCAAGCCAGGATCTGGAATAAGGAAATGGGTAGGGAACAGATTGTCTGCTTCTATTGTTTTTTCTTGCTCCTTTCTTCAAGCTTCTCTTTGTGTCATTTGGCTGACAACCTCTGCCCCATTTCCAAATTTTGACCTGTATTCCCTGCATAAAGAAATTATACTGGAATGTAATGAAGGATCAACTTCCATGTTTTACTGTGTTTTGGGCTTCATGAACATTCTTGCCCTAGTCAGTTTCTTGGTGGCCTACCTAGCCAGGAACCTGCCTGACACTTTTAATGAAGCCAAGTTCATCACCTTCAGCATGCTGATCTTCTGCAGTGTGTGGTTGTCTTTTTTCCCAGCCTATTTGAGCACCAAGGGCAAACATATGGTAGCTGTGGAAATCTTCTCCATCTTTGGCTCCAGTGCAGGGTTACTTGCTTGCATTTTTTTACCCAAATGTTATATTATTATATTACGGCCTGAACTAAATAAAAGAGAACAGCTAGTGAAGAGGAAATAATATCTCCAAGTTTTTTACTGAGCATCACTGACAATTCCATGTATTTTATCATTTTATCATATTTTTCCTATATCTTAAATTACTGTATTCGATTCCAATTTCATTTTAGACTGTATTTTATTCCAATTCCATTTTAAATTATATTTTATTTAAATTTCATTTTAAATTGTATTTTATCAAATTACATTTTAAAATGCTTTTATCAAATTTCAGTAATATTTCTTCTGAAACTTTGCACTTTGATATTGCCCATGAAGACTCAATGTCAATGTCAATTACAATTCCATGTGATAAGCAAGATGTTTGTGTTTGAAAATAATGTTTATTTAAACATCTCAGTCTTATGAAAGCTTTTGCAATCTAGAGATATCCCTAGGCTTTAATGAAATCATATTATCTTATATTTTACAATACTAAAGCAAGTGTTTGTGCTCTTTGTTTAAAAAAACAAACCTTCTAATTTCCTATATACTGAGAGGAGGGCATACTTGTTCAGGGATGGTTTTTTTTGGGGGGGGGGGGGCTGAAAGGCAGAAATTAATTCCAAACATTATGTCAGTCCTGCAGTCATATTGCCTTCTGGATCTTTGGCCTGCCACACTCTCTTTCAGTTTACTACGCTGTTTCATTAGTGGGCAATTGGGAGGGGGAATAGTAAGGATAAGAATGTGTTGTTGTAAAAATAAAATTCCTTTCTAGAAGCCAAGGTCATCTTTTGTCTCTACACCTATGCACCTGACCGGAACTGGATGGGTGGAACTTCCAGCATTGCAGTGGAAGATTGGACCATGTGATGGACTTGTGGTTGTGGGGCAAGATCATGAACTTTCAAGTGGGTTGGGAGACTCAGGAAGCTCAGATTTGGGTTTTCCCAGATGTGCGAACATGTCTCTCTTAATAAATGGGAACTTAGAGCAATATTTTGCCTTGGACTCTGATTTAATTTTGGATGTTATTAGGAACCCTGACAAATTAATTTTAATCTCCCTATTCTGTTGTTTATCACATCACAGACATATCGGGCAGATTTTCAGAAGAAGATTAACCATATCAGGGGTTGGTTGTTGCCAGCATTACCACAGGTTTGGCATGCAAAAAGTTTGTACACGTTCTCACTTCGCTCACATGCATGCCAAACAAATGCTCTGTGCACATGTGCACTGGCACCTAAAAAGGTCTGAAAATGCGCACATTAGAAAAGGAAAAAAATACATTCTTGCAATGAAGATTGTTCTCTGCATGAGAAGAACAGAAAATTACGATGACCCCAAGAACCATTTCGAGGGCGTGGCAAGCTGATTTACTACCTACTCAACCGGACCTGTCTGAACTGGTAGGAACCCACCTCTGAACCATATCCTTCAGTTTTTGTAGTCTAGCCAACTTTTAGAAAACTCCAGGGAATGCAGAGAAGCAGTGGATACAATAGATAATCTCCTATTTATTGTACTCATTGAGAAAATATTAATACTGCAGGTGAACAGGAGGCATCTATAGTCCATTATGCATTATAGACCTTATAGGTAACTTCAATTCCCCAGGGACTTGGGGACCATTTTATACTGCTGTAATACATTCAGTCTGGCCTCATAGTATGGCAAAGTGAATTTGGTATCCAGTGGTACCTTGCTCAATATTAGTAACTGTGAGAGGTATCCTGGAAAAGTTGGGTTTTTAGATGGACATAAATCAAGTTCACCATTCAGGAGGCCATTGTTTGGCCCACCAGTTTCAATCAGGTAGGCTGCATGCAACAGTTACGTGACCATCCTTTCAAGGATGACAATAAAAGTAAACATTCCAAGGCCATATTGAATGGCAAGAGCCCTCAAACTCTTCAGGTCTTTGGTTTCCCTTTGTGAAGAAGGGAAATTAGATTGTGCTAGATTGTTCATCAAACTTCAAAAATGTATTATATGAAATTCATTTAATCAATAGTACTTTAACTAATATTAAAATACTGGCTGTGTCTTGGGCTTTATGAATATTCTTGCTCCAGTCAGTTTCATAATCACCTATCTAGCTAGGAACTTGCCTGACACTTTTAATGAAGCCAAGTTCATCACCTTCAGCATCCTGATCTTCTGAACGGTCTGGTTGTCTTTTTTCCCAGCCCATCTGAGCACCAAGGGCCAACACATGGTAGCTGTGGAAACGTTCTCCAGCTTTGGCTCCAGCAAAGGGTTACTGGCTCTTTTACGGCCTGAACTAAATAAAAGAGAACAGCTAGGGAGGAGGAAATGAACTCCCCAAGTTGTTTACTGAACATTGTTGACAATTCCATTTGATAAGCAAGATGTTTACATTTAATATGTCTATTCTGATCTTTTTGGGGGAGGGGGTCACTTATCATATCACAGACATATCTGATGAAGATTTTGCCAACTATATACCACTACTCTCTAGAGGAAGAGTAACCATGTTCTTTAGTGTTGGCCAGCAACTCCTAGAAGTCTCCAGGAAGTCCAGAGAAGGAGCTGATTGAGTAGATAATCCCCTTTTTAGTGTATTCATCAAGAAAATGTGAATATTGCATATCAACAGGAGGCATTGAAGGTCCACTATACATTACAGATCTCTATAGATCCTCAGGGAGAACAGTCAATTTCCTACCTTGAATTGTTAAGCAAGGACATTTGCAACATGTTAACAGCTTCCTTGTTGACTTTGTTTCACATGACCATGAAAAACTACACTGTAATTGCAAGCAAGGATCAAGCACCAAGATCACATGACTGTCAAGGTTTCAAGTAATACACCCATTGCAAACAGAACTCTGAGGCAGGTTGATTCCTCAAAGAACAATTTTATTTGGAGATATCATCTTGGTACATACTTGTTGAAAGCCAATACTGAGAGTTCCTACGCTTTCCACCTCATTAAAAAGTGAAAGTTTCCCTTTTCCCAAAACAATAAGTCACATTGTCCAATCTGGGAGCTGGCTGGTTGCCTGGTTACTTCTCTCCTCTTCCTCTGCTCAGTCAGCAGTTGGAATGTCCTTGACTCAGAAGACAACTATTTTGGTTTTTTGGCTGCAAAAACCTTCAAGCCTGAAGCCATGTGAAAAGAAATCCCAAAAGAAAAGAAAAATAAAAAAGAAAAAGAAAACAGTCACAGCCGGGTCAGCTTCTGAGTTGGCAATGACTGTTTGTGGTCTGGTCAAATTTACCACTCATTCAGTATTTTGCTGAATGAGTGGCCATTAAGTGAGAACCTATAGAGACATTTGCTGTTATCTAATTTTCTATGTAAATAGCAGAGATCAAATGATGATTGCTTTAGTTCTAAAATCACCATTAATGCAACAAACTACTCATTCTGGAGCAGCTGCATAAGAAAGCAATACACATGATCTCAGTTTAAGGATATTATGGTACATTGTAGTTTAAGATGTTTTACTCAGCATAGTGAGATACCTAATTCCTTATTAATCTGTTACAGTGAAGCATTCAAAAGTAATCTACACCTTGATTTGCTTGATGGACTAAATTTTAATAGTGCACAGGTTTTGGGCAGCAGTTAAGGCACCAAGTAACCATGAGTTCTGGTTTGCAATCATTGTCAGCTGGGTGAACTTTCTCTCTCAGCCTTAGGAAGCAATTAGTGGGAATTTGTGTCTGAAATCTCACCAATAAAGCTGCAGGGGCTAAGCCAAAAATCAACACTTACTTGACATGCAAAGAATAGATAGTAGCTACAATTCAGAAGTTCTTCATTGTTCCTATTTATTTTACTGACTGAAGTTGTTTCCTACCCAAACAGCCTCTAGTGGTTATAAAAAAAGACCTTCCAACATGTGGGGACAGAGAGACACATTCAATGAAGAAAGAAAGAATGAATGAGAGAGAGAGAGAGAGAGAGAGAGTGAGAGAAAGGGTGAGAGAGAATCTGGATCAATATGAAGAAATGTATGGGTAGTGATGTATAGAAACATGGACATCCTTATTCTACTTATCCTGGAAAGGATTGTGGGTAGAAAGCATTTTGACATGTGGACATATCCAATTTTGTTTTAGAAGAAATGGAGGAGAGATTGAAACATTTTGGTGGAAAAGTGCAGATATCTCCCACTCTATGTGCCATTGCCTGCATTCACTGATGCAAAGGATACCATCTAAATGACAAATGACATCCTTTGGATCTTTATCTGAAAAAAGGCTTTGAAAGGAAGTGTGATAATATCTATGGTTCAAAGCAGGCACAGTAGACACAAGCAGCACAGTGGTAGTGGAAGAGCAAAGTAGTGGCAGATCTAAAGAAGGATTTTGGGAGTGGGATTTAAAAGAATTTGGAGGGGTGATCTTGCTTTGACATTTCTATTCACTTCCAGGCCATTAGTTCAAATGAAGCTTGAAAGCTTATATTTCTGTATTATGATTTGTGTTCATTTTGCATATTTTACTGTTCTTGGTAACAAATACCTCCTGTTAATCTGTAATTGTTTTGGGGCCCAGTTAAATGCTCCTCTGAATAGGAAATTAATTGCCATAGCCTTTTTTCCTATCCTGCCCCAACCTATCCTGTTATAATACTATTATTATCAAACTCTTCTCTGAATTCTCAGTGGAATTCCAGATGCTATTGGCAAGAACATCAAGACTAAATGACACAAAATATCTTCCCTATATCTTGGAATTTGTTAAAGCACAAAGGCAGAAAGCCCAATTTTAACTGATACTTTATGTTTTATACTCTAGGAGGGAGGCTGCTCGGGGACATTTAAATTACAGATAGGAAGAGATGAGGAGGAAATTTCCAGGCATGATGGCTAAGAAGATTTCACTATTGGTTCTGTTGCAGTCTCAGATAATGTACAGCTTTGCTCTTGGTCGATGTCTGATCAGTGAACCTCTTCCCATTCACAGATATTTAAAGGCAGGAGAGCTGAACCTGGGTGTCATAACCTTCCAGAACTATAGGCATTCTGAACCACTCTCCTTTGAAATCCCTTCCTCACATGAAAACCCCGGATTCCCTTTGTGAGAAATTTTAATTTGTTACATTCATTAAATGAACTGCTCTTGCTGTGAATATCCTGACTTTGTCCATTCTCTGGTTCTTCAATATTAGTCATTGCATTTCATGAGCCACTTTTATTAATGCGATATTATTATGCTACAATGTTGGAAAATGTAGGCTCTAAAATTTCTGCTCGCATCATCTGCAAAACTCAGCCACTGTTCAGCTTTTCAGCTTGTCTGGTTGTTCAACTTGCATTTCCTGGGCCACATTTATAACTAAAGTGCTGCCCCAGAGAAGAGGAAGTCAACCTATTTTCCAAAGCACCCGAAGGTAGGACAAGAAGCAGTAGAAAGAAACAAATGAAAGACAGAACACCACTAAGAGAATTAAGGAGAAATTTCCTGACAGTTCAAACTGTTAATCAGTGGAATTACTTGTCTCCAGAAGTTGTGGGGGCTCCAACATTTGAGATTTTTAAGAAGAAATTGGTTAACCATTTGTATGAAATGGTATAGGTTTTCTCCTTGAGCAGAGGATTGAATGAGAAGACCTCCAAAGTCCCATCCAACTGTAATTCTATTGTTTTCTTATTAATGTGATATTGTGCTGGAAATGTAGGTTCCAAAATTTCCACTTCCATTATCAGTAAAATCGATGTCATCTGAACACTATTTGACTTGGCATGATTTGACTTTACTACTTTTCATTTGTCAAGGTTGCTAATCTTCTACTTTAATTTTCCCTTAACTTTCTGATATACTTTTGCCATCAATCAATCAATTTGCCAATCCATACAAAAAGTCCTCTGGCAAACTAAATGTGAAGAAATTAATACAGTCTAAAGTTTCCAAAATCACAGTCTATTTCCTCAGATACTTTTGAGAAAAAGGGCTTTACTTTCCAAATGAAATCATATCTAAGTGGCATGAACTGTATGCTTATAGTTGATATGTAAGATCTGGACTTCATTTTGAGATGAAAAGGAAATAGGCCAGTCCTGTCACTTGATGTCAGTATAAAAAGAAAGTGCCATGATACTTGTCTTCCAGCTTTAAAATGCCAGAGCAAGTGTCTTTGGAAAACAATGCATGCTTCATTCTGACAGAGACTAGTGAGTTAATATCATCATCTTACAGGTACTTGACACAAAACTATCAGCATATTCTGGCCATGGAATTTGCTTTGAAGGAAATCAATGAAAACCCTCACCTCCTACCCAACATCACCTTGGGTTTCAAAATTTACAACAGTAACTTCATCAGAAGCTGGACCTATCGTGGTGCACTGGAGCTTCTTTCCACAAAGGACAAATTCACCCCCAATTACAAGTGTAATGGCCAGAACAATGAAATAGCTGTCATTGGAGGATCCTATACAAAGATTGCTCTAGATATGGCAAATATTCTGTGCAACTACAAGATTCAACAGGTATAGTATGCCCCCTTTTTTCCCACATCCATTTATAATTAATCTTATATGTCTTTCCTTCCTTCTTTCCTTCTTTCCTTCCTTCCTTCCTTCCAAAGCAGAACATTAGAAAAGTTGAAGTTATAACCTCAGCCAATAAACAATTCATTGGGTACTTAAGCTATTCCAAGAGAAAATAAAATTGAAACTTTCACAGTGATTGCCATCAAATAAAACAAGAACCTTAAAATAGTCAACACTTGGTACATTACAAGAGTTTTGGCAAGCATGTCTGGTTTTCTTTCGGACAGCGTCTGTTTATGTTTCTCATATACAGTATACAAAAATACACAGTATATTAAAATGTTCAATGAATCCAATGACTAGGGAAAGCTTTAGGCACTAGAAGTATAATTGGGATCAAATATAGGGAGCTCAAGTGGAACGTACAATGTTACAGAATGTGCTGTAAGATGTGTCTGCTAAGTACGACTTTCTTCCAAATCTGAAATTGTTAAAATTCTGCAGCAATGAAAATGGAGAATTGTGGTTGCTTGCAAAACTCATCCTTGTTTGATTTGCAATATAATTCAGTTCCTCACTTGGACATATTAGCTCAGTGGGGTAATCAAGACAAGGAGTATAACAGCAAGTAATGTATCTTCCAGGTTCATTTTAATAACTATTGCTCATTGACAAAAGCAATAGCTTACTTAGGGATGAGGTATCAAGAATTTTAAGGAGAAAAAATTGCCAGAAAATTTACTATGCGTTATAATAATAATAATAAATAATAAATTTTATTTGATTAGCCGCAACCCTCTCCCGAAGGACTCGGGGCGGCGTACAATCAAAAGGATAAAATACACATAGGACACACATACATACGAAAAAACAAGGACAATTACATTTGTGCATGAAGGAGAGTAGACTTGTAAGTGAAGGACAATAAAGACAGCTAAAAACACAATTAAAACACAGTTTAAAATCCCCTTAAATAAAATTGCTAAATTAAAAACCCCTCAGGAGCGTAACGAAGTTATGGTTGAGCCAGGCCAGATATTTGAAAAAGGTGGGTCTTGAGCTTAACACGGAAGGAGCGGAGGTCTGTAGTGGTCCTAATATCTGGGGGGAGGTCATTCCACAGGGCTGGGCCCGCCACAGAGAAAGCTCTGCTCCTAGGCGCCGCCCCATGGCATTGTCTAGTGGACGGCACCTGGAGAAGTCCCTCTCTGTGCGAGCGAATAGGTCGTAGGGATGTGTGGGGCAGAATACGGTCCCGCAGGTAACTAGGTCCTGAGCCATGGAGCGCTTTAAAGATCGTGATCGTTATGCTGAATATAACAGCTGATCAAAAGTTTGCTTCTTTTAAGCTGTCTTTACACAATTCAACATTTTTATCACTAAATTTGGTATGCTTATTACAGTAACAGCTTTCAGTTGATTTTTTTCCTTCAGCTAATCTATGGTTCTGCACCTATCAATAATCATGGAGATGTTTTCCAATGGATGTTCCCTAATGATATGCTTCAATACAGGGGAATTCTTCAATTATTGTTACATTTTAGGTGGACATGGGTTGGGATGATTTCTCTGCACTATGATGATGGAGATTGGTTTATACCGACTGTGGTCTCAGTGTTTGCCCAGAGAGGAGTCTGCTTTGATTTTATTAAAAGTTACCCAAAGAAGACATATACAAATGAGTTCTCTGAAATATTAGAGGATGGAAATGAACTATATGACACTGTCATGGCAAGCAAGGCATCTGCTGTGGTTGTACAAGCTGAATTTATGCTGACTATGAGATTGTTGTTCTCTTATCAAGTTACTTCAAAAACTGACAAAGTCTGGATTATGATAGCCCAGATGGATTTCACTTCCACTTCTATTCAAAGGAACTTCCCTCTACACTTCATTCATGGTGCTGTATCCATTGTGGTTCACTTAGGAGACTTGGTAGGATTTCAGGATTTTGTTAGGGAAAGGAATCTGGCCACCAATCAAGAAGATGGCTTTCTCAAGGATTTTTGGGAAGATGCTTTTCAATGTGCATTCCCCAACTCCAGGGAAGAGAAGAATTTTGATGACATATGCACTGGGGAAGAGAAGATAGAGACCCTTCCTTCATCAGTTTTTGACATCCACATGAGTAGCCACAGTTACACCCTCTACAATGCCGTTTATACTGTCGCACATGCCTTGCATGCTCTATATTCATTCAAAAAGAAACACAAAGTTTTGCCATATAAAATTCAACTGAATCATCTCCATCAAGGATCATGGCAGGTATCATTTTCAGCCTATATATGTATGTACCTATATATCTGATGCATGTATAATGTAAATTCTATTCTCACCATATCAGTCATATGTTTCCTCTCATCTCCTTACCAGACGTCTAGGAGTTTGTGGGGTTGTGCAACATCTCAGCTGTTTCTGGCACTTCACCCTTTGGGGTAGAGAACTCTGATGTAATTCCTGGGTCTTTCCCAACTTACAACTCAAACTATGATTTTGGCCTTTTGTTTCCACATATTCTCCAGTTCTTTTTTCATGCCAAGCTTCTCACAGTCCTTCTATCTGATGTAACTTGATATTGCTACATCTATTACCACATCTATCTTCTGGTTCTTGTCTACTACCATGATATCTATTTCATTGGCTACTACCAGCCCATCTGTCTGAATCAGAAAGTCCCAAAAAATCAAAGCTTTCTCATCCTCCGTGAGCTTCTGTAGGATCTTTCATTTCAATTAGCCAATATTCTATGCAGATGTTCTTGTTCATAATGCCAGCTACTTGGGTCTGGCATTCAGTGCATGCTGTTCCTGCCTATATCTTACATGCCTACTATTGTGGGTTGGACCATCTCAAAGATCTGTCTTCATAGTCTGTACCTTGGATCCTGTTTAGGGTAGTAGATCCCTGCTTCTATGATTCTTGTGCTACAACAATCAGACATTTCTAGCTACTAATAGGATTCCCCAATGTTTGACAGCTCAGATATCTGTTGAGAGCCCATCCCTTGGAGAGTCTTCTATTGCCATGGCACTTGCTCTGATTGATTTTCCTGTCATGTCTGCTGCTGGTTCAGGTATTCCTTCAGCATTGTCTCAGCAGCTCATCTTTGGATGATATCTTACTCATAATAATAATAATAATAAATTTTTATTTGTTAGCCGCACCCTCTCCTAAAGGACTCGGGGCGGCGTACAATAAAAGCACATAAAATATACAAATGACCAATACATATACAGATAAAAATAAACACATACATGTACGTACACATATACATATACATGGAGGAGGTAGCAAATATATAAAATAGAATTTAAAATTAACAATTTAAAACACCCTCAATTAAGTTACAAAATTTAAAAAACCCGTCAGGAGCGATAAGATAAAACTATGGTTGAGCCAGGCCAGCTGATTGGAAGAGGTGGGTCTTGAGCTTTGCACGGAAGGAGCGGAGGTCAGAGATAGTCCTGATATCAGGATACTCATGTATTCCTGGATGCTCTGCATCATGTCCAGGACAGTGGATTAACTATTCTTAAATGAAAACTCTGATAGAAAGCAATAATTAATCAGGAGTGTATTTGGGATGGGGTGTCTCTTTTTTTCCAAAAGTCCCCTTAGTTCCTTGTCTAATCATTTATATAAAACCTTTTTCACTTTTTCTCATTGAGTTGCATCATTTTCTGAGGACCGTCTCATTTAACAATAATGCTGGGGAGCCTGTTTCCTTTGATGAAAGGGGCCAGTTGGTGTCAGGATTTGATATAATCAACTGGATCACCTTGGCAAACCAGTCCCTCCTTAGAGTCAAAGTTGGAAGTTTAGATGTACATACTTCTGAAGAAATGAAATTCACCATCCAGGAGAAGGATATTGTTTGGCCTACCAGTTTTAATCAGGTAGGCTGGATCCACCTTTTGTGTGACCATCCCTAAAAAAAATAACATTAAAAACAAAACTTCCAAGACCATTTTCTAGGAGTGAAATTCGGCAGCTTTTGACAGGTTCTGGACAACTGGTAATGTCAATTTTGAGTAGTTCTGAGAACTGTCAAACACCACCAGAACTGGCCCAAGGAGTGGGTGGGAATGGAGATTTTGCAGTATCCTCATCCCCAGGAGTTGGGAGGGAATGGGGATTTTGCAATATCCTTCCTCAGCCACTCCAATTAAGCCACGCCTACAGAAACAGTATTGAAAAAAATGAATTTCACCACTACTACGTTCAAAAGCAGAAGTCCCCAAATTCTTCAGCTATGTGGCTTTCCTTCATGAAGTGTTAGATTAATCATCAAACTCCAGAAGTTTATCATATAAATGTAATGAATAGTACTTTAACTAGTATTACAACAATGGAAAGCCTCAAAAACCTTTGGAGGTCTGTACTGATCGCTTTGAAGGATACTGTTCCATAGTTTGACAGAGTAAAGTATGCAAAAAAAAGTAAACCAAGTTTTAATTTTTTGTGCTATAAGTTTTTTTAAATACTTCCCATCTTCCCTACAGCTTTGTGGAATAATTAAGTACTGCGGCGTATATGCAATATGTTGCTTGTGTCCTGGTTTCCATCTGTTGACAATCCAGAGGTTGTTAATGAATTCTTTGGCTTGTTTTCACTATATTACTATTTTCATGCATGTTTTCTATTCATCTGGAAAACAGTTAATAATTAGGTAAAGGTTCTTTTTGCAAGTATGTGTTAGTCGTTCCCAACTCTAGGGAGCGGTGCTCATCTCTGTTTATAAGCCAAAGAAACAGCACTGTCCGAAGACATCTCCATGGTCATGTGACCAGCATGACTAAACACCGAAGTTGCATGGAACGCTGTTACCTTCCCACCAAAGGTGGTACCTATTTTTCTACCTGCATATTTAGATGCAATCAAACTGCTAGGTTAGCAGAAGTTGGGACAAGTAATGGGAGCTCACTCCGTTATGTGGTGCTAGGGATTTGAACCACTAAACTGCCGACCTTTTTGATCAACAAGCTCTGATTGTCAATTGTCTTAGCGACCGAGCCTCCGCATGACACAATAATTACACAACAATTATTGTTCTTTAATTGAACAATAATGCTTGAGAAATATCTTGGACTCTGAACAGGATACATAAGAATGAATGAATCTTGTGTATAGTCCCAATTCTGGCAATATCATTTTCCTTTTCTCTGCTCTCCTTTCAGGTTCAGCTCCTTTCTGTGTGCAATGATCATTGCCTTTCAGGTTATAGAAAAACCATGAAAGAAGGGAAACTGTTCTGTTGCTATGACTGCCTTCCATGTGCAGAAGGAAAGATTTCAGCACAAGAGGGTAAGACATGAGTCAATAGAATTTTATTGAATAAAACTAATGTGTTGATTAGTCAATTTTGCCTATGTTATTCAAGATTCCTTGCCTCCCATTTCACTTGAAAGTTAAGATTTTTACAGGTGACAATCAGAGATAGCATGTTGCTGGTTCGCACAAGTTCGGGCGAACCAGTAGTGGCAGCAGTGTGAGGCTCCGCCCACCCACCCTGACATCATCAAGAATCTTCTGTGCATGCCCAGATGTGCACATTCCCGCTACCAAAAAAGTAGTGAAGAAGATGGAATAGCATCTCTGCTCACAACATGATTCAATTTAAGTTTTCATTGAGATTACAAGGGATCAGAGTTGAGGTTGCAGAAGAAAATCTATTTTTCCCCTCCATTCTAACAAACATTTAGGTCTATAAATTTGCTTCAGTTGTAGCAATATAAACAATGTAGTATCTTCTTTTTCAGATGCAGATGACTGTGTCTCATGTCCAGTTGAACAATATGCAAATGTTCATCAAAATGCATGCATTGTCAAAGAGATCACCTTCTTGTCTTATCAAGAACCTTTAGGAATTACCTCTGTGGTGTTTGCATTCTCCTTTGCTTTCATCACATTCCTTGTTCTTGCTATCTTCATTAAACACAATGAAACACCAATTGTCAAAGCCAACAACCAGAACCTCTCCTACCTCCTCCTCATCTCTCTTCTCTTCTCCTTCCTTTCTGCTTTCCTTTTCATTGGTCAGCCTACCATATTGACATGTCTTCTTCGACAAATTGCTTTTAGCTTCATATTTTCAGTAGCAATTTCTTGTGTGCTGGCCAAAACTATCATTGTAGTTCTTGCTTTCATGGCCACCAAGCCAGGATCTGGAATAAGGAAATGGGTAGGGAACAGATTGTCTGCTTCTATTGTCTTTTCTTGCTCCTTCCTTCAAGCTTCTATTTGTGCCATTTGGCTGTCAACGTCTGCCCCATTTCCAGATTTTGACCTGTATTCCCTGCGTAAAGAAATTATACTGGAATGCAATGAAGGATCAACTTACATGTTTTACTGTGTCTTGGGCTTCATGAATATTCTTGCCTTAGTCAGTTTCTTGGTGGCCTACCTAGCCAGGAACCTGCCTCACACCTTTAATGAAGCCAAGTTCATCACCTTCAGCATGCTGATCTTCTGCAGTGTGTGGTTCTCTTTTTTCCCAGCCTATTTGAGCACCAAGGGCAAACATATGGTAGCTGTGGAAATCTTCTCCATCTTTGGCTCCAGCGCAGGGTTACTGGCTTGCATTTTTTTACCCAAATGTTACATTATTTTATTACGGCCTGAACTAAATAAAAGAGAACAGCTAGTGAGGAGGAAATAATATCTCCAAGTTGTTTACTGAGCATCACTGACAATTCCATGTATTTTATCATTTCATCGTATTTTATAAATATCTGAAATTATTATATGGTATTCTATTCCAATTTCATTTTAGACTGTATTTTATTCCAATTCCATTTTAAATTATATTTTATTTGAATTTCATTTTAAATTGTATTTTATCAAATTACATTTTATAAAATTTTAGTAACATTTTGATATTGCCCATGAATCAATAAAGACTCAATGTCAATGTCAATGTCAATTACAATTCCATGTGATAAGCAAGATGTTTATCTTTGAAAATAAGGTTTATTTAAATATCTCAGTCTTATGAAAGCTTTTGCAATCTAAATATATCCCTAGGCTTTAATGAAATCACATTATAATTTAAAATACTAAAGCAAGTGTTTCTGCTCTTTGTTTTTTTTAAAAAAAACCTTCTAATTTCCTATATATTGAGAGGAGGGCATACTTGTTCAAGGATGTTTTTTTTTTTGCCTGAAAGACAGAAATTAATTCCAAACATTATGTCAGGCCTGCAGTCATATTCCTTTCTGTATCTTTGGCCTGCCACACTCTCTTCCAGTTTACTATCTGTGTCATTAGTGGGGAATTGGGAGGGGGAATAGTAAGGAGTAGAATGTATTGTTGTAAAAATAAAATTCCTTTCTAGAAGCCAAGGTCATCTTTTATCTCTACACCCCTGGACATGACCGGAACTGGATGGGTGGAAGTTACAGCATTGCAGTGGAAGATTGGACCATGTGATGGACTTGTGGGTGTGGGGCAAGATCATGAACTTTCAACTGGGTTGGGAGAGTCAGGAAGCTCAGATTCAGGTTTTCCCAAATGTTCCAACATGTCTCTCTTAATAAATAGGAACTTAGAGAAATACTTTGCCTTGGAATCTAATTTAATTTTGGATGTTATTTGGAACCCTGACACATTAATTTTAATCTCTCTATTCTGTTCATTTCATCACATATCACATCACAGACGTATTGGGCAGATTTTCAGAAGAAGATTAACTATATCAGGGGTTGGTTGTTGCCAGCATTACCACTGGTTTGACATGCAAAAAGTTTGTACACATTCTCACTTCGCTCACATGCATGCCAAACAAATGCTCTGTGCACATGTGCACTGGCACCTAAAAAGGTCTGAAAATACGCACATTAGAAAAGGAAAAAAAATACATTCTTGCAATGAAGATTGTTCTCTGCATGAGAAGAACAGAAAATCAAGATGACCCCAAAACCATTTCGAGGGCGTGGCAAGCCGAGTTATTACCTACTCAACCGAACCAGTCTGAACTGGTAGGAACCCACCTCTGAACCATATCCTTCAGTTTTTGTAGTCTAGCCAACTTTTAGAACACTCCAGGGAATGCAGAGAAGCAGTGGATACAATAGATAACCTCCTATTTATTGTATTCATCGAGAAAATATTAATACTGCAGGTGAACAGGAGCATCTATAGTCCATTATGCATTATAGACCTTATAGGTAACTTCAATTCCCCAGGGACTTGGGGAACATTTTATACTGCTGTAATACATTCAGTCTGGCCTCATAATATGGCAAACTGAATTTGGTATCTGGTGGTACCTGGCTGAATATTAGTAACCGTGAGAGGTATCTTGGAAAGGTTGGTTGTTTAGATGGACATATATCTAAAGAAATGAAGTTCACCATTCAGGAGGCCATTGTTTGGCCCATCAGTTTCAATCAGGTAGGCTGCATGCATCGGTTACGTGACCATCCTTTTAAAGATGACAATAAAATAATGGTTCCAAGGCCATATTGTATGGCAAAGGTCCCAAAACTTCTCAGGTCTTCGGTTTCCCTTTGTGAAGAAGGGAAATTAGATTGTGCTAGATTGTATAAGATTGTGTGTATAAGATTTATGTATTTAATTATACCCAGTCAGTACACTGCCATTGTAAAATATGGAAATTTTATATATAACATGGAAATTGTTTATATATACAAGGAAATTGTATAACAAACATATTTAAAAACCGACATTGCAATTGCAAGCAAGCATCAAGCACCAAGATCACATGACTGTCAAGGTTTCAATTAATACACCCATTGCAAGGCAGGTTTCCTCAAAGAACAGTTGTTGTTGTTGTTGTTGTTGTTGTTGTTGTTGTTTGAGATATCACCTTGGAACATACTTATTGAAAGCCAATGCTGAGAGTTCCCATGCTTTCCACCTCATTAAAAAATGAAACTTTCCCTTTTCCCCAAACAATAAGTTACATTGTCCAATCTGGGAGCTGGCTGGTTGCCTGGTTTTTTCTCTCCTCTTCCTCTGGTCAGCCAGCAGTTTTAATGTCCTTGACTCAGGAGAGAACTATTTTGTTTTGGCTACAAAACCATCTATCTCTACCCCCTTCAGCTCCAAACTGTGTCAAGCCTGAAGCCATGTGAAAAGAAATCCCAATAGAAAAAGAAAACTACACAAAAGAAAACTGCCAGGTTAGCTTCTGAGTTGTCAATGACTGTTTGTGGTCTGGTCAAATTTACCACTTATTCAGTATTTTGCTGAATGAGTGGTCATTAAGTGAGAACCTCTATTGATGTTTGTTGTTATCTAGTCTTCTTGGTAAATAGCAGAGATCAAATGACGATTGCTTTAGTTCTAAAATCACCATTAATCCAACAAACTACACATTCTGAAATAGCTGCATAAGAAAGCAATACACAATATGCCATTTTAAGGATATTATGGTATATTGTATTTTCAATCAATCAATCAATATTTATTTCTAAGCCGCACCCTCTCCCGAAGGTCTCGGGGCGGCGTACAACAAAACAAATAAAATACAAAGTACAATACAATACAATACAAATCTGGACAGGACATACATATAACAAGGACGTATATAAGACGTATACAAGGAGGAGGTAGGCTGATGTTTCAGATGTTTTACTCAGCATAGTGAGATACCTAATTCCTTATTAATCTGTTACAGTGAAGCATTCAAAAGTAATCTACACCTTGATCTGCTTGATGGACTAAATTTTAATAGTGCATCAGTTTTGGGCAGCAGTTAAGGCACCAAGTAACCATGAGTTCTGGTTTTGCAATCATTGTCAGCTGGGTGACCTTGGGCTAATCACTTTCTCTCTCTCAGCCTTAGGAAGCAATCAATAGTGATATGTTTCTGAAATCTTACCAATAGAGCTGCAGGGGCTAAACCTGGCAGTTACCAAAAATCAACATTTACTTCACATGCAAAGATAAGATAGTATCTACAATTCAGAAATTCTTCATTGTTCCTATTTATTTTACTGACTGAAGTTGTTTCCTATCCAAACAGGCTCTAGTGGTTATTAAAAAGACCTTCCAAGATGTGGGGACAGAGAGACGCATTCAATGAAGAAAGAAAGAATGAATGAAAGAGAGAGAGAGAGTGAGAGAGAGTGAGAGAAAGGGAGAGAGAGAATCTGGATCAATATGAAGAAAAGTATGGGTAGTCATATATAGAAACATGGGCATCCTTATTCTACTTATCTTGGAAAGGATTGTGAGTAGAAAGCATTTTGACATGTGGACATATCCAACTTTGTTCTAGAAGAAATGGAGGAGAGATTGAAACATTTTGGTGGAAAAGTGCAGATATCTCTCACTCTATGTGCCATTTCCTGCATTCACTGATGCAAAGGATACCATCTAAATGACAAATGACATCCTTTGGATCTTTATCTGAAAAAAGGCTTTGAAAGGAAGTATGATAACATTTTTGGTTCAAAGCCGGGACAGTAAACACAAGGAGCATAGGAGTAGTGGAAGAGCAAAATAGTGGCAGATCTAAACAAGGAATCTGGATTTGGGATTGAAAAAGAATTTGGAGGGGTGATCTTGGTTTGATTTTTCTATCCACTTCCAGGCCATTAGTTGAAATGAAGCTTGGAAGTTTTTCTTTCTGTATTACGATTGGTTTTTATTTTGCATATTTTACTGTTCTCAGTAACAAATACCTCCTGTTAATCTGTAATTGTTTTGGGGCCAAGATAAGTGCTGCTCTGAATAGGAAATTAATTGCCATACCCTTTTATCCTACCTGCCCCAACCTATCCTGTTATAATACTATTATTATCAAACTCTTCTCTGAAATCTCAGTGGAATTCCAGATGCTACTGTCAAGAATATCAAGACTAAATGACACAAAGCATCTTCCCTATATCTTGGAAGCTGTTAAAGTAGAAAGACAGAAAGCCCAATTTTAACTGATACTTTATGTGTTATACTCTAGGAGGGAGGCTGCTCAGAGACGTTTAAATTACAGATAGGAAGAGATGAGGAGGAAATCTCCTGGCATGATGGCTAAGATTCCACTATTGGTTCTGTTGCAGTCTCAAATAATGTACAGCTTTGCTCTTGGTCGATGTCTGGTCAGTGAACCTCTTCCCATTCACAGATATTTAAAGGCAGGACAGCTGAACCTGGGTGTCATAACCTTCCAAATCTATATGCTTTCTGAACCATTCTCCTTTGAAATCCCTCCCTCACATGAAAACCCTGGCTTCCCTTTGTAAGACATTTTAATTTGATACATTCATTAAAGGAACTGCTCTTGCTGTGAATATCCTGACTTTGTGCGTTCTATGGTTCTTCAATATAAGTCATTGCATTTCATGAGCCACTCTTATTAATGTGATATTATTTTGCTACAATGCTGGAAAATATAGGCTCTAAAATTTTGCTCGCATCATCTGCAAAAGCTGTTACCTAAGGAAAACTTGCCTGAACTTTGATTTTTCATTCCTCAAGGTTCCTAGTCCTTTAGATTTCGCTTAACTTTCTCATATTCCTTTGCCATCAGTCAATCTTTAGAGTCCCCTGTAAAGTTATATATGAACTAACTTATTATTGTCTAAAGTTTCCAGAATCATAGTTTATACTCTCAGATGTTGGCTTTGTGAGAAAAAGGGCTTTACTTTCCAAATGAAATCACATCTAAGTGGCATGAACTGCATGCTTCATAGTTGACATGTAAGGTTTGGACAATTTTCCTATTTCCAAGTGCTCATTTTGAGATGACAAGTAAAAATAGTTCTTTCCTGCCACTTGATGTCAGGCTAAGAATAAAGTGTCCCAATAGTTCTTTTCCAGCTTTAAAATGCCAGAGCGATTGTCATTGGAAAACAATGCATGCTTCATTCTGACAGACAATAGTGAGTTAATATCATCATCTTACAGGTACTTGACACAAAACTATCAGCATATTCTGGCCTTGGAATTTGCTTTGAAGGAAATCAATGAAAACCCTCACCTCCTACCCAACATCACCTTGGGCTTCCATGTTTACAATAGCAACTTCATCGGAACCTGGACCTATCGTGGTGCACTGGAGCTTCTTTCAACAAAGGGCAAATTCATGCCCAATTACAAGTGTGATGGCCAGAACAATGAAATAGCTGTCATTGGAGGACCCTATACAAAGATCGCTCTGGATATGGCAAATATTCTGTGCAACTACAAGATTCAACAGGTGTAGTATGCTATCGTTTTCTCCCCAGTCGTACAAATTAGATGACCTACCTACCTATTTACATTCCTTCCTTTCTTTCTTTTTCTCTCCATCCCTCCCTCCACCCTTCCTCCCTACGTTCCCAACAGTACATTAAGGATGTTGAGTTTATAATCTCAAGCAATTACTAATTTGTGGGAAAGCTAAATAATTTATTTCAAAGAGAAAAAAAAAGAGGGTTTAGGTTTCACAAGGATTATCATCAAACAAAACAATTAAGAACCTTGAAATAGTTAGAACTTGACAAATTAAAACAGAAGTCTTTTTTGGCCAGCTGGCATGTTTTTATTTTGGTCAGCTTCTATTTTTGTTTCTCATACAAAATTGCAAAAACGTACATGATATGTAAAAATGTTCAGTGTATCCAATGACTAGGCAAAGCATTACACACTGTAAACCATAAACTGTCTTTACACAATGCATCAATTCTGTCACTAAATTTTGCATGTTTTCTACTACTTAATACTATGCAATTATTTTTTCTTTCTGCAGCTCATCTATGGTTCTGCACCTATAGATAATCATGGAGATATTTTCCATTGGATGTTCCCTAACAATATGCTTCAATACAGGGGAATTCTTCAATTATTGCTATATTTTGGGTGGACATGGGTGGGGATGATTTCTCTGCACTATGATGATGGAGATTGGTTTATAGCGACTGTGGTCTTAATGTTTGCCCAGAGAGGAATCTGCTTTGACTTTGTTAAAAGTTACCCCAAAAAGACATACATTCATGAGTTCTCTGAAATGTTAGAGGATGGAAATGAACTATTTCACACGGTCATGGCAAGCCTGGCATCTGCTGTGGTTGTACAAGCTGAATTTATGCTGACTATGAGGTTGTTGTTCTCTTATCAAGTTACTTCAAAAACTGACAAAGTCTGGATTATGATAGCCCAGATGGATTTCACTTCCACTTCTGTGCAAAGGAACTTCCCTCTACACTTCATTCATGGTGCTTTATCCATTGTGGTTCACCTAGGGGACTTGGTAGGATTTCAGGATTTTGTTAGGGAAAGAAAGTTGGCCACCAATCAAGAAGATGGCTTTCTCAAACATTTTTGGGAAGATGCATTCCAATGTGCATTCCCTAACTCCAGCGGAGAGAAGAATTTTGATGACATATGCACTGGGGAGGAGAAGGTTGAGACTCTCCCTTCTTCAATTTTTGACAAAAACATGAATAGCCACAGTTACACCCTCTACAATGCCATCTATGCTGTCGCACATGCCTTGCACGCTCTATATTCATTCAAAAGAAAACACAAAATTTTGCCAGATCAAAGTCAACCGAATCTTCTCCATCAAGAATCATGGCAGGTATCCATTTTAGTTTATGTATGTATTTTATAAATTGTCTCTCCCACCCATTCTGTGTGAAATGTTTCTTCTTCAATCTTGAGTCCTCTTCCAGAGAGCTAAGAGTTTGGTGTGCTTGCACAGTATGTTAGATGTTTCCAGTGCTGCATTTTTCTAGATGGAGATATCTGATGTAGTTACTGGATTTAATTGGAGGCATTCTCCCACCTTAGGCATCATAGCCCCAAGTGCTCCCATTACACCTGGAACGACTTTGGCCTTTTCATACTTCTCCAGCTTCTCATTTTTCCTGATGTTGCTGTCATTCTACAACATTGCATATTCCACCACCTTGGTCTTTCTGTCCTTAAGTGCTATGATTGTTTATGGTTGATTGACTGGTTTCGGCCCATCTATCTGGATCTGGAAGTCCAACAAAATCTTAGCTTTCTTATACTCCACACATCATCTGTGGGATCTCACATCTGTAATTATGAGTCTAGCCGTTACTCTGTGCACTTGTTCCTGTTCACAAAGTCAGCTGTTTGGTTGTTCCCTTCATTGTATGCTGTTCTTGCCTTCATCTTACAGACCAGAAATATGTGTTGAACTGTGTCTGAGACCTCTCTGCACAGTCTGCTCCTTAGATCCTGCTATGTTTTTAGACACATTCTATGTGTCAGGTACTTAGTGTCTGTTCTTGTGCTACTGTGATCAATGCCTGATGCTGTCTTTAAGTCCAGCCACTGGTAGGACGTGCCAATGTCTGCCACCTCAGCTATCTGATGTACATCCCATGAAGGGATTTGCCTTGCCTTTACAGTTCCTGTAATTGATTTTCCTATCATGTCCGCTCTTATCTCAGGAATTCTGTCAGCAGCTCATGTACCATCTTACTGATGTACTATTGGATGCCCTGGGGCTTATCCAGAAAAATGGATCCTATTGATCTTAAATAATATTTAAATGACGTTATGGATATTATGACAACATGCAATAATTAATCAATAAAATATTATAGGCCTCTTTCTTCCAAAAGTCCTTTAAATATTTGTCCAATCAATTTTATAACATCTTGATTTCTTTTCCTCATTGAGCTGCATCATTTTCTGAGGACGGTTTCATTTAACAATAATGCTGGGGAGCCTGTTTCCTTTGACGAAAGAGGCCAATTGGTGTCAGGATTTGACATAATCAACTGGATCCCTTTGCCGAACCAGTCCCTCCTTAGAGTCAAAGTTGGAAGCTTTGATGTACATATTTCTGAAGCAATGAAGTTCACCATTCAGGAGAAGGCCATTGTCTGGCCCACCAGTTTTAATCAGGTAGGCTGGAGGAATTCATTGTGTGATTGTCCCTTCAAAAACAACAATAATAAAAGCAAAGATTCAAAGATCACATTCTATCGGAGAAGAGCCCAAAGTGTTATGCTCTTTAGCTTCCCTTCACGAAGTCATAGATTGTTCATCAAATCCCAAATATTTATTACATGAAATTAATTCCCTTCAAAGACAACATGAAAAAGAAAGATTCCAAGCTTATAAGACCATATTCTAGCAGAAATCCCTCAATTTTTCAGCTCTTTGGCTTCCCTTCATGGAGGGTTACATTGTTCATCAAACTCCAAACGTTTATTATATTAATTTAATAAATAGTCCTTTAACTAATATTACACTAATGACAACAGCAACAACAATGGAAAGCCTAATTAGCTTTTGGAGGTCTGTTCTGACCCCTTTGAAGGACAGAATTTTTACTTTGCCAAAGTAACGTAAAGGTAAAGGTTACCCTCACACATATATGCTAGTCATTCCCAATTCTTGGAGGTGGTGCTCATCTCCATTTCAAAGCCAAAGAGCAAGCATTTCCAAAGATGTCTCCATGGTTATGTGCCCAGCATAACTAAATGCAGAATGTGCATGGAATGCTGTTACCTTCCCACAAAGTCAACAATTAATTAATCTCTTGTATAGTCCCCATACTGTCAAAACCTGAATTCAACATTCTCCATTTCTCCATTGTCCTTTCAGGTTCAGCCCCGTTCAGTGTGCAATGAACATTGTCTTTCAGGTCAAAGAAAAGCCATGAAGGAAGGGAAACTGTTCTGTTGCTATGACTGCCTTCCATGTGCAGAAGGAAAGATTTCAGCACAAGAGGGTAAAATATGCTCAATAGAATGTATTGATCGAATAAGAACGAATGTGTTGACTGCTTGATTTCTGCCTCTATCATTCAAGATGTTTTGCCTCAACTCCCATTTCACTTGAAAATTAGAATTTTTACATTTCAAAATATGATGCAGCTGAAGTTCTGATTCAAAGATCAGGGGCTGCAAAGAGAATGTGTAATCTCTTTTTCTTATCCATTCTAATACACAAAATCTCAGAAGTATAATTTTGGTTTAAATTGCAGCAATATTAACAATGTACTGTCTTCTTTTTCAGATGCAGATGACTGTGTCTCATGTCCAGGAGAACACTATGCAAATGTCCATCAAAATGCATGCATTGTCAAAGAGATCACCTTCTTGTCTTATCAAGAACCTTTAGGAATTACCTCTTTGGTGTTTGCATTCTCCTTTGCTTTCATGACGGTACTTGTGCTCGCTATCTTCATTAAGCACAATGACACACCAATTGTCAAAGCCAACAACCAGAACCTCTCCTATTTCCTCCTCATCTCTCTTCTCTTTTCCTTCCTTTCTGCTCTCCTTTTCATTGGTCGGCCTACCATATTGACATGTCTCCTTCGACAAGTTGCTTTTAGCTTCATATTTTCAGTAGCAATTTCTTGTGTGTTAGCCAAAACTATCATTGTAGTTCTTGCTTTCATGGCCACCAAGCCAGGATCTGGAATAAGGAAATGGGTAGGGAACAGATTGGCTATTTCTATTGTCTTTTCCTGCTCCTTTCTTCAAGCTTCTCTTTGTGCCATTTGGCTGTCAACCTCTGCCCCATTTCCCAATTTTGACCTGTATTCCCTGCATAAAGAAATTATACTGGAATGTAACGAAGGATCAACTTACATGTTTTACTGTGTCTTGGGCTTCATGAACATTCTTGCCTTAGTCAGTTTCTTGGTGGCCTACCTAGCCAGGAACCTTCCTGACACCTTTAATGAAGCCAAGTTCATCACCTTCAGCATGCTGATTTTCTGCAGTGTGTGGTTGTCTTTTTTCCCAGCCTATCTGAGCACCAAGGGCAAACATATGGTAGCTGTGGAAATCTTCTCCATCTTTGGCTCCAGCGCAGGGTTACTGGCTTGCATTTTTTTACCTAAATGTTATATTATTATATTACGGCCTGAACTAAATAAAAGAGAACAGCTAGTGAAGAGGAAATAATATCTCCAAGTTGTTTACTGAGCATCACTGAAAATTCCATGTATTTTATCATTTCATCATATTTTTCCTATATCTTAAATTATTATATGGTATTCTATTCCAATTTCATTTTAGATTGTATTTTATTCCAATTCCATTTTAAATTATATTTTATTTTAATTTCATTTTAAATTTTATTTTATCAAATTACATTTTAAAATGCTTTTACCAAATTTTAGGAATATTTTTTCTGAAACTTTGCACTTTGATATTGCCCATGAATCAGTAAAGACTCAATGTCAATGTCAATTACAATTCCATGTGATAAGCAAGATGTTTATCTTTGAAAATAACGTTTATTTAAATATCTCAGTCTTATGAAAGCTTTTGCAATCTAGAGATGTCCCTAAGCTTCAATGAAATCATATTATCTTAGATTTTACAATACTAAAACAAGTGTTTGTGCTCTTTTTAAAAAAAAAACCTTCTAATTTCCTATATATTGAGAGGAGGGTGCACTTGTTCAAGGATGGGTTTTTTCTTTTGTTTTTTTGCCTGCAAGACAGAAATTAATTCCAAACATTATGTCAGGCCTGCAGTCATATTCCTTTCTGGATCTTTGGCCTGCCACACTCTCCTTCAGTTTCCTATGCTGTTTCATTAGTGGGGAATTGTGAAGGGGAATAGTAAGGAGAAGAATGTGTTGTTGTAAAACTAAAATTCCTTTCTAGAATTCAAGGTCATCTTTTGTCTCTACACCTCTGCATTTGACTGGAACTGGATGGGTGGAACTTCCAGCATTGCATGGAAGATTGGACCATGACTTGTGGAGGTGGGGCAAGACCATGGACTTTCAACTGGGTTTGGAGATTCAGGAAGCTCAGACTCGGGTTTCCACAGATGTGCCAACATGTCTCTCTTAATAAATGGGAACTTAGAGCAATATTTTGCCTTGGACTCTGATTTAATTTTGGATGTTATTAGGAACCCTGACACATTAATTTTAATATACCTATTCTGTTCTTTTCATCACTTATCACATCACAGACATATTGGGCTGATTTTCAGAAGAAGATGAACCATATCAGGGGTTGGTTATTGCCAGCATTACCACTGGTTTGGCATGCAAAAAGTTTGTACACATTCTCGTTTTGCTCACATGCATGCCAAACAAATGCTCTGTGCACATGTGCACTGGCACCTAAAAATGTCTGAAAATACGCACATTACAAAAGGAAAAAAAATACATTTTTGCAATGAAGATTGTTCTCTGCATGAGAAGAACAGAAAATCAAGATGACCCCAAGAAGCATTTCGGGGGCGTGGCAAGCTGATTTATTACCTACTCAACTGAACCAATCTGAACTGGTAGGAACCTATCTCTGAACCATATCCTTCAGTTTTTGTAATCTAGCCACTTTTAGAACACTCCAGGGAATGCAGAGAAGCAGTGGATACAATAGATAACCTCCTATTTATTGTACTCATCGAGAAAATATTAATATTGCAGGTGAACAGGAGGCATCTATAGTCCATTATGCATTAGAGACCTTATAGGTAACTTCAATTCCCCATGGACTTGGGGAACATTTTATACTGCTGTAATAAATTCAGTCTGGCCTCATAGTATGGCAAAGTGAATTTGGTATCCAGTGGTACCTTGCTCAATATTAGTAACTGTGAGAGGTATCTTGGAAAAGTTGGGTTTTTAGATGGACATATATCCAAAGAAATGAAGTTCACCATTCAGGAGGCCATTGTTTGGCCCACCAGTTTCAATCAGGTAGGCTGCATGCAACAGTTACGTGACCATCCTTTCAAGGATGACAATAAAAGTAAACATTCCAAGGCCATATTGTATGGCAAAGGTCCCTAAACTCTTCAGGTCTTTGTTTCTCTTTGTGAAGAAGGGTAATTAGATTGTATTAGATTGTTCATCAAACTTCAAAAATGTATTATATGAAATTCATTTAATAAATAGTACTTTAACTAATTTTAAAATACTGGCTGTGTCTTGGGCTTTATGAATATTCTTGCTCCAGTCAGTTTCATAATCACCCATCTAGCTAGGAACTTCAAATTTAAATTCAAAATTCAAATTTTTAATTTGTTAGCCATTCCCTCTCCACAGGGGACTCGGGGCGGCGTACAATAAAAAATATACATGCATACGTATAGACATATAGATACACACATATACATACATATACATACATGGAGGAGGTAGTAATCAAACATATATCACATTAATAATAATAATAGAAAAATTAAAATTAGCCATTAAAATCCCATGATAAAATACAATTTAAAAGGACTGTCAGGAGGAGGATAAACTACGGTTGAGCCAGGCCAGATAATTGAAAGAGGTGGGTCTTGAGCTTTACATGGAAGGAGCGGAGATCGGAAGTAATCCTGATGTCAAGGGGGAGGTCATTCCACAGGGCTGGGCCCATCACAGAGAAGGCCCTGCTCCTGGATGTCGCCCCCCGACACTGTTTAGCGGACGGCACCCAGAGAAGTCCCTCTCTGTGTGAGCGGATTGGTCGTAGGGATGTATGGGGCAGGATACGATCCCGCAAATAACTAGGTCCTATGCCATGGAGCGCTTTAAAGATCGTAATCAAAACCTTGAAACGCACCCGATAGACCACAGGAAGCCAGTGCAGCTCGCGCAGGAGAGGTGTTACATGGGAGAACCTAGTCCTCCCCATAATCACCCGCGCGGCCGCATTCTGAACCAACTGTAGTCTCCGAGTGCATCTCAAGGGAAGCCCCATGTAGAGAGCATTGCAGTAGTCCAGGCGAGACGTCACTAGCGCATGGGTGACTGTGCGCAAGGCATCCCGGTCCAATAAGGGGCACAATTGGCGCACCAGGCAGACCTGGTGGAACGCCCCCCTTGCCACGGCTGTTACATGGTCATCCATGGACAGCAGGGCATCTAGGAGGATGCCCAAATTGCGCGCCCGTTCCATGGGGGCCAGTTGCTCGCCCCCAATGGCCAGAGATGGAAGCAACTGGTTGAACCGGGGGGCCGGAAGCCACAGCCACTCCGTCTTGGAGGGGTTGAGTTTAAGTCGGTTGTGTCATCCATCCAGACCCATACGGCTTCCAAGCACTGGGGCATCATTTCGATGGCCTCGGGGTGGTTCGGGGTTGAGATGTACAGCTGAGTGTCATCAGCATACAGATGGTATCCCACCCCAAAGCCACGGATGATCTCGCCCAGCGGTTTCATGTATGTGTTGAACAGGAGTGGCGAGAGAACTGACCCCTGTGGCACCCCGCAAGTGAGGGGGCTCAGGGTCGATCTCTGCTCCCCTGCCAACACACGTTGCATCCGGCCGGAGAGGTAGGAGCCGAACCACCGCAAAACGGTGCCCCTGACTCCCAACCCCCATAGCCGGTGCAACAGGATACCATGGTCGATGGTATCGAAAGCCGCTGAGAGATCTAATAGGACCAGGACAGAGGAACAACCCCTATCTCTGGCCCTCCAGAGATCATCAACCAACGCGACCAAGGCCGTCTCCGTGCTGTGCCCGGGTCGGAAGCCGGACTGGCCGGGTCTAGATGATCATTCTCCTCCAAGTGACGTGGAAACTGTTGGGCCACCACACTCTCTACAACCTTCGCTAAAAAGGGAAGGTTGGAGACTGGACGATAATTAGCTAGCTCCGTTGGGTCCAGGGAAGGCTTCTTGAGTAGGGGTCTCACGACCGCCTCTTTCAAGGCAGCCGGCAGAGACCCCTCGCCCAACGAAGCATTCACTAGGCCCAGGAGCCAATCGCGTGTAACCTCCCAGGATGCCAGTACAAGCCAGGAGGGGCACGGGTCCAATAAACATGTGATAGGTCGCAGACGTCCACGTAACCTGTCCAAATCCTTGATGGCAACCGAGTCAAACTCCTCCCAGAATGGTCTCTCAAGACTCGCCACGGGCGTCTCCACTGGACCAATGAAAGGGACCCATCCCATCTGGATTTGAGTGACTTTGTTCTGCAGATATTTCCCAAACTCCTCTGCTCTGCCCTGTAAAGGGGCTTCCCGCGGCCTCTGAAACAAGAGGGAGCGAGTCACCCAGAACAGGGCAGCAGGGCGGTTATCTGCAGACGCAATAAGAGCGGCACAATGGTGACGTTTGGCCGCTCTTAATGCCACAAGGTACGTCCTTAAGTAGGTTCGTTCCTGTGCTCGGTCAAATTCGGAGCGGGAGGATCTCCAACGACTCTCTAGGCATCTCTTGTGGCGTTTCATCACCCTTAGCTCCTCGGTAAACCAAGGAGCCAGGGTGGTTCGTTGCCGCAGGAGAGGCCGCAGAGGCGCCACCGGTCAAGGGCCCCGGCAGTCGCACTATTCCATGCGGCTACCAGGTCCTCCACCCAGGGCGGGGTCAGGTCTACAGGAGGTGGCCCAAGCTCCGTCTGGAACTTATCAGGTTCCATCAGGCGCTTGGGGCGGAACCATCTAATGCCTTCCGGCTCCACCTCCCCGCAATGGGGGGTAGCACCAGGGAAGTCAAGTCGGAGAAGTGAGTGATCCGACCATGACAGGGGAGTGATAGTTAAATCCCCTATTCCCAGATCACTCGTCCACTGGCCAGAGACAAAAACAAGGTCCAACGTGTGGCCCCCTTTGTGGGTAGGGCCCTGAATTAATTGGGTCAGGTCCATGGCTGTCATGGAAGCCATGAACTCCCGAACCCCCTCAGATGCTTCTCCCATCGACGGCAAGTTGAAATCCCCCATCACTAAAAGTTTGGGGTCTCAACCGCCACCGATGCGATCAGCTCGAGGAGTTTAGGCAGGGCCGCTGATGTATAGCGAGGAGCCAGGTACACTATCAGCAGGCCCCACTGCCTCCCTGGGCCCCATCTCATGACAAGGGACTCACACCCGGATGTCTGCGGCACAGTGAACTCTCTCGGCTCTAAGTCTTCCCGGATAATCACTGCTACCCCACCGCCCCTTCCCTGGGCCCGAGGCTGGTGAAATGCTCGATAACCTGGCGGGCACATTTCCACGAGGGGGAACTTGCCTGACACTTTTAATGAAGCCAAGTTCATCACCTTCAGCATGCTGATCTTATGAAGGGTCTGGTTGTCTTTTTGTCCAGCCCATCTGAACACCAAGGGCCAACAAATGGTATCTGTGGAAATCTTCTCCAGCTTTGGCTCCAGCAAAGGGTTACTGGCTCTTTTATGCCCTGAACTAAATAAAAAAGAACCGCTAGTGAGGAGGAAATGAACTCCCCAAGTTGTTAACTGAACATTGTTGACAATTCCATGTGATAAGCAAGATGTTTTCATTTAATCTGTCTATTCTGATCTTTTTTGGGGAGGGGGTCACTTATCATATCACAGACATATCTGATGAAGATTTTGCCAACTATATACCACTACTCTCTAGAGGAAGAGTAACCATGTTCTTTAGTGTTGGCCAGCAATTTCTAGAAGTGTCCAGGAAGTCCAGAGAAGGAGCTGATTGAGTAGATAATGCCCTATTTAGTGTATTCATCAAGAAAATGTGAATATTGCATATCAACAGGAGGCATTGAAGGTCCACTATACATTACAGATCTCTATAGATCCTCAGGGAGAACAGTCAATTTCCTACCTTGAATTGTTAAGCAAGGACATTTGCAATATGTTAACAGCTTCCTTGTTGACTTTGTTTCATATGACCATGAAAAACTACATTGTAATTGCAAGCAAGGATCAAGCACCAAGATCACATGACTGTCAAGGCTCCAAGTAATACACCCATTGCAAACAGAACTCTGAGGCAGGTTGATTCCTCAAAGAACAGCTTTATTTGGAGATATCATCTTGGTACATACTTGTTGAAAGCCAATGCTGAGAGTTCCTACGCTTTCCACGTCATTAAAAAGTGAAAGTTTCCCTTTTCCCCAAACAATAAGTCACATTGTCCAATCTGGGAGCTGGCTGGTTGCCTGGTTACTTCTCTCCTCTTCCTCTGCTCAGTCAGCAGTTGGAATGTCCTTGACTCAGAAGACAACTATTTTGTTTTGTTTTTTGGCTGCAAAAACCTTCAAGCCTGAAGCCATGTGAAAAGAAATCCCAAAAGAAAAAGAAAACTACAAAAGAGAAAACAATCACAGCCAGGTCAGCTTCTGAGTTGGCAATGACTGTTTGTGGTCTGGTCAAATTTACCACTCATTCAGTATTTTGCTGAATGAGTGGCCATTACGTGAGAACCTATAGAGACATTTGCTGTTATCTAATTTTCTATGTAAATAGCAGAGATCAAATGATGATTGCTTTAGTTCTAAAATCACCATTAATGCAACAAACTACTCATTCTGGAGCAGCTGCATAAGAAAGCAATACACATGATCTCAGTTTAAGGATATTATGGTACATTGTAGTTTAAGATGTTTTACTCAGCATAGTGAGATACCTAATTCCTTATTAATCTGTTACAGTGAAGCATTCAAAGGTAATCTACACCTTGATATGCTTGATGGACTAAATTTTAATAGTGCACAAGTTTTGGGCAGCAGTTAAGGCACCAAGTAACCATGAGTTCTGGTTTTGCAATCATTGTCAGCTGGTTGACCTTGGGCTAATCACTTTCTCTCTCAGCCTTAGGAAGCAATTAGTGAGAATTTGTGTCTGAAATCTCACCAATAAAAATGCAGGAGCTAATCCAGGCAGTTACCAAAAATCAACACTACTTGACATGCAAAGACAAGATAGTAGCTACAATTCAGAAATTCTTCATTGTTCCTATTTATTTTACTGACTGAAGTTGTTTCCTACCCAAACAGCCTCTAGTGGTTATAAAAAAGACCTTCCAATATGTGGGGACAGAGAGACGCATTCAATGAAGAAAGAAAGAAAGAAAGAATGAAAGAGAGAGAGAGAGAGAGAGAGAGAGAGAGAGAAAGGGAGAGAGAGAATCTGGATCAATATGAAGAAATGTATGGGTAGTGATGTATAGAAACATGGGCATCCTTATTCTACTTATCCTGGAAAGGATTGTGGATAGAAAGCATTTTGACATGTGGACATATCCAATTTTGTTTTAGAAGAAATGGAGGAGATATTGAAACATTTTGGTGGAAAAGTGCAGATATCTCTCACTCTATGTGCCATTGCCTGCATTCACTGATGCAAAGGATACCATCTAAATGACAAATGACATCCTTTGGATCTTTATCTGAAAAAAGGCTTTGAAAGGAAGTGGGATAACATCTATGGTTCAAAGCAGGGACAATAGACACAAGCAGCACAGTGGTAGTGGAAGAGCAAAGTAGTGGCAGATCTAAACAAGGATTTTGGGAGTGGGATTGAAAAAGAATTTGGAGGGGTGATATTGCTTTGACGTTTCTATTCACTTCCAGGCCATTAGTTCAAATGAAGCTTGAAAGCTTATCTTTCTGTATTATGATTTGTGTTCATTTTGCATATTTTACTGTTCTTGGTAACAAATACCTCCTCTTAATCTGTAATTGTTTTGGGGCCCAGTTAAATGCTGCTCTGAATAGGAAATTAATTGCCATACCCTTTTATCCTATCCTGCCCCAACCTATCCTGTTATAATACTATTATTATCAAACTCTTCTCTGAATTCTCAGTGGAATTCCAGATGCTATTGGCAAGAACATCAAGACTAAATGACACAAAAAATCTTCCCTATATCTTGGAAGTTGTTAAAGCACAAAGGCAGAAAGCCCTATTTTAACTGATACTTTATGTTTTATACTCTAGGAGGGAGGCTGCTCGGGGACATTTAAATTACAGATAGGAAGAGATGAGGAGGAAATCTCCAGGCATGATGGCTAAGAAGATTCCACAATTGGTTCTGTTGCAGTCTCAGATAATGTACAGCTTTGCTCTTGGTCGATGTCCGGTCAGTGAACCTCTTCCCATTCCCAGATATTTAAAGGGAGGACAGCTGAACCTGGGTGTCATAACCTTCCAGAACTATAGGCATTCTGAACCACTCTCCTTTGAAATCCCTTCCTCACATGAAAACCCCGGATTCCCTTTGTGAGACATTTTAATTTGTTACATTCATTAAATGAACTGCTCTTGCTGTGAATATCCTGACTTTGTCCATTCTCTGGTTCTTCAATATTAGTCATTGCATTTCATGAGCCACTTTTATTAATGCGATATTATTATGCTACAATGTTGGAAAATGTAGGCTCTAAAATTTCTGCTCGCATCATCTGCAAAACTCAGCCACTGTTCAGCTTTTCAGCTTGTCTGGTTGTTGAACTTGCATTTCCCGGGCCACATTTATAACTAAAGTGCTGCCCCAGAGAAGAGGAAGTCAACCTATTTTCCAAAGCACCCGAAGGTAGGACAAGAAGCAGTAGAAAGAAACAAATGAAAGAGAGAACAACACTAAGAGAATTAAGGAGAAATTTCCTGACAGTTCAAACTGTTAGTCAGTGGAATGACTTGTCTCCAGAAGTTGTGGGTGCTCCAACATTTGAGATTTTTAAGAAGAAATTGGATAACCATTTGTATGAAATGGTATAGGTTTTCTCCTTGAGCAGGGGATTGAATGAGAAGACCTCCAAAGTCCCATCCAACTGTAATTCTATTGTTTTCTTATTAATATGATATTGTGCTGGAAATGTAGGTTCCAAAATTTCCACTTCCATTATCTGCAAAATCGATGTCATCTGAACACTATTTGACTTGGCATGATTTGACTTTACTACTTTTCATTTGTCAAGGTTGCTAATCTTCTACTTTAATTTTCCCTTAACTTTCTGATATACTTTTGCCATCAATCAATCAATTTGCCAATCCATACAAAAAGTCCTCTGGCAAACTAAATGTGAAGAAATTAATACAGTCTAAAGTTTCCAAAATCACAGTCTATTTCCTCAGATGCTTTTGAGAAAAAGGGCTTTACTTTCCAAATGAAATCATATCTAAGTGGCATGAACCGTATGCTTATAGTTGATATGTAAGATCTGGACTTCATTTTGAGATGAAAAGGAAATAGGCCAGTCCTGTCACTTGATGTCAGTATAAAAAGAAAGTGCCATGATACTTGTCTTCCAGCTTTAAAATGCCAGAGCAATTGTCTTTGGAAAACAATGCATGCTTCATTCTGACAGAGACTAGTGAGTTAATATCATCATCTTACAGGTACTTGACACAAAACTATCAGCATATTCTGGCCTTGGAATTTGCTTTGAATGAAATCAATGAAAACCCTCACCTCCTACCCAACATCACCTTGGGTTTCAAAATTTACAACAGTAACTTCATCAGAAGCTGGACCTATCGTGGTGCACTGGAACTTCTTTCCACAAAGGACAATTTCACCCCCAATTACAAGTGTAATGGCCAGAACAATGAAATAGCTGTCATTGGAGGATCCTATACAAAGATTGCTCTAGATATGGCAAATATTCTGTGCAACTACAAGATTCAACAGGTATAGTATGCCCCCTTTTTTCCCACATCCATTTATAATTAATCTTATATGTCCTTCCTTCCTTCTTTCTTTCCTTCCTTCCTTCCAAAGCAGAACATTAGAAAAGTTGAAGTTATAACCTCACCCAATAAACAATTCATTGGGTACTTAAGCTATTTCAAGAGAAAATAAAATTGAAACTTTCACAGTGATTGCCATCAAATAAAACAAAAACCTTAAAATAGTCAACACTTGGTACATTACAAGAGTTTTGGCAAGCATGTCTGGTTTTCTTTCGGACAGCGTCTGTTTATGTTTCTCATATACAGTATACAAAAATACACAGTATATCAAAATGTTCAATGAATCCAATGACTAGGGAAAGCTTTAGGCACTAGAAGTATAATTGGGATCAAATATAGGGAGCTCAAGTGGAACGCACAATGTTACAGAGTGTGCTGTAAGATGTGTCTGCTAAGTACGACTTTCTTCCAAATCTGAAATTGTTAAAATTCTGCAGCAATGAAAATGGAGAATTGTGGTTGCTTGCAAAACTCATCCTTGTTTGATTTGCAATATAATTCAGTTCCTCACTTGGACATATTGGCTCAGTGAGGTAATCAAGACAAGGAGTATAACAGCAAGTAATGTATCTTCCAGGTTCATTTTAATAACTATTGCTCATTGACAAAAGCAATAGCTTACTTAGGGATGAGGTATCAAGAATTTTAAGGAGAAAAAATTGCCAGAAAATTTACTATGCGTTATGCTGAATATAACAGCTGATCTAAAGTTTACTTCTTTTAAGCTGTCTTTACACAATTCAACATTTTTATCACTAAATTTGGTATGCTTATTACAGTAACAGCTTTCAGTTGATTTTTTCCCTTCAGCTAATCTATGGTTCTGCACCTATCAATAATCATGGAGATGTTTTCCAATGGATGTTCCCTAATGATATGCTTCAATACAGGGGAATTCTTCAATTATTGTTACATTTTAGGTGGACATGGGTTGGGATGATTTCTCTGCACTATGATGATGGAGATTGGTTTATACCGACTGTGGTCTCAGTGTTTGCCCAGAGAGGAGTCTGCTTTGATTTTATTAAAAGTTACCCAAAGAAGACATATACAAATGAGTTCTCTGAAATATTAGAGGATGGAAATGAACTATATGACACTGTCATGGCAAGCAAGGCATCTGCTGTGGTTGTACAAGCTGAATTTATGCTGACTATGAGATTGTTGTTCTCTTATCAAGTTACTTCAAAAACTGACAAAGTCTGGATTATGATAGCCCAGATGGATTTCACTTCCACTTCTATTCAAAGGAACTTCCCTCTACACTTCATTCATGGTGCTGTATCCATTGTGGTTCACTTAGGAGACTTGGTAGGATTTCAGGATTTTGTTAGGGAAAGGAATCTGGCCACCAATCAAGAAGATGGCTTTCTCAAGGATTTTTGGGAAGATGCTTTTCAATGTGCATTCCCCAACTCCAGGGAAGAGAAGAATTTTGATGACATATGCACTGGGGAAGAGAAGATAGAGACCCTTCCTTCATCAGTTTTTGACATCCACATGAGTAGCCACAGTTACACCCTCTACAATGCCGTTTATACTGTCGCACATGCCTTGCATGCTCTATATTCATTCAAAAAGAAACACAAAGTTTTTCCAGAAAAAAATCAACTGAATCATCTCCATCAAGGATCATGGCAGGTATCATTTTCAGCCTATATATCTATGTACCTATGTATCTGATGCACATATAATTTAAATTCTATTCTCACCATATCAGTCATATGTTTCCTCTCATCTCCTTACCAGAGGTCTAGGAGTTTGTGGGGTTGTGCAACATCTCAGCTGTTTCTGGCACTTCACCCTTTGGGGTAGAGAACTCTGATGTAATTCCTGGGTCTTTCCCAACTTACAACTCAAACTATGATTTTGGCCTTTTGTTTCCACATATTCTCCAGTTCTTTTTTCATGCCCAGCTTCTCACAGTCCTTCTTTCTGATGTAACTTGATATTGCTACATCTATTACTACATCTATCTTCTGGTTCTTGTCTACTACCATGAAATCTATTTCATTGGCTACTACCAGCCCATCTGTCCGAATCAGAAAGTCCCAAAAATCTTAGCTTTCTCATTCTCAATGAGCTTCTGTAGGATCTTTCATTTGAATTAGCCAATATTCTATGCAGATGTTCTTGTTCATAATGCCAGCTACTTGGGTCTGGCATTCAGTGCATGCTGTTCCTGCCTATATCTTACATGCCTACTATTGTGGCTTGGACCACCTCAAAGATCTGTCTGCATAGTCTGTAGCTTGGATCCTGTTTAGGGTAGTAGATCCCTGCTTCTATGGTTCTTGTGCTACAACAATCAGACATTTCTAGCTACTAATAGGATTTCCCAATGTTTGACAGCTCAGATATCTGTTGAGAGCCCATCCCTTGGAGAGTTTTCTATTGCCATGGCACTTACTCTGATTGATTTTCCTGTCATGTCTGCTGCTGGTTCAGGTATTCCTTCAGCATTGTCTCAGCAGCTCATCTTTGGATGATATCTTACTCATAATAATAATAATAATAATAAATTTTTATTTGTTAGCCGCACCCTCTCCTAAAGGACTCGGGGCGGCGTACAATAAAAGCACATAAAATATACAAATGACCAATACATATACAGATAAAAATAAACACATACATGTACGTACACATATACATATACATGGAGGAGGTAGCAAATATATAAAATAGAATTTAAAATTAACAATTTAAAACACCCTCAATTAAGTTACAAAATTTAAAAAACCCGTCAGGAGCGATAAGATAAAACTATGGTTGAGCCAGGCCAGCTGATTGGAAGAGGTGGGTCTTGAGCTTTGCACGGAAGGAGCGGAGGTCAGAGATAGTCCTGATATCAGGATACTCATGTATTCCTGGATGCTCTGCATCATGTCCAGGACAGTGGATTAACTATTCTTAAATGAAAACTCTGATAGAAAGCAATAATTAATCAGGAGTGTATTTGGGATGGGGTGTCTCTTTTTTTCCAAAAGTCCCCTTAGTTCCTTGTCTAATCATTTATATAAAACCTTTTTCACTTTTTCTCATTGAGTTGCATCATTTTCTGAGGACCGTCTCATTTAACAATAATGCTGGGGAGCCTGTTTCCTTTGATGAAAGGGGCCAGTTGGTGTCAGGATTTGATCTAATCAACTGGATCACCTTGGCAAACCAGTCCCTCCTTAGAGTCAAAGTTGGAAGTTTAGATGTACATACTTCTGAAGAAATGAAATTCACCATCCAGGAGAAGGATATTGTTTGGCCTACCAGTTTTAATCAGGTAGGCTGGATCCACCTTTTGTGTGACCATCCCTAAAAAAAAATAACATTAAAAACAAAACTTCCAAGACCATTTTCTAGGAGTGAAATTCGGCAGCTTTTGACAGGTTCTGGACCACTGGTAATGTCAATTTTGAGTAGTTCTGAGAACTGTCAAACACCACCAGAACTGGCCCAAGGAGTGGGTGGGAATGGAGATTTTGCAGTATCCTCATCCCCAGGAGTTGGGAGGGAATGGGGATTTTGCAATATCCTTCCTCAGCCACTCCAATTAAGCCACGCCTACAGAAACAGTATTGAAAAAAATGAATTTCACCACTACTACGTTCAAAAGCAGAAGTCCCCAAATTCTTCAGCTATGTGGCTTTCCTTCATGAAGTGTTAGATTACTCATCAAACTCCAGAAGTTTATCATATAAATGTAATGAATAGTACTTTAACTAGTATTACAACAATGGAAAGCCTCAAAAACCTTTGGAGGTCTGTACTGATCGCTTTGAAGGATACTGTTCCATAGTTTGACAGAGTAAAGTATGCAAAAAAAAGTAAACCAAGTTTTAATTTTTTGTGCTATAAGTTTTTTTTTAAATACTTCCCATCTTCCCTACAGCTTTGTGGAATAATTAAGTACTGCGGCGTATATGAAATATGTTGCTTGTGTCCTGGTTTCCATCTGTTGACATTCCAGAGGTTGTTAATGAATTCTTTGGCTTGTTTTCACTATATTACTATTTTCATGCATGTTTTCTATTCATCTGGAAAACAGTTAATAATTAGGTAAAGGTTCTTTTTGCAAGTATGTGTTAGTTGTTCCCAACTCTAGGGAGCAGTGCTCATCTCTGTTTATAAACCGAAGAACCAGCACTGTCCGAAGACATCTCCATGGTCATGTGACCAGCATGACTAAACACCGAAGTTGCATGGAACGCTGTTACCTTCCCACCAAAGGTGGTACCTATTTTTCTACCTGCATATTTAGATGCAATCAAACTGCTAGCTTAGCAGAAGTTGGGACAAGTAATGGGAGCTCACTCCGTTATGTGGTGCTAGGGATTTGAACCACTAAACTGCCGACCTTTTTGATCAACAAGCTCTGATTGTCAATTGTCTTAGCGACCGAGCCTCCGCATGACACAATAATTACACAACAATTATTGTTCTTTAATTGAACAATAATGCTTGAGAAATATCTTGGACTCTGAACAGGATACCTAAGAATGAATGAATCTTGTGTATAGTCCCAATTCTGGTAATATCATTTTCCTTTTCTCTGCTCTCCTTTCAGGTTCAGCCCCTTTCTGTGTGCAATGATCATTGCCTTTCAGGTTATAGAAAAACCATGAAAGAAGGGAAAGTGTTCTGTTGCTACGACTGCCTTCCATGTGCAGAAGGAAAGATTTCAGCACAAGAGGGTAAGACATGTGTCAATAGAATTATATTGAATAAAACTAATGTGTTGATTCGTCAATTTTTGCCTCTGTTATTCAAGATTCCTTGCCTCCCATTTCACTTGAAAGTTAAGATTTTTACAGCTGAAAATCAGAGATAACATGTTGCTGCTTCGCACAAGTTCGGGCAAACCAGTAGTGGCAGCAGTGTGAGGCTCCGCCCACCCACCCTGACATCATCAAGAATCTTCTGTGCATGCCCAGATGTGCACATTCCCGCTACCAAAACAGTAGTGAAGAAAATAGAATAGCATCTCTGCTCACAACATGATTCAATTTAAGTTTTCATTGAGATTACAAGGGATCAGAGTTGAGGTTGCAGAAGAAAATCTATTTTTCCCCTCCATTCTAACAAACATTTAGGTCTATAAATTTGCTTCAGTTGTAGCAATATAAACAATGTAGTATCTTCTTTTTCAGATGCAGATGACTGTGTCTCATGTCCAGTTGAACAATATGCAAATGTCCATCAAAATGCATGCATTGTCAAAGAGATCACCTTCTTGTCTTATCAAGAACCTTTAGGAATTACCTCTGTGGTGTTTGCATTCTCCTTTGCTTTCATCACAGTCCTTGTTCTTGCTATCTTCATTAAACACAATGAAACACCAATTGTCAAAGCCAACAACCAGAACCTCTCCTACCTCCTCCTCATCTCTCTTCTCTTCTCCTTCCTTTCTGCTTTCCTTTTCATTGGTCAGCCTACCATATTGACATGTCTTCTTCGACAAATTGCTTTTAGCTTCATATTTTCAGTAGCAATTTCTTGTGTGCTGGCCAAGACTATCATTGTAGTTCTTGCTTTCATGGCCTCTAAGCCAGGATCTGGAATAAGGAAATGGGTAGGGAACAGATTGTCTGCTTCTATTGTCTTTTCTTGCTCCTTCCTTCAAGCTTCTATTTGTGCCATTTGGCTGTCAACGTCTGCCCCATTTCCAGATTTTGACCTGTATTCCCTGCGTAAAGAAATTATACTGGAATGTAACGAAGGGTCAACTTACATGTTTTACTGTGTCTTGGGCTTCATGAATATTCTTGCCTTAGTCAGTTTCTTGGTGGCCTACCTAGCCAGGAACCTGCCTGACACCTTTAATGAAGCCAAGTTCATCACCTTCAGCATGCTGATTTTCTGCAGTGTGTGGTTGTCTTTTTCCCCAGCCTATTTGAGCACCAAGGGCAAACATATGGTAGCTGTGGAAATCTTCTCCATCTTTGGCTCCAGCGCAGGGTTACTGGCTTGCATTTTTTTACCCAAATGTTATATTATTATATTACGGCCTGAACTAAATAAAAGAGAACAGCTAGGAAAGAGCAAATAATATCTCCAACTTGTTTACTGAATATCACTGACAATTCCATGTATTTTATCATTTCATCATATTTTTCCTATATCTTAAATTATTGTATTCGATTCCAATTTCATTTTAGACTGTATTTTATTCCAATTCCATTTTAAATTATATTTTATTTGAATTTCATTTTAAATTGTATTTTATCAAATTACATTTCAAAATGCTTTTATCAAATTTCAGTAATATTTCTTCTGAAACTTTGCACTTTGATATTGCCCATGAAGACTCAATGTCAATGTCAATGTCAAATACAATTCCATGTGATACGCAAGATGTTTATCTTTGAAAATAACGTTTATTTAAATATCTCAGTCTTATGAAAGCTTTTGCAATCTAGATATATCCCTAGGCTTTAATGAAATCATATTATGTTTTAAAATACTAAAGCAAGTGTTTGTGCTCTTTTTAAAAAAAAATACCTTATAAATTCCTATATATTGAGAGGAGGGCATCCTTGTTCAAGGATGTTTTTTTTTTCTGCCTGAAAGACAGAAATTAATTTCAAACATTATGTCAGGCCTGCAGTCATATTCCTTTCTGGATCTTTGGCCTGCCACACTCTCTTCCAGTTTACTATCTGTGTCATTAGTGGGGAATTGGGAGGGGGAATAGTAAGGAGTAGAATGTGTTGTTGTAAAAATAAAATTCCTTTCTAGAAGCCAAGGTCATCTTTTATCTCTACACGTATGCACCTGACCGGAACTGGATGGGTGGAACTTCCAGCATTGCAGTGGAAGATTGGCCCATGTAATGGACTTTTGGGTGTGGGGCAAGATCATGAACTTTCAACTTGGTTGGAAAACTCAGGAAGCTCAGACTCGGGTTTCCACAGATGTGCCAACATGTCTCTCTTAATAAATGGGAACTTAGAGCAATATTTTGCCTTGGACTCTGATTTAATTTTTGATGTTATTAGGAACCCTGACACATTAATTTTAATCTCCCCATTCTGTTCTTTTCATCTCTCATCACATCACAGACATATCGGGCAGATTTTCAGAAGAAGATTAACCTATCAGGGGTTGGTTATTGCCAGCATTACCACTGGTTTGGCAGGCAAAAAGTTTGTACACATTCTCACTTCGCTCACATGCATGCCAAACAAATGCTCTGTGCACATGTGCACTGGCACCTAAATAGGTCTGAAAATACGCACATTAGAAAAGGAAAAAAAATACATTTTTGCAATGAAGATTGTTCTCTGCATGAGAATTACAGAAAATCAAGATGACCCCAAGAACCATTTCGAGGGCATGGCGAGCTGATTTACTACCTACTCAACCGGACCTGTCTGAACTGGTAGGAACCCACCTCTGAACCATATCCTTCAGTTTTTGTAGTCTAGCCAACTTTTAGAACACACCAGGGAATGCAGAGAAGAAGTGGATACAATAGATAATCTCCTATTTATTGTATTCATCGAGAAAATATTAATACTGCAGGTGAACAGGAGGCATCTATAGTCCATTATGCATTAGAGACCTTATAGGTAACTTCAATTCCCCAGGTACTTGGGGAACATTTTATACTGCTGTAATAAATTCAGTCTGGCATCATAGTATGGCAAAGTGAATTTGGTATCCAGTGGTACCTTGCTCAATATTAGTAACTGTGAGAGGTATCCTGGAAAAGTTGGGTTTTTAGATGGACATCAGTAACCTGCAGTCAGGTGAGGCAAGTGAGACATAGCCTCACCACTCTCATCATGAAAAGAAAAAAATGTAAAAGGAAAAAGGTGAGAGCTGAGGTCAGGCTGATCTAGTTACTGCCTCACCGTGGATGACTCTGCTTAACTGTTTAAAAAAGCCTCTTAAAAAGCACCCTCTACTATGAGGCAGGAGAACTGCATGCGTACTACAGCATGGCTCTTTGCCTGGCTTCCTGCCTCCTCCTGTGGTCTCCTCAGTGCTCGCTTGTGCTCTCTCTCCCCAAGTGTAGTTTGATTGCAGGCAGAGCCACGTTGCGGGGCAGATGTGTGTGCTACAGCATGGCTCTTTGCCTGGCTTCCTGCCTCCTCCTGTGGTCTCCTCACTGGTGCTCTCCCTCCCCAAGTGTAGTGACTTCCTCTCCAGGCCCCCATTCATTTCTCTCTCACACACACACAGCTGGATAAAACTATATAAAAATCTAGCCCAGCTTCACTGATTACAAGTTTGAAAAGGCAATGTGGCTCCGCCTGCAATCAAACTACACTTGGGGAGGGAGAGCACAAGCGAGCACTGAGGAGACCACAGGAGGAGGCAGGAAGCCAGGCAAAGAGCCATGCTGTAGCACACACATCTGCCCCCCAGCCTCTTTCTTTTGGAAGGCTCGGATCGGCTCCCTTCCGGCTTCTCTGCCTCTCCTCTCACCCCAGCCTGCCAGCAGGAGGTGAGTGGGTGGGCTTTATTGTGTTCCAGGCATTTCCCACCCAGACAGCAGGCTGCATTTGCAATGGTGGAGGTGTTTGGGGAAGGCAGCAGGGGAATGTGGGGGATGGCAGAGGAACTGCTTTCAAGCCACTGGAAAAGATATCTAATCCAACTTTTGTGTTTGTGTGGGTTTGTTTGAGAGTGAGTGAGAGAGGGAAGGGGGTAGGAGAGATAGTCCAATCCAACTTCTGTGTGTGTGTGTCTGTGTGTGTTTGAGAGAGGGGGAGGAAGGGAGAGAGGGAGAAAGGAGGGGAAGGGAGAAGAAAAAGAAAAAGAAAGAAGGAGCAAAACAGAAAAACAAATGCTGTCGCTTTAAATCGGAACTGAGCATGCCTGGCTGTGGAATTCTGGGAGTTGAAGGCCACAAGTCTAAAAATATTTGAAACCCAGCACTGTGTCAGTGCCTCACCAGTCATAAACCTCACCGCACATCACTGATGGACATATATCCAAAGAAATCAAGTTCACTATTCAGGAGGCCATTGTTTGGCCCACCAGTTTCAATCAGGTAGGCTGCATGCAACAGTTACGTGACCATCCTTTCAAGGATGACAATAAAAGTAAACATTCCAAGGCCATATTGTATGGCAAGAGTCCTCAAACTCCTCAGGTCTTTGGTTTCCCTTTGTGAAGAAGGGAAATTAGATTGTGCTAGATTGTTCATCAAACTTCAAAAATGTATTATATGAAATTCATTTAATTAATAGTACTTTAACTAATATTAAAATACTGGCTGTGTCTTGGGCTTTATGAATATTCTTGCTCCAGTCAGTTTCATAATCACCTATCTAGCTAGGAACTTGCCTGACACTTTTAATGAAGCCAAGTTCATCACCTTCAGCATCCTGATCTTCTGAACGGTCTGGTTGTCTTTTTTCCCAGCCCATCTGAGCACCAAGGGCCAACACATGGTAGCTGTGGAAACATTCTCCAGCTTTGGCTCCAGCAAAGGGTTACTGGCTCTTTTACGGCCTGAACTAAATAAAAGAGAACAGCTAGGGAGGAGGAAATGAACTCCCAAAGTTGTTTACTGAACATTGTTGGCAATTCCATTTGATAAGCAAGATGTTTACATTTAATATGTCTATTCTGATCTTTTTTGGGGAGGGGGTCACTTATCATATCACAGACATATCTGATGAAGATTTTGCCAACTATATACCACTACTCTCTAGAGGAAGAGTAACCATGTTCTTTAGTGTTGGCCAGCAACTTCTAGAAGTGTCCAGGAAGTCCAGAGAAGGAGCTGATTGAGTAGATAATGCCCTATTTAGTGTATTCATCAAGAAAATGTGAATATTGCATATCAACAGGATGCATTGAAGGTCCACTATACATTACAGATCTCTATAGATCCTCAGGGAGAACAGTCAATTTCCTACCTTGAATTGTTAAGCAAGGACATTTGCAATATGTTAACAGCTTCCTTGTTGACTTTGTTTCACATGACCATGAAAAACTACATTGTAATTACAAGCAAGCATCAAGCACCAAGATCACATGACTGTCAAGGTTCCAAGTAATACACCCATTGCAAACAGAACTCTGAGGCAGGTTGATTCCTCAAAGAACAGCTTTATTTGGAGATATCATCTTGGTACATACTTATTGAAAGCCAATACTGAGAGTTCCTATGCTTTCCACCTCATTAAAAAGTTAGTTTCCATTACCCCCAAACAATAAGTCACATTGTCCAATCTGGGAGCTGGCTGGTTGCCTAGTTACTTCTCTCCTCTTCCTCTGCTCAGTCAGCAGTTGGAATGTCCTTGACTCAGAAGACAACTATTTTGTTTTTTGGCTGCAAAAACCTTCAAGCCTGAAGCCATGTGAAAAGAAATCCCAAAAGAAAAAGAAAACTACAAAAGAGAAAACAATCACAGCCAGGTCAGCTTCTGAGTTGTCAATGACTGTTTGTGGTCTGGTCAAATTTACCACTCATTCAGTATTTTGCTGAATGAGTGGTCATTAAGTGAGAACCTATAGAGACATTTGTTGTTATCTAGTCTTCTAGGTAAATAGCAGAGACCAAATGATCATTGCTTTAGTTCTAAAATCACCGTTAATGCAACAAACTACTCATTCTGAAGCTGCTGCATAAGAAAGCAATACACATGATCTCAGTTTAAGGATATTATGCTATATTGTAGTTTTATATGTTTTACTCAGCATAGTGAGATGCCTAATTCCTTAATAATCTGTTATAATGAAGCATTCAAATGTAATGTACACCTTCATCTGCTTAATGGACTAAAATTTAATAGTGCACAAGTTTTGGGCAGCAGTTAAGGCACCAAGTAACCATGAGTTCTGGTTTGCAATCATTGTCAGCTGGGTGACCTTGGGCTAATCACTTTCTCTCTCAGCCTTAGGAAGCAATTAGTGAGAATTTGTGTCTGAAATCTCACCAATAAAAATGCAGGGGCTAATCCAGGCAGTTACCAAAAATCAACACTACTTGACATGCAAAGACAAGATAGTAGCTACAATTCAGAAATTCTTCATTGTTCCTATTTATTTTACTGACTGAAGTTGTTTCCTACCCAAACAGGCTCTAGTGGTTATTAAAAAGACCTTCCAAGATGTGGGGACAGAGAGACGCATTCAATGAAGAAAGAAAGAATGAATGAAAGAGAGAGAGAGAGTGAGAGAGAGTGAGAGAAAGGGAGAGAGAGAATCTGGATCAATATGAAGAAAAGTATGGGTAGTCATATATAGAAACATGGGCATCCTTATACTACTTATCTTGGAAAGGATTGTGGGTAGAAAGCATTTTGACATGTGGACATATCCAACTTTGTTCTAGAAGAAATGGAGGAGAGATTGAAACATTTTGGTGGAAAAGTGCAGATATCTCTCACTGTATGTGCCATTTCCTGCATTCACTGATGCAAAGGATACCATCTAAATGACAAATGACATCCTTTGGATCTTTAACTGAAAAAAGGCTTTGAAAGGAAGTGTGATAATATCTATGGTTCAAAGGAGGCACAGTAGACACAAGCAGCACAGTGGTAGTGGAAGAGCAAAGTAGTGGCAGATCTAAAGAAGGAATCTGGGAGTGGGATTGAAAAAGACTTTGGAGAGGTGATCTTGGTTTGACGTTTCTATCCACTCACATTCCATTAGTTGAAATTAATATTGAGAGGTTTTATTTCTTTATTATTTCTTTTCATTTTGCATATTTTACTGTTCTCAGTAACAAATACCTCCTGATAATCTGTAATTGTTTTGGGGCGAAGTTAAATGCTGCTCTGAATAGGAAATTAATTTCCATACCCTTTTTTCCTATCCTGCCCCAACCTATCCTGTTATAATACTATTATTATCAAACTCTTCTCTGAATACTCAGTGGAATTTCAGATGCTACTGGCAAGAATATAAGACTAAATGACACAAAGAATCTTTCCTGTATCTTGAAGAGCTGCTACAGCAGAAAGTCAGAAAGTCCCATTTTCATCCTGATACTTTATATTCTATACTCTAGGAGGGAGGCTGCTCAGGGACATTTAAATTACAGATAGGAAGAGATGAGGAGGAAATCTCCTGGCATGATGGCTAAGATTCCACTATTGGTTCTGTTGCAGTCTCAGATAATGTACAGCTTTGCTCTTGGTCGATGTCTGGTCAGTGAACCTCTTCCCATTAACAGATATTTGAAGGCAGGACAGCTGAACCTGGGTGTCATAACCTTCCAGAACTATAGGCTCTCTGAACCACTCTCGTTTGAAATCCCTCCCTCACATGAAAACCCTGGATTCCCTTTGTAAGACATTTTAATTTGATACATTCATTAAATGAACTGCTCTTGCTGTGAATATCCTGACTCTGTACGTTCTCTGGTTCTTCAATATTAGTCATTGCATTTCATGGGCCACTTTTATTAATGCAATATTATTATGCTACAATGCTGGAAAATGTAGTCTCTAAAATTTCAGCCCGCATCATCTGCAAAAGCTAAGCCACCTAAGGAAAACTTGCCTGGTCTTTGATTTTTCATTCCTCAAGGTTCCTAGTCCTTTAAATTTCCCTTAACTTACTCATATTCTTTTCCCAACAGCCAATCTTTAGAGTCCCCTGTAAAGTTATATATGAACTAATTTATTATTGTCTAAAGTTTCCAAAATCACAGTCTATATTCTCAGATGTGGGCTTTGTGAGAAAAAGGGCTTTACTCTCCAAATGAAATCACATCTAAGTGGCATGAACTGTATGCTTCATAGTTGACATGTAAGGTCTAGACAATTTTACTATTTCCAAGTGTTCATTTTGAGATGACAAGTAAAAATAGGTCTTTCCTGCCATTTAATGTCAGGCTAAGAAAAAAGTGTCCCAATAGTTCTCTTCCAGCTTTAAAATGCCAGAGTGATTGTCATTGGAAAGCAATGCATGCTTCATTCTGACAGAGAATAGTGAGTAAATGTCATCATTTTACAGTTACTTGACACAAAACTATCAGCATATTCTGGCCTTGGAATTTGCTTTGAAGGAAATCAATGAAAACCCTCACCTCCTACCCAACATCACCTTGGGCTTCCATGTTTACAACAGCAACTTCATCGGAACCTGGACCTATCGTGGTGCCTTGGAACTTCTTTCAACACAGGGCAAATTCATCCCCAATTACAAGTGTGATGGCCAGAACAATGAAGTAGCTGTCATTGGAGGACCCTATACAAAGATCGCTCTGGATATGGCAAATATTCTGTGCAACTACAAGATTCAACAGGTGAGGTATGCTCCCATTTTCTACCCAGACATACAAATTAGATGACCCAGCTATCCATCTACATTCCTTCCTTTCTTCCTTCCTTTTTCTTCTCTCTCCCTCCCTTTCTTTCTTCCATCCTTCCTTCTTTCCTTCCTTCCTTCCTTTTTCGTTCCTTCCTTCTTTCCTACCTTCCTTCCTTCCTTCCTTCACATTAGCAATTTGAGTTTATAATCTCAACCAATTACTAACTTGTGGGATAGGTAAAGAATTAATTTCAAAGAAAAAAACAGGAGTGTTGAGGTTTCACAAGGATTCTCATCAAACAAAACAATTAAGAACCTTGAAATAATTAACACTTGACAAATTAAAACCGAAGTCCTTTTGGCCAACTTGCATATTTTTATTTTGGTCAAACTTCTATTTTTGTTTCTCATACAAAATTGCAAAAATTGTACATGATATGTCAAAATGTTCAGTAAATCCAATGACTAGGCAAAGCATTACACACTGTAAACCATAAACTGTCTTTACACGATGCATCAATTTGTCATTAAATTTTGCAATCTTACTACAGTAACACAATGCAAATATTTTTTTCTTTCTGCAGCTAATCTATGGTTCTGCACCTACAGATAATTACGTAGATGTTTTCCAGTGGATGTTCCCTAACGATATGCTTCAATACACTGGAATTCTTCGATTGTTGCTATATTTTGGGTGGACATGGGTGGGGATGATTTCTCTAAACTATGATGATGGAGATTGGTTTATAGCGACTGTGGTCTTAATGTTTGCCCAGAGAGGAATCTGCTTTGACTTTATTAAGAGTTACCCCAAGAAGACCTACAGTGACCAGTTAGCTGAAATGGTAGAGGATGGAAATGAATTATATGATGCTGTCATGGCAAGCAAGGCATCTGCTGTGGTTGTACAAGGTGAATTTATGCTGAGTATGAGATTGTTGTTCTCTTATCAAGATACATCAATAAATGAGAAAGTCTGGATTATGATAGCCCAGATGGATTTCACTTCCACTTCTGTGCAAAGGAACTGGCCTCTACACTTCATTCATGGAGCTATATCCTTTGTGGTTCACTTAGGGGACTTGGTAGGATTTCAGGATTTTGTTAGGGAAAGGAATCTGGCCAACAATAAAGAAGATGGCTTTTTCAAGGATTTTGGGAAGATGCTTTTCAATGTGTGCTTCCCAACTCCAGGGGAGAGAAGAATTTTGATGACATATGCACTGGAGAGGAGAAGATTGAGAATCTCCCTTCTTCGATTTTTGACCTGAACATGAATAGCCACAGTTACACCGTCTACAATGCCGTCTATGTTGTAGTACATGCCTTGCACACTCTATATTCATTCAAAAGAAAACACAAAGTTTTGCCAGATAAAAGTCAACCGAATTTTCTCCATCAAGAATCATGGCAGGTATCATTTTCAGTTTATGTATGTATTTTGAGTTTATCTTCCCCTCTCCATTCTGTGTGAAATGTTTCTTCTTCAATCTTGAGTCCTCTTCCAGAGTGTCAGGAGTTTGGATTGCTTGCACAGTATGTTAGATGTTTCCAGTGCTGCATTTTTCTGGATAGAGACATCTGATGTAGTTACTGGATTTAATCACATGCACTCTCCCACCTTAGTCATCATAGCCCCATGTGCTCCCATTACACCTGGAACCACTTTGGCCTTTTCATACTTCTCCAGCTTCTCATTTTTCCTGATGTTGCTGTCATTCTACAACATTGCATATACCACCACCTTTGTCTTTCTGTCCTTAAGTGCTATGATTATTTATGGTTGATTGACTGGTTTTGGCCCATCTATCTGGATCTGGAAGTCCGACAAAATCTTAGCTTTCTTATACTCCACACATCATCTGTGGGATCTCCCATCTGGAATTAGAAGATCTAGCTGTTACTCTGTGCCCATGTTCCTGTTCACAATGTCAGTTGTTTCATTGTGCCTTTCATTATATGCTGTTCTGGCCTTCATCTTACAGACCAGAAATATGTGTTGAACTGTCTCAGAGACCTCTCTGCATAGTCTGCTCCTTAGATCGTGTCATATTTTTAGACTGACTCAATGTGTCTGTTCTTGTGCTACTGTGATCAGTGCCTGATGCTGTCTTTTGGTCCAGCCACTGGTAGGACTTGCCAATGTCTGCCACCTCAGCTATCTGATGTACATCCCATGCAGGGTCTTGCCTTGCCTTGCCAGTTCCTGTAATTGATTTTCCTCTTATGTCCGCTCTTATCTCAGGAATTCTGTCAGCAGGTCATCTTCATGTACCATCTTACTGCTGCACTATTGGAAACCCAAGGGCTTATCCAGAACAATGGATCCTATTGATCTTAAATAGTACTTAAATGACATTATGGATATTATGACAACAAGCAATAATTAATCCATAAAATATTATAGGCCTCTTTCTTCCAAAAGTCCTTTAAATATTTGTCTAATCAATTTTATAACATCTTGATTTCTTTTCCTCATTGAGCTGCATCATTTTCTGAGGACGGTTTCATTTAACAATAATGCTGGGGAGCCTGTTTCCTTTGATGAAAGTGGCCAATTGGTGTCAGGATTTGACATAATCAACTGGATCCCATTGCCTAACCAGTCCCTCCTTAGAGTCAAAGTTGGAAGCTTAGATGTACAGATTTCTGAAGCAATAAAGTTCACCATTCAGGAGAAGGCCATTGTCTGGCCCACCAGTTTTAATCAGGTAGGCTGGAAGAATTTATTGTGCGATTGTCCCTTCAAAAATAACAATAACAACAGCAAAGATTCAAAGATCACATTCTATCAAAGGAGAGCCCAAAGTATTATGCTCTTTAGCTTCCCTTCAAGAAGTCATAGATTGTTCATCAAATCCCAAATATTTATTACATAAAATTAATTCCCTTCAAAGACAACATGAAAAAGAAAGATTCCAAGCTTGTAAGACCATATTCTAGCAGAAATCCCTCAATTCTTCAGCTCTTTGGTTTCCCTTCATGAAGGTTTACATTGTTCATCAAACTCCAAAAATTTATTATATTAATTTAATAAATAGTCCTTTAACTAATATTACACTAATGACAACAGCAACAACAATGGAACGCCTAATAAGCTTTTGGAGGTCTGTCCTGACCCCTTTGAAGGACAGAATTTTTACTTTGCCAAAGTAACGTAAAGGTAAAGGTTACCCTCACACATATATGCTACTCATTCCCAATTCTAGGGGGCGGTGCTCATCTCCATTTCAAAGCCAAAGAGCCAGCATGTCCAAAGACGTCTCCATAGTTATGTGCCCAATATAACTAAATGCAGAATGTGCATGGAATGTGGTTACCTTCCCACAAAGTCAACAATTAATTAATCTCTTGTATAGTCCCCATACTGTCAAAACTTGAATTCAACATTCTCCATTTCTCCCTTGTCCTTTCAGGTTCAGCCCCGTTCAGTGTGCAATGAACATTGTCTTTCAGGTCAAAGAAAAGCTATTAAGGAAGGGAAACTGTTCTGTTGCTATGACTGCCTTCCATGTGCAGAAGGAAAGATTTCAGCACAAGAAGGTAAAATATGTATCAACATAATGCATTGATTGAATAAGAACTAATGTGTTGACTGCTTTATTTCTGCCTCTATCATTCAAGATGTTTTGCCTCACCTCCCATTTCACTTGAAAATTAGAATTTTTACACTTCAAAATATGATGCAGCTGAAGTTCTGATTCAGAGATCAGGGGGTGCAGAAGAGAATGTGCAATCTCTTTTTCTTATCCATTCTAATGCACAAAATCTCGAAAGTATAATTTTGCTTTAAATTGTAGCAATATTAACAATGTAGTGTCTTCTTTTTCAGATGCAGATGACTGTGTCTCATGTCCAGGAGAACAGTATGCAAATGTCCATCAAAATGCATGCATTGTCAAAGAGATCACCTTCTTGTCTTATCAAGAACCTTTAGGAATTACCTCTTTGGTGTTTGCATTCTCCTTTGCTTTCATGACGGTACTTGTGCTAGCTATCTTCATTAAACACAATGACACACCGATTGTCAAAGCCAACAACCAGAACCTCTCCTATTTCCTCCTCATCTCTCTTCTCTTCTCCTTCCTTTCTGCTCTCCTTTTCATTGGTCGGCCTACCATATTGACATGTCTTCTTCGACAAGTTGCTTTTACCTTCATATTTTCAGTAGCAATTTCTTGTGTGTTAGCCAAAACTATCATTGTAGTTCTTGCTTTTATGGCCACCAAGCCAGGATCTGGAATAAGGAAATGGGTAGGGAACAAATTGTCTGCTTCTATTGTTTTTTCTTGCTCCTTTCTTCAAGCTTCTCTTTGTGTCATTTGGCTGACAACCTCTGCCCCATTTCCAAATTTTGACCTGTATTCCCTGCATAAAGAAATTATACTGGAATGTAACGAAGGATCAACTTACATGTTTTACTGTGTTTTGGGCTTCATGAACATTCTTGCCTTAGTCAGTTTCTTGGTGGCCTACCTAGCCAGGAACCTTCCTGATACCTTTAATGAAGCCAAGTTCATCACCTTCAGCATGCTGATCTTCTGCAGCGTGTGGTTGTCTTTTTTCCCAGCCTATTTGAGCACCAAGGGCAAACATATGGTAGCTGTGGAAATCTTCTCCATCTTTGGCTCCAGTGCAGGGTTACTTGCTTGCATTTTTTTACCCAAATGTTATATTATTATATTACGGCCTGAACTAAATAAAAGAGAACAGCTAGTGAAGAGGAAATAATATCTCCAAGTTTTTTACTGAGCATCACTGACAATTCCATGTATTTTATCATTTTATCATATTTTTCCTATATCTTAAATTACTGTATTCGATTCCAATTTCATTTTAGACTGTATTTTATTCCAATTCCATTTTAAATTATATTTTATTTAAATTTCATTTTAAATTGTATTTTATCAAATTACATTTTAAAATGCTTTTATCAAATTTCAGTAATATTTCTTCTGAAACTTTGCACTTTGATATTGCCCATGAAGACTCAATGTCAATGTCAATTACAATTCCATGTGATAAGCAAGATGTTTGTGTTTGAAAATAATGTTTATTTAAACATCTCAGTCTTATGAAAGCTTTTGCAATCTAGAGATATCCCTAGGCTTTAATGAAATCATATTATCTTATATTTTACAATACTAAAGCAAGTGTTTGTGCTCTTTGTTTAAAAAAACAAACCTTCTAATTTCCTATATACTGAGAGGAGGGCATACTTGTTCAGGGATGGTTTTTTTGGGGGGGGCTGAAAGGCAGAAATTAATTCCAAACATTATGTCAGTCCTGCAGTCATATTGCCTTCTGGATCTTTGGCCTGCCACACTCTCTTTCAGTTTACTACGCTGTTTCATTAGTGGGCAATTGGGAGGGGGAATAGTAAGGATAAGAATGTGTTGTTGTAAAAATAAAATTCCTTTCTAGAAGCCAAGGTCATCTTTTGTCTCTACACCTATGCACCTGACCGGAACTGGATGGGTGGAACTTCCAGCATTGCAGTGGAAGATTGGACCATGTGATGGACTTGTGGTTGTGGGGCAAGATCATGAACTTTCAAGTGGGTTGGGAGACTCAGGAAGCTCAGATTCGGGTTTTCCCAGATGTGCGAACATGTCTCTCTTAATAAATGGGAACTTAGAGCAATATTTTGCCTTGGACTCTGATTTAATTTTGGATGTTATTAGGAACCCTGACAAATTAATTTTAATCTCCCTATTCTGTTGTTTATCACATCACAGACATATCGGGCAGATTTTCAGAAGAAGATTAACCATATCAGGGGTTGGTTGTTGCCAGCATTACCACAGGTTTGGCATGCAAAAAGTTTGTACACGTTCTCACTTCGCTCACATGCATGCCAAACAAATGCTCTGTGCACATGTGCACTGGCACCTAAAAAGGTCTGAAAATGCGCACATTAGAAAAGGAAAAAAAATACATTCTTGCAATGAAGATTGTTCTCTGCATGAGAAGAACAGAAAATCACGATGACCCCAAGAACCATTTCGAGGGCGTGGCAAGCTGATTTACTACCTACTCAACCGGACCTGTCTGAACTGGTAGGAACCCACCTCTGAACCATATCCTTCAGTTTTTGTAGTCTAGCCAACTTTTAGAAAACTCCAGGGAATGCAGAGAAGCAGTGGATACAATAGATAATCTCCTATTTATTGTACTCATTGAGAAAATATTAATACTGCAGGTGAACAGGAGGCATCTATAGTCCATTATGCATTATAGACCTTATAGGTAAGTTCAATTCCCCAGGGACTTGGGGACCATTTTATACTGCTGTAATACATTCAGTCTGGCCTCATAGTATGGCAAAGTGAATTTGGTATCCAGTGGTACCTTGCTCAATATTAGTAACTGTGAGAGGTATCCTGGAAAAGTTGGGTTTTTAGATGGACATAAATCAAGTTCACCATTCAGGAGGCCATTGTTTGGCCCACCAGTTTCAATCAGGTAGGCTGCATGCAACAGTTACGTGACCATCCTTTCAAGGATGACAATAAAAGTAAACATTCCAAGGCCATATTGAATGGCAAGAGCCCTCAAACTCTTCAGGTCTTTGGTTTCCCTTTGTGAAGAAGGGAAATTAGATTGTGCAAGATTGTTCATCAAACTTCAAAAATGTATTATATGAAATTCATTTAATTAATAGTACTTTAACTAATTTTAAAATACTGGCTGTGTCTTGGGCTTCATGAATATTCTTGCCTTAGTCAGTTTCTTGGTGGCCTACCTAGCCAGGAACCTTCCTGACACCTTTAATGAAGCCAAGTTCATCACCTTCAGCATCCTGATCTTCTGAACGGTCTGGTTGTCTTTTTTCCCAGCCCATCTGAGCACCAAGGGCCAACACATGGTAGCTGTGGAAACGTTCTCCAGCTTTGGCTCCAGCAAATGGTTACTGGCTCTTTTACGGCCTGAACTAAATAAAAGAGAACACCTAGGGAGGAGGAAATGAACTCCCCAAGTTGTTTACTGAACATTGTTGACAATTCCATTTGATAAGCAAGATGTTTACATTTAATATGTCTATTCTGATCTTTTTGGGGGAGGGGGTCACTTATCATATCACAGACATATCTGATGAAGATTTTGCCAACTATATACCACTACTCTCTAGAGGAAGAGTAACCATGTTCTTTAGTGTTGGCCAGCAACTCCTAGAAGTCTCCAGGAAGTCCAGAGAAGGAGCTGATTGAGTAGATAATCCCCTTTTTAGTGTATTCATCAAGAAAATGTGAATATTGCATATCAACAGGAGGCATTGAAGGTCCACTATACATTACAGATCTCTATAGATCCTCAGGGAGAACAGTCAATTTCCTACCTTGAATTGTTAAGCAAGGACATTTGCAACATGTTAACAGCTTCCTTGTTGACTTTGTTTCACATGACCATGAAAAACTACACTGTAATTGCAAGCAAGGATCAAGCACCAAGATCACATGACTGTCAAGGTTTCAAGTAATACACCCATTGCAAACAGAACTCTGAGGCAGGTTGATTCCTCAAAGAACAATTTTATTTGGAGATATCATCTTGGTACATACTTGTTGAAAGCCAATACTGAGAGTTCCTACACTTTCCACCTCATTAAAAAGTGAAAGTTTCCCTTTTCCCCAAACAATAAGTCACATTGTCCAATCTGGGAGCTGGCTGGTTGCCTGGTTACTTCTCTCCTCTTCCTCTGCTCAGTCAGCAGTTGGAATGTCCTTGACTCAGAAGACAACTATTTTGGTTTTTTGGCTGCAAAAACCTTCAAGCCTGAAGCCATGTGAAAAGAAATCCCAAAAGAAAAGAAAAATAAAAAAGAAAAAGAAAACAGTCACAGCCGGGTCAGCTTCTGAGTTGGCAATGACTGTTTGTGGTCTGGTCAAATTTACCACTCATTCAGTATTTTGCTGAATGAGTGGCCATTAAGTGAGAACCTATAGAGACATTTGCTGTTATCTAATTTTCTATGTAAATAGCAGAGATCAAATGATGATTGCTTTAGTTCTAAAATCACCATTAATGCAACAAACTACTCATTCTGGAGCAGCTGCATAAGAAAGCAATACACATGATCTCAGTTTAAGGATATTATGGTACATTGTAGTTTAAGATGTTTTACTCAGCATAGTGAGATACCTAATTCCTTATTAATCTGTTACAGTGAAGCATTCAAAAGTAATCTACACCTTGATTTGCTTGATGGACTAAATTTTAATAGTGCACAAGTTTTGGGCAGCAGTTAAGGCACCAAGTAACCATGAGTTCTGGTTTGCAATCATTGTCAGCTGGGTGAACTTTCTCTCTCAGCCTTAGGAAGCAATTAGTGGGAATTTGTTTCTGAAATCTCACCAATAAAGCTGCAGGGGCTAAGCCAAAAATCAACACTTACTTGACATGCAAAGAATAGATAGTAGCTACAATTCAGAAGTTCTTCATTGTTCCTATTTATTTTACTGACTGAAGTTGTTTCCTACCCAAACAGCCTCTAGTGGTTATAAAAAAAGACCTTCCAATATGTGGGGACAGAGAGACGCATTCAATGAAGAAAGAAAGAATGAATGAAAGAGAGAGAGAGAGAGAGTGAGAGAAAGGGTGAGAGAGAATCTGGATCAATATGAAGAAATGTATGGGTAGTGATGTATAGAAACATGGACATCCTTATTCTACTTATCCTGGAAAGGATTGTGGGTAGAAAGCATTTTGACATGTGGACATATCCAATTTTGTTTTAGAAGAAATGGAGGACAGATTGAAACATTTTGGTGGAAAAGTGCAGATATCTCCCACTCTATGTGCCATTGCCTGCATTCACTGATGCAAAGGATACCATCTAAATGACAAATGACATCCTTTGGATCTTTATCTGAAAAAAGGCTTTGAAAGGAAGTGTGATAATATCTATGGTTCAAAGCAGGCACAGTAGACACAAGCAGCACAGTGGTAGTGGAAGAGCAAAGTAGTGGCAGATCTAAAGAAGGATTTTGGGAGTGGGATTTAAAAGAATTTGGAGGGGTGATCTTGCTTTGACGTTTCTATTCACTTCCAGGCCATTAGTTCAAATGAAGCTTGAAAGCTTATATTTCTGTATTATGATTTGTGTTCATTTTGCATATTTTACTGTTCTTGGTAACAAATACCTCCTGTTAATCTGTAATTGTTTTGGGGCCCAGTTAAATGCTGCTCTGAATAGGAAATTAATTGCCATACCCTTTTATCCTATCCTGCCCCAACCTATCCTGTTATAATACTATTATTATCAAACTCTTCTCTGAATTCTCAGTGGAATTCCAGATGCTATTGGCAAGAACATCAAGACTAAATGACACAAAAAATCTTCCCTATATCTTGGAAGTTGTTAAAGCACAAAGGCAGAAAGCCCTATTTTAACTGATACTTTATGTTTTATACTCTAGGAGGGAGGCTGCTCGGGGACATTTAAATTACAGATAGGAAGAGATGAGGAGGAAATCTCCAGGCATGATGGCTAAGAAGATTCCACTATTGGTTCTGTTGCAGTCTCAGATAATGTACAGCTTTGCTCTTGGTCGATGTCTGGTCAGTGAACCTCTTCCCATTCCCAGATATTTAAAGGGAGGACAGCTGAACCTGGGTGCCATAACCTTCCAAAACTATAGGCATTCTGAACCACTCTCCTTTGAAATCCCTTCCTCACATGAAAACCCTGGATTCCCTTTGTGAGACATTTTAATTTGTTACATTCATTAAATGAACTGCTCTTGCTGTGAATATCCTGACTTTGTCCATTCTCTGGTTCTTCAATATTAGTCATTGCATTTCATGAGCCACTTTTATTAATGCGATATTATTATGCTACAATGTTGGAAAATGTAGGCTCTAAAATTTCTGCTCGCATCATCTGCAAAACTCAGCCACTGTTCAGCTTTTCAGCTTGTCTGGTTGTTGAACTTGCATTTCCTGGGCCACATTTATAACTAAAGTGCTGCCCCAGAGAAGAGGAAGTCAACCTATTTTCCAAAGCACCCGAAGGTAGGACAAGAAGCAGTAGAAAGAAACAAATGAAAGACAGAACACCACTAAGAGAATTAAGGAGAAATTTCCTGACAGTTCAAACTGTTAATCAGTGGAATGACTTGTCTCCAGAAGTTGTGGGGGCTCCAACATTTGAGATTTTTAAGAAGAAATTGGATAACCATTTGTATGAAATGGTATAGGTTTTCTCCTTGAGCAGGGGATTGAATGAGAAGACCTCCAAAGTCCCATCCAACTGTAATTCTATTGTTTTCTTATTAATGTGATATTGTGCTGGAAATGTAGGTTCCAAAATTTCCACTTCCATTATCTGTAAAATCGATGTCATCTGAACACTATTTGACTTGGCATGATTTGACTTTACTACTTTTCATTTGTCAAGGTTGCTAATCTTCTACTTTAATTTTCCCTTAACTTTCTGATATACTTTTGCCATCAATCAATCAATTTGCCAATCCATACAAAAAGTCCTCTGGCAAACTAAATGTGAAGAAATTAATACAGTCTAAAGTTTCCAAAATCACAGTCTATTTCCTCAGATGCTTTTGAGAAAAAGGGCTTTACTTTCCAAATGAAATCATATCTAAGTGGCATGAACTGTATGCTTATAGTTGATATGTAAGATCTGGACTTCATTTTGAGATGAAAAGGAAATAGGCCAGTCCTGTCACTTGATGTCAGTATAAAAAGAAAGTGCCATGATACTTGTCTTCCAGCTTTAAAATGCCAGAGCAAGTGTCTTTGGAAAACAATGCATGCTTCATTCTGACAGAGACTAGTGAGTTAATATCATCATCTTACAGGTACTTGACACAAAACTATCAGCATATTCTGGCCATGGAATTTGCTTTGAAGGAAATCAGTGAAAACCCTCACCTCCTACCCAACATCACCTTGGGTTTCAAAATTTACAACAGTAACTTCATCAGAAGCTGGACCTATCGTGGTGCACTGGAGCTTCTTTCCACAAAGGACAAATTCACCCCCAATTACAAGTGTGATGGCCAGAACAATGAAATAGCTGTCATTGGAGGACCCTATACAAAGATTGCTCTAGATATGGCAAATATTCTGTGCAACTACAAGATTCAACAGGTATAGTATGCCCCCTTTTTTCCCACATCCATTTATAATTAATCTTATATGTCCTTCCTTCCTTCTTTCTTTCCTTCTTTCCTTCCTTCCTTCCTTCCAAAGCAGAACATTAGAAAAGTTGAAGTTATAACCTCAGCCAATAAACAATTCATTGGGTACTTAAGCTATTTCAAGAGAAAATAAAATTGAAACTTTCACAGTGATTGCCATCAAATAAAACAAAAACCTTAAAATAGTCAACACTTGGTACATTACAAGAGTTTTGGCAAGCATGTCTGGTTTTCTTTCGGACAGCGTCTGTTTATGTTTCTCATATACAGTATACAAAAATACACAGTATATCAAAATGTTCAATGAATCCAATGACTAGGGAAAGCTTTAGGCACTAGAAGTATAATTGGGATCAAATATAGGGAGCTCAAGGGGAACGTACAATGTTACAGAGTGTGCTGTAAGATGTGTCTGCTAAGTACGACTTTCTTCCAAATCTGAAATTGTTAAAATTCTGCAGCAATGAAAATGGAGAATTGTGGTTGCTTGCAAAACTCATCCTTGTTTGATTTGCAATATAATTCAGTTCCTCACTTGGACATATTAGCTCAGTGAGGTAATCAAGACAAGGAGTATAACAGCAAGTAATGTATCTTCCAGGTTCATTTTAATAACTATTGCTCATTGACAAAAGCAATAGCTTACTTAGGGATGAGGTATCAAGAATTTTAAGGAGAAAAAATTGCCAGAAAATTTACTATGCGTTATGCTGAATATAACAGCTGATCTAAAGTTTACTTCTTTTAAGCTGTCTTTACACAATTCAACATTTTTATCACTAAATTTGGTATGCTTATTACAGTAACAGCTTTCAGTTGATTTTTTTCCTTCAGCTAATCTATGGTTCTGCCCCTATCAATAATCATGGAGATGTTTTCCAATGGATGTTCCCTAATGATATGCTTCAATACAGGGGAATTCTTCAATTATTGTTACATTTTAGGTGGACATGGGTTGGGATGATTTCTCTGCACTATGATGATGGAGATTGGTTTATACCGACTGTGGTCTCAGTGTTTGCCCAGAGAGGAGTCTGCTTTGATTTTATTAAAAGTTACCCAAAGAAGACATATACAAATGAGTTCTCTGAAATATTAGAGGATGGAAATGAACTATATGACACTGTCATGGCAAGCAAGGCATCTGCTGTGGTTGTACAAGCTGAATTTATGCTGACTATGAGATTGTTGTTCTCTTATCAAGTTACTTCAAAAACTGACAAAGTCTGGATTATGATAGCCCAGATGGATTTCACTTCCACTTCTATTCAAAGGAACTTCCCTCTACACTTCATTCATGGTGCTGTATCCATTGTGGTTCACTTAGGAGACTTGGTAGGATTTCAGGATTTTGTTAGGGAAAGGAATCTGGCCACCAATCAAGAAGATGGCTTTTTCAAGGATTTTTGGGAAGATGCTTTTCAATGTGCATTCCCCAACTCCAGGGAAGAGAAGAATTTTGATGACATATGCACTGGGGAAGAGAAGATAGAGACCCTTCCTTCATCAGTTTTTGACATCCACATGAGTAGCCACAGTTACACCCTCTACAATGCCGTTTATACTGTCGCACATGCCTTGCATGCTCTATATTCATTCAAAAAGAAACACAAAGTTTTGCCATATAAAAGTCAACTGAATCATCTCCATCAAGGATCATGGCAGGTATCATTTTCAGCCTATATATCTATGTACCTATGTATCTGATGCACATATAATTTAAATTCTATTCTCACCATATCAGTCATATGTTTCCTCTCATCTCCTTATCAGAGGTCTAGGAGTTTGTGGGGTTGTGCAACATCTCAGCTGTTTCTGGCACTTCACCCTTTGGGGTAGAGAACTCTGATGTAATTCCTGGGTCTTTCCCAACTTACAACTCAAACTATGATTTTGGCCTTTTGTTTCCACATATTCTCCAGTTCTTTTTTCATGCCCAGCTTCTCACAGTCCTTCTTTCTGATGTAACTTGATATTGCTACATCTATTACCACATCTATCTTCTGGTTCTTGTCTACTACCATGATATCTATTTCAATGGCTACTACCAGCCCATCTGTCCGAATCAGAAAGTCCCAAAAATCTTAGCTTTCTCATTCTCAATGAGCTTCTGTAGGATCTTTCATTTGAATTAGCCAATATTCTATGCAGATGTTCTTGTTCATAATGCCAGCTACTTGGGTCTGGCATTCAGTGCATGCTGTTCCTGCCTATATCTTACATGCCTACTATTGTGGCTTGGACCACCTCAAAGATCTGTCTTCACAGTCTGTACCTTGGATCCTGTTTAGTGTGGTAGGTCCCTGCTTCTATGATTCTTGTGCTACAACAATCAGACATTTCTAGCTACTAATAGGATTTCCCAATGTTTGACAGCTCAGATATCTGTTGAGAGCCCATCCCTTGGAGAGTCTTTTATTGCCATGGCACTTACTCTGATTGATTTTCCTGTCATGTCTGCTGCTGGTTCAGGTATTCCTTCAGCATTGTCTCAGCAGCTCATCTTTGGATGATATCTTACTGATAATAATAATAATAATAATAATTTTTTATTTGTTAGCCGCACCCTCTCCTAAAGGACTCGGGGCGGCGTACAATAAAAGCACATAAAATATACAAATGACCAATACATATACAGATAAAAATAAACACATACATGTACGTACACATATACATATACATGGAGGAGGTAGCAAATATATAAAATAGAATTTAAAATTAACAATTTAAAACACCCTCAATTAAGTTACAAAATTTAAAAAACCCGTCAGGAGCGATAAGATAAAACTATGGTTGAGCCAGGCCAGCTGATTGGAAGAGGTGGGTCTTGAGCTTTGCACGGAAGGAGCGGAGGTCAGAGATAGTCCTGATATCAGGATACTCATGTATTCCTGGATGCTCTGCATCATGTCCAGGACACTGGATTAACTATTCTTAAATGAAAACTCTGATAGAAAGCAATAATTAATCAGGAGTGTATTTGGGATGGGGTGTCTCTTTTTTTCCAAAAGTCCCCTTAGTTCCTTGTCTAATCATTTATATAAAACCTTTTTCACTTTTTCTCATTGAGTTGCATCATTTTCTGAGGACCGTCTCATTTAACAATAATGCTGGGGAGCCTGTTTCCTTTGATGAAAGGGGCCAGTTGGTGTCAGGATTTGATCTAATCAACTGGATCACCTTGGCAAACCAGTCCCTCCTTAGAGTCAAAGTTGGAAGTTTAGATGTACATACTTCTGAAGAAATGAAATTCACCATCCAGGAGAAGGATATTGTTTGGCCTACCAGTTTTAATCAGGTAGGCTGGATCCACCTTTTGTGTGACCATCCCTAAAAAAAATAACATTAAAAACAAAACTTCCAAGACCATTTTCTAGGAGTGAAATTCGGCAGCTTTTGACAGGTTCTGGACAACTGGTAATGTCAATTTTGAGTAGTTCTGAGAACTGTCAAACACCACCAGAACTGGCCCAAGGAGTGGGTGGGAATGGAGATTTTGCAGTATCCACATCCCCAGGAGTTGGGAGGGAATGGGGATTTTGCAATATCCTTCCTCAGCCACTCCAATTAAGCCACGCCTACAGAAACAGTATTGAAAAAAATGAATTTCACCACTACTACGTTCAAAAGCAGAAGTCCCCAAATTCTTCAGCTATGTGGCTTTCCTTCATGAAGTGTTAGATTAATCATCAAACTCCAGAAGTTTATCATATAAATGTAATGAATAGTACTTTAACTAGTATTACAACAATGGAAAGCCTCAAAAACCTTTGGAGGTCTGTACTGATCGCTTTGAAGGATACTGTTCCATAGTTTGACAGAGTAAAGTATGCAAAAAAAAGTAAACCAAGTTTTAATTTTTTGTGCTATAAGTTTTTTTAAATACTTCCCATCTTCCCTACAGCTTTGTGGAATAATTAAGTACTGCGGCGTATATGCAATATGTTGCTTGTGTCCTGGTTTCCATCTGTTGACATTCCAGAGGTTGTTAATGAATTCTTTGGCTTGTTTTCACTATATTACTATTTTCATGCATGTTTTCTATTCATCTGGAAAACAGTTAATAATTAGGTAAAGGTTCTTTTTGCAAGTATGTGTTAGTCGTTCCCAACTCTAGGGAGCGGTGCTCATCTCTGTTTATAAGCCAAAGAAACAGCACTGTCCGAAGATATCTCCATGGTCATGTGACCAGCATGACTAAACACCGAAGTTGCATGGAACGCTGTTACCTTCCCACCAAAGGTGGTACCTATTTTTCTACCTGCATATTTAGATGCAATCAAACTGCTAGGTTAGCAGAAGTTGGAACAAGTAATGGGTGCTCACTCCGTTATGTGGTGCTAGGGTTTTGAACCACTAAACTGCCAACCTTTTTGATCAACAAGCTCTGATTGTCAATTGTCTTAGCCACTGAACCTTCGAGTTACATAATAGTTACACAACAATTATTGTTCTTTAATTGAACAATAATGCTTGAGAAATATCTTGGACTCTGAACAGGATACCTAAGAATGAATGAATCTTGTGTATAGACCCAATTCTGGTAATATCATTTTCCTTTTCCCTGCTCTCCTTTCAGGTTCAGCCCCTTTCTGTGTGCAATGATCATTGCCTTTCAGGTTATAGAAAAACCATGAAAGAAGGGAAACTGTTCTGTTGCTATGACTGCCTTCCATGTGCAGAAGGAAAGATTTCAGCACAAGAGGGTAAGACATGAGTCAATAGAATTTTATTGAATAAAACTAATGTGTTGATTAGTCAATTTTTGCCTCTGTTATTCAAGATTCCTTGCCTCCCATTTCACTTGAAAGTTAAGATTTTTACAGCTGAAAATCAGAGATAACATGTTGCTGCTTCGCACAAGTTCGAGCGAACCACTAGTGGCAGCAGTGTGAGGCTCCGCCTGCCCACCCTGACATCATCAAGAATTTTCTGTGCATGCCCAGATGTGCACATTCCCGCTACCGAAACAGTAGTGAAGAAAATAGAACACCATCTCTGCTCACAACATGATGCAATTTAAGTTTTCATTGAGCTTACAAGGGATCAGAGTTGAGGTTGCAGAAGAAAATCTATTTTTCCCCTCCATTCTAACAAACATTTAGGTCTATAAATTTGCTTCAGTTGTAGCAATATAAACAATGTAGTATCTTCTTTTTCAGATGCAGATGACTGTGTCTCATGTCCAGTTGAACAATATGCAAATGTTCATCAAAATGCATGCATTGTCAAAGAGATCACCTTCTTGTCTTATCAAGAACCTTTAGGAATTACCTCTGTGGTGTTTGCATTCTCCTTTGCTTTCATCACATTCCTTGTTCTTGCTATCTTCATTAAACACAATGAAACACCAATTGTCAAAGCCAACAACCAGAACCTCTCCTACCTCCTCCTCATCTCTCTTCTCTTCTCCTTCCTTTCTGCTTTCCTTTTCATTGGTCGGCCTACAGTACTGACATGTCTTTTTCGACAAATTGCTTATAGCTTCGTATTTTCAGTAGCAATTTCTTGTGTGCTGGCCAAAACTATCATTGTAGTTCTTGCTTTCATGGCCACCAATCCAGGATCTGGAATAAGGAAATGGGTAGGGAACAGATTGTCTGCTTCTATTGTACTTTCTTGCTCCTTCCTGCAAGCTTTTATTTGTGCCATTTGGCTGACAACCTCTGCCCCATTTCCCAATTTTGACCTGTATTCCCTGCGCAAAGAAATTATACTGGAATGTAGTGAAGGGTCGACTTATATGTTTTATTGTGTCTTGGGCTTCATGAATATTCTTGCCTTAGTCAGTTTCTTGGTGGCCTACCTAGCCAGGAATCTGCCTGATACCTTTAATGAAGCCAAGTTCATCACCTTCAGCATGCTGATTTTCTGCAGTGTGTGGTTGTCTTTTTTCCCAGCCTATCTGAGCACCAAGGGCAAACATATGGTAGCTGTGGAAATCTTCTCCATCTTTGGCTCCAGCGCAGGGTTATTGGCTTGCATTTTTTTACCCAAATGTTACATTATTTTATTACGGCCTGAACTAAATAAAAGAGAACAGCTAGTTATGAGGAAATAATACCTCCAAGTTGTTTACTGAGCATCACTGACTATTCCATGTATTATATCATTTCATCGTATTTTATAAATATCTGAAATTATTGTATGGTATTCTATTCAAATTTCATTTTAGACTGTATTTTATTCCAATTCCATTTTAAATTATATTTTATTTGAATTTCATTTTAAATTTTATTTTATCAAATTACATTTTATAAAATTTTAGTAACATTTTGTTATTGCCCATGAATCAATAAAGACTCAATGTCAATGTCAATGTCAATTACAATTCCATGTGATAAGCAAGATGTTTTTCTTTGAAAATAAGGTTTATTTAAATATCTCAGTCTTATGAAAGCTTTTGCAATCTAGATATATCCCTAGGCTTTAATGAAATCATATTATGTTTAAAAATACTAAAGCAAGTGTTTGTGCTCTTTTTTAAAAAAAAAAAACCTTCTAATTTCCTATATATTGAGAGGAGGACGTACTTGTTCAAGAATTTTTTTTTTTTGCCTGAAAGACAGAAATTAATTCCAAACATTATGTCAGGCCTGCAGTCATATTCCTTTCTGTATCTTTGGCCTGCCAGACTCTCTATCAGTTTACTATGCTGCGTCATTAGTGGGTAATTGGGAGGGGAAATAGTGTTGTAAAACTAAAATTCGTTTCTAGAAGCCAACGTCACCTTTTAGCTCTACACCTCTGGACATGACTGGAACTGGATGGGTAGAACTTCCAGCATTGCAGTGGAAGATTGGACCATGTGATGGACTCGTAGGTGTGGGGCAAGATCATGAACTTTCAAGTGGATTGGGAGAGTCAGAAAGCTCAGATTCAGGTTTTCCCAAATGTGCCAACATGTCTCTCTTAATAAATGGGAACTTAGAGAAATACTTTGCCTTGGAATCTGATTTAATTTTGAATGTTATTTGGAACCCTGACACATTAATTTTAATCTCTCTTTTCTGTTCTTTTCATCACTTATCACATCACAGACGTATTGGGCAGATTTTCAGAAGAAGATTAACCATATCAGGGGTTGGTTGCTGCCGGCATTACAGCCGGTTTGGCATGCAAAAAGGTTGTGCACATTCTCGCTTCGCTCACATGCATGCCAAACAAATGCTCTGTGCACATGTGCACTGGCACCTAAAAAGGTCTAAAAATACGCACACTAGAAAAGGGAAAAAAATACATCTTTGCAATGAATGATTGTTCTGTGCATGAAAAGAACAGAAAATCAAGACGACCCCAAGAACTATTTTGAGGGCGAGGCAAGCCGAGTTATTACCTACTCAACCAGACCTGTCTGAACTGGTAGGAACCCACCTCTGAACCATATCCTTCAGTTTTTGTAGTCTAGCCAACTTTTAGAACACTCCAGGGAATGCAGAGAAGAAGTGGATACAATAGATAACCTCCTATTTATTGTACTCTTCGAGAAAATATTAATCCTGCAGGTGAACAGGAGCATCTATAGTCCATTATGCATTATAGACCTTATAGGTAACTTCAATTCCCCAGGGACTTGGGGAACATTTTATACTGCTGTAATACATTCAGTCTGGCCTCATAATATGGCAAACTGAATTTGGTATCTGGTGGTACCTGGCTGAATATTAGTAACCGTGAGAGGTATCTTGGAAAGGTTGGTTGTTTAGATGGACATATATCTAAAGAAATGAAGTTCACCATTCAGGAGGCCATTGTTTGGCCCATCAGTTTCAATCAGGTAGGCTGCATGCATCGGTTACGTGACCATCCTTTTAAAGATGACAATAAAATAATGGTTCCAAGGCCATATTGTATCGCAAAGGTCCCAAAACTTCTCAGATCTTCGGTTTCCCTTTGTGAAGAAGGGAAATTAGATTGTGCTAGATTGTATAAGATTGTGTGTATAAGATTTATGTATTTAATTATACCCAGTCAGTACACTGCCATTGTAAAATATGGAAATTTTATATATAACATGGAAATTGTTTATATATACAAGGAAATTGTATAACAAACATATTTAAAAACCGACATTGCAATTGCAAGCAAGCATCAAGCACCAAGATCACATGACTGTCAAGGTTTCAAGTAATACACCCATTGCAAGGCAGGTTTCCTCAAAGAACAGTTGTTGTTGTTGTTGTTTTTTGAGATATCACCTTGGAACATACTGGTTGAAAGCCAATGCTGAGAGTTCCCATGCTTTCCACCTCATTAAAAAATGAAACTTTCCCTTTTCCCCAAACAATAAGTTACATTGTCCAATCTGGGAGCTGGCTGGTTGCCTGGTTTTTTCTCTCCTCTTCCTCTGGTCAGCCAGCAGTTTTAATGTCCTTGACTCAGGAGAGAACTATTTTGTTTTGGCTACAAAACCATCTATCTCTACCCCCTTCAGCTCCAAACTGTGTCAAGCCTGAAGCCATGTGAAAAGAAATCCCAATAGAAAAAGAAAGCCACAAACTGCCAGGTTAGCTTCTGAGTTGTCAATGACTGTTTGTGGTCTGGTCAAATTTACCACTTATTCAGTATTTTGCTGAATGAGTGGTCATTAAGTGAGAACCTCTATTGATGTTTGTTGTTATCTAGTCTTCTTGGTAAATAGCAGAGATCAAATGACGATTGCTTTAGTTCTAAAATCACCATTAATCCAACAAACTACTCATTCTGAAATAGCTGCATAAGAAAACAATACACATTGTCTCATCTTAAGGATATTATGGTATATTGTATTTTCAGATGTTTTATTCAGCATAGTGAGATACCTAATTCCCTATTAATCTGTTACAGTGAAGCATTCAAAAGTAATCTACACCTTGATCTGCTTGATGGACTAAATTTTAATAGTGCACAAGTTTTGGGCAGCAGTTAAGGCACAAAGTAACCATGAGTTCTGGTTTTGCAATCATTGTCAGCTGGTTGACCTTGGGCTAATCACTTTCTCTCTCAGCCTTAGGAAGCAATTAGTGAGAATTTGTGTCTGAAATCTCACCAATAAAAATGCAGGGGCTAATCCAGGCAGTTACCAAAAATCAACATTTACTTCACATGCAAAGATAAGATAGTATCTACAATTCAGAAATTTTTCATTGTTCCTATTTATTTTACTGACTGAAGTTGTTTCCTATCCAAACAGGCTCTACTAGTTGTCAAATTTTTCAAGACCATCTAAGATATGGGAATGGGTCGACACATTCCATGAAGAAAAAAGAATGAATGAAAGAGAGAAAGAGTGAGAGAGAGTGAGAGAAAGGGTGAGAGAGAATCTGGATCAATATGAAGAAAAGTATGGGTAGTCATATATAGAAACATGGGCATCCTTATTCTACTTATCTTGGAAAGGATTGTGAGTAGAAAGCATTTTGACATGTGGACATATCCAACTTTGTTCTAGAAGAAATGGAGGAGAGATTGAAACATTTTGGTGGAAAAGTGCAGATATCTCTCACTCTATGTGCCATTTCCTGCATTCACTGATGCAAAGGATACCATCTAAATGACAAATGACATCCTTTGGATCTTTATCTGAAAAAAGGCTTTGAAAGGAAGTATGATAACATTTTTGGTTCAAAGCCGGGACAGTAGACACAAGGAGCATAGGAGTAGTGGAAGAGCAAAATAGTGGCAGATCTAAACAAGGAATCTGGATTTGGGATTGAAAAAGAATTTGGAGGGGTGATCTTGGTTTGATTTTTCTATCCACTTCCAGGCCATTAGTTGAAATGAAGCTTGGAAGTTTTTCTTTCTGTATTACGATTGGTTTTTATTTTGCATATTTTACTGTTCTCAGTAACAAATACCTCCTGTTAATCTGTAATTGTTTTGGGGCCAAGATAAGTGCTGCTCTGAATAGGAAATTAATTGCCATACCCTTTTATCCTACCTGCCCCAACCTATCCTGTTATAATACTATTATTATCAAACTCTTCTCTGAAATCTCAGTGGAATTCCAGATGCTACTGTCAAGAATATCAAGACTAAATGACAAAAAGCATCTTCCCTATATCTTGGAAGCTGTTAAAGTAGAAAGACAGAAAGCCCAATTTTAACTGATACTTTATGTGTTATACTCTAGGAGGGAGGCTGCTCAGAGACGTTTAAATTACAGATAGGAAGAGATGAGGAGGAAATCTCCTGGCATGATGGCTAAGATTCCACTATTGGTTCTGTTGCAGTCTCAAATAATGTACAGCTTTGCTCTTGGTCGATGTCCGGTCAGTGAACCTCTTCCCATTCCAAGATATTTAAAGGCAGGACAGCTGAACCTGGGTGTCATAACCTTCCAAATCTATATGCTTTCTGAACCATTCTCCTTTGAAATCCCTCCCTCACATGAAAACCCTGGATTCTCTATGTAAGACATTTTAAATTGTTACATTCATTAAAGGAACTGCTCTTGCTGTGAATATCCTGACTTTGTGCGTTCTATGGTTCTTCAATATAAGTCATTGCATTTCATGAGCCACTCTTATTAATGTGATATTATTTTGCTACAATGCTCGAAAATATAGGCTCTAAAATTTTGCTCGCATCATCTGCAAAAGCTGTTACCTAAGGAAAACTTGCCTGAACTTTGATTTTTCATTCCTCAAGGTTCCTAGTCCTTTAGATTTCGCTTAACTTTCTCATATTCCTTTGCCATCAGTCAATCTTTAGAGTCCCCTGTAAAGTTATATGTGAACTAACTTATTATTGTCTAAAGTTTCCAGAATCATAGTTTATACTCTCAGATGTTGGCTTTGTGAGAAAAAGGGCTTTACTTTCCAAATGAAATCACATCTAAGTGGCATGAACTGCATGCTTCATAGTTGACATGTAAGGTTTGGACAATTTTCCTATTTCCAAGTGCTCATTTTGAGATGACAAGTAAAAATAGTTCTTTCCTGCCACTTGATGTCAGGCTAAGAATAAAGTGTCCCAATAGTTCTTTTCCAGCTTTAAAATGCCAGAGCGATTGTCATTGGAAAACAATGCATGCTTCATTCTGACAGACAATAGTGAGTTAATATCATCATCTTACAGGTACTTGACACAAAACTATCAGCATATTCTGGCCTTGGAATTTGCTTTGAAGGAAATCAATGAAAACCCTCACCTCCTACCCAACATCACCTTTGGCTTCCATGTTTACAATAGCAACTTCATCGGAACCTGGACCTATCGTGGTGCACTGGAGCTTCTTTCAACAAAGGGCAAATTCATCCCCAATTACAAGTGTGATGGCCAGAACAATGAAGTAGCTGTCATTGGAGGGCCCTATACAAAGATCGCTCTCGATATGGCAAATATTCTGTGCAACTACAAGATTCAACAGGTGTAGTATGCTATCGTTTTCTCCCCAGTCGTACAAATTAGATGACCTACCTACCTATTTACATTCCTTCCTTTCTTTCTTTTTCTCTCCATCCCTCCCTCCACCCTTCCTCCCTACGTTCCCAACAGTACATTAAGGATGTTGAGTTTATAATCTCAAGTAATTACTAATTTGTGGGAAAGCTAAAGAATTTATTTCAAAGAGAAAAAAAAAGAGGGTTTAGGTTTCACAAGGATTCTAATCAAACAAAACAATTAAGAACCTTGAAATAATTAACACTTGACAAATTAAAACAGAAGTCTTTTTTGGCCAGCTGGCATGTTTTTATTTTGGTCAGCTTCTATTTTTGTTTCTCATACAAAATTGCAAAAATGTACATGATATGTAAAAATGTTCAGTGTATCCAATGACTAGGCAAAGCATTACACACTGTAAACCATAAACTGTCTTTACACAATGCATCAATTCTGTCACTAAATTTTGCATGTTTTCTACTACTTAATACTATGCAATTATTTTGTCTTTCTACAGCTCATCTATGGTTCTGCACCTATAGATAATCATGGAGATATTTACCATTGGATGTTCCCTAACAATATGCTTCAATACAGGGGAATTCTTCAATTATTGCTATATTTTGGGTGGACATGGGTGGGAATGATTTCTCTGCACTATGATGATGGAGATTGGTTTATAGCGACTGTGGTCTTAATGTTTGCCCAGCGAGGAATCTGCTTTGACTTTGTTAAAAGTTACCCCAAAAAGACATACATTCATGAGTTCTCTGAAATGTTAGAGGATGGAAATGAACTATTTCACACGGTCATGGCAAGCCTGGCATCTGCTGTGGTTGTACAAGCTGAATTTATGCTGACTATGAGGTTGTTGTTCTCTTATCAAGTTACTTCAAAAACTGACAAAGTCTGGATTATGATAGCCCAGATGGATTTCACTTCCACTTCTGTGCAAAGGAACTTCCCTCTACACTTCATTCATGGTGCTTTATCCATTGTGGTTCACTTAGGGGACTTGGTAGGATTTCAGGATTTTGTTAGGGAAAGAAAGTTGGCCACCAATCAAGAAGATGGCTTTCTCAAACATTTTTGGGAAGATGCATTCCAATGTGCATTCCCCAACTCCAACGGAGAGAAGAATTTTGATGACATATGCACTGGGGAGGAGAAGGTTGAGACTCTCCCTTCTTCAATTTTTGACAAAAACATGAATAGCCACAGTTACACCCTCTACAATGCCATCTATGCTGTCGCACATGCCTTGCACGCTCTATATTCATTCAAAAGAAAACACAAAATTTTGCCAGATCAAAGTCAACCGAATCTTCTCCATCAAGAATCATGGCAGGTATCTATTTTAGTTTATGTATGTATTTTATAAATTGTCTCTCCCACCCATTCTGTGTGAAATGTTTCTTCTTCAATCTTGAGTCCTCTTCCAGAGAGCTAAGAGTTTGGTGTGCTTGCACAGTATGTTAGATGTTTCCAGTGCTGCATTTTTCTAGATGGAGATATCTGATGTAGTTACTGGATTTAATTGGAGGCATTCTCCCACCTTAGGCATCATAGCCCCAAGTGCTCCCATTACACCTGGAACCACTTTGGCCTTTTCTTTCCACGTGCTCTCCAGCTCCAACTTTAGTCCACACTTCTCCAGCTTCTCATTTTTCCTGATGTTGCTGTCATTCTACAACATTGCATATTCCACCACCTTGGTCTTTCTGTCCTTAAGTGCTATGATTGTTTATGGTTGATTGACTGGTTTCGGCCCATCTATCTGGATCTGGAAGTCCAACAAAATCTTAGCTTTCTTATACTCCACACATCATCTGTGGGATCTCACATCTGGAATTATGAGTCTAGCCGTTACTCTGTGCACTTGTTCCTGTTCACAAAGTCAGCTGTTTGGTTGTTCCCTTCATTGTATGCTGTTCTTGCCTTCATCTTACAGACCAGAAATATGTGTTGAACTGTGTCTGAGACTTCTCTGCAAAGTCTGCTCCTTAGATCCTGTTATGTTTTTAGACAGCTTCTATGTGTCAGGTACTTAGTGTCTGTTCTTGTGCTACTGTGATCAATGCCTGATGCTGTCTTTAAGTCCAGCCACTGGTAGGACGTGCCAATGTCTGCCACCTCAGCTATCTGATGTACATCCCATGAAGGGATTTGCCTTGCCTTTACAGTTCCTGTAATTGATTTTCCTATCATGTCCGCTCTTATCTCAGGAATTCTGTCAGCAGCTCATGTACCATCTTACTGATGTACTATTGGATGCCCTGGGGCTTATCCAGAAAAATGGATCCTATTGATCTTAAATAATATTTAAATGACGTTATGGATATTATGACAACATGCAATAATTAATCAATAAAATATTATAGGCCTCTTTCTTCCAAAAGTCCTTTAAATATTTGTCTAATCAATTTTATAACATCTTGATTTCTTTTCCTCATTGAGCTGCATCATTTTCTGAGGACGGTTTCATTTAACAATAATGCTGGGGAGCCTGTTTCCTTTGACGAAAGAGGCCAATTGGTGTCAGGATTTGACATAATCAACTGGATCCCTTTGCCGAACCAGTCCCTCCTTAGAGTCAAAGTTGGAAGCTTTGATGTACATATTTCTGAAGCAATGAAGTTCACCATTCAGGAGAAGGCCATTGTCTGGCCCACCAGTTTTAATCAGGTAGGCTGGAGGAATTCATTGTGTGATTGTCCCTTCCAGAACAACAATAATAAAAGCAAAGATTCAAAGATCACATTCTATCGGAGAAGAGCCCAAAGTGTTATGCTCTTTAGCTTCCCTTCACGAAGTCATAGATTGTTCATCAAATCCCAAATATTTATTACATGAAATTAATTCCCTTCAAAGACAACATGAAAAAGAAAGATTCCAAGCTTATAAGACCATATTCTAGCAGAAATCCCTCAATTTTTGAGCTCTTTGGCTTCCCTTCATGGAGGGTTACATTGTTCATCAAACTCCAAACGTTTATTATATTAATTTAATAAATAGTCCTTTAACTAATATTACACTAATGACAACAGCAACAACAATGGAAAGCCTAATTAGCTTTTGGAGGTCTGTTCTGACCCCTTTGAAGGACAGAATTTTTACTTTGCCAAAGTAACGTAAAGGTAAAGGTTACCCTCACACATATATGCTAGTCATTCCCAATTCTAGGAGGTGGTGCTCATCTCCATTTCAAAGCCAAAGAGCAAGCATTTCCAAAGATGTCTCCATGGTTATGTGCCCAGCATAACTAAATGCAGAATGTGCATGGAATGCTGTTACCTTCCCACAAAGTCAATAATTAATTAATCTCTTGTATAGTCCCCATACTGTCAAAACCTGAATTCAACATTCTCCATTTCTCCCTTGTCCTTTCAGGTTCAGCCCCGTTCAGTGTGCAATGAACATTGTCTTTCAGGTCAAAGAAAAGCCATGAAGGAAGGGAAAGTGTTCTGTTGCTATGACTGCCTTCCATGTGCAGAAGGAAAGATTTCAGCACAAGAGGGTAAAATATGCTCAATAGAATGTATTTATCGAATAAGAACGAATGTGTTGACTGCTTGATTTCTGCCTCTATCATTCAAGATGTTTTGCCTCACCTCCCATTTCACTTGAAAATTAGAATTTTTACACTTCAAAATATGATGCAGCTGAAGTTCTCATTCAAAGATCAGGGGCTGCAAAGAGAATGTGTAATCTCTTTTTCTTATCCATTCTAATACACAAAATCTCGGAAGTATAATTTTGGTTTAAATTGCAGCAATATTAACAATGTACTGTCTTCTTTTTCAGATGCAGATGACTGTGTCTCATGTCCAGGAGAACAGTATGCAAATGTCCATCAAAATGCATGCATTGTCAAAGAGATCACCTTCTTGTCTTATCAAGAACCTTTAGGAATTACCTCTTTGGTGTTTGCATTCTCCTTTGCTTTCATGACGGTACTTGTGCTCGCTATCTTCATTAAGCACAATGACACACCGATTGTCAAAGCCAACAACCAGAACCTCTCCTATTTCCTCCTCATCTCTCTTCTCTTCTCCTTCCTTTCTGCTCTCCTTTTCATTGGTCGGCCTACGGTATTGACATGTCTCCTTCGACAAGTTGCTTTTACCTTCATATTTTCAGTAGCAATTTCTTGTGTGCTGGCCAAGACTATCATTGTAGTTCTTGCTTTCATGGCCACCAAGCCAGGATCTGGAATAAGGAAATGGGTAGGGAACAAATTGTCTGCTTCTATTGTCTTTTCTTGCTCCTTTCTTCAAGCTTCTCTTTGTGTCATTTGGCTGACAACCTCTGCCCCATTTCCAAATTTTGACCTGTATTCCCTGCATAAAGAAATTATACTGGAATGTAACGAAGGGTCAACTTACATGTTTTACTGTGTTTTGGGCTTCATGAACATTCTTGCCTTAGTCAGTTTCTTGGTGGCCTACCTAGCCAGGAACCTTCCTGACACCTTTAATGAAGCCAAGTTCATCACCTTCAGCATGCTGATCTTCTGCAGTGTGTGGTTGTCTTTTTTCCCAGCCTATCTGAGCACCAAGGGCAAACATATGGTAGCTGTGGAAATCTTCTCTATCTTTGGCTCCAGCGCAGGGTTACTGGCTTGCATATTTTTACCCAAATGTTATATTATTATATTACGGCCTGAACTAAATAAAAGAGAACAGCTAGTGAAGAGGAAATAATATCTCCAAGTTTTTTACTGAGCATCACTGAAAATTCCATGTATTTCATCATATTTTTCCTATATCTTAAATTATTGTATTTGATTCCAATTTCATTTTAGACTGTATTTTATTCCAATTCCATTTTAAATTATATTTTATTTGAATTTCATTTTAAATTGTATTTTATCAAATTACATTTTAAAATGCTTTTATCAAATTTCAGTAATATTTCTTCTGAAACTTTGCACTTTGATATTGCCCATGAAGACTCAATGTCAATGTCAATTACAATTCCATGTGATAAGCAAGATGTTTGTGTTTGAAAATAATGTTTATTTAAACATCTCAGTCTTATGAAAGCTTTTGCAATCTAGAGATATCCCTAGGCTTTAATGAAATCATATTATCTTATATTTTACAATACTAAAGCAAGTGTTTGTGCTCTTTGTTTAAAAAAACAAACCTTCTAATTTCCTATATACTGAGAGGAGGGCATACTTGTTCAGGGATGGTTTTTTTTGGGGGGGGGGCTGAAAGGCAGAAATTAATTCCAAACATTATGTCAGTCCTGCAGTCATATTGCCTTCTGGATCTTTGGCCTGCCACACTCTCTTTCAGTTTACTACGCTGTTTCATTAGTGGGCAATTGGGAGGGGGAATAGTAAGGAGAAGAATGTGTTGTTGTAAAAATAAAATTCCTTTCTAGAAGCCAAGGTCATCTTTTGTCTCTACACCTATGCACCTGACCGGAATTGGATGGGTGGAACTTCCAGCATTGCAGTGGAAGATTGGCCCATGTGATGGACTTGTGGTTGTGGGGCAAGATCATGAACTTTCAAGTGGGTTGGGAGACTCAGGAAGCTCAGATTCGGGTTTTCCCAAATGTGCGAACATGTCTCTCTTAATAAATGGGAACTTAGAGCAATATTTTGCCTTGGACTCCGATTTAATTTTGGATGTTATTAGGAACCCTGACAAATTAATTTTAATCTCCCTATTCTGTTGTTTTCATCACTTATTACATCACAGACATATCGGGCAGATTTTCAGAAGAAGATTAACCATATCAGGGGTTGGTTGTTGCCAGCATTACCACAGGTTTGGCATGCAAAAAGTTTGTACACGTTCTCACTTCGCTCACATGCATGCCAAACAAATGCTCTGTGCACATGTGCACTGGCACCTAAAAAGGTCTGAAAATATGCACATTAGAAAAGGAAAAAAAATACATTCTTGCAATGAAGATTGTTCTCTGCATGAGAAGAACAGAAAATCACGATGACCCCAAGAACCATTTCGAGGGCGTGGCAAGCTGATTTACTACCTACTCAACCGGACCTGTCTGAACTGGTAGGAACCCATCTCTGAACCATATCCTTCAGTTTTTGTAGTCTAGCCAACTTTTAGAAAACTCCAGGGAATGCAGAGAAGCAGTGGATACAATAGGTAACCTCCTATTTATTGTACTCATTGAGAAAATATTAATACTGCAGGTGAACAGGAGGCATCTATAGTCCATTATGCATTATAGACCTTATAGGTAACTTCAATTCCCCAGGGACTTGGGAAACATTTTATACTGCTGTAATAAATTCAGTCTGGCCTCATGGTATGGAAACTGAATTTGGTATCTGTTGTACCTGGCTCAATATTAGTAACCGTGAGAGGTATCTTGGAAAGGTTGGATGTTTAGATGGACATATATCCAAAGAAATGAAGTTCACCATTCAGGAGGCCATTGTTTGGCCCACCAGTTTCAATCAGGTAGGCTGGATGCATCAGTTACGTGACCATCCTTTCAAGGATGACAATAAAATAAAGGTTCCAAGGCCATATTGAATGGCAAGAGCCCTCAAACACTTCAGGTCTTTGGTTTCCCTTTGTGAAGAAGGGAAATTAGATTGTGCAAGATTGTTCATCAAACTTCAAAAATGTATTGTATGAAATTCATTTAATAAATAGTACTTTAACTAATATTAAAATACTGGCTGTGTCTTGGGCTTTATGAATATTCTTGCTCCAGTCAGTTTCATAATCACCTATCTAGCTAGGAACTTGCCTGACACCTTTAATGAAGCCAAGTTCATGACCTTCAGCATCCTGATCTTCTGAAGGGTCTGGTTGTCTTTTTTCCCAGCCCCTCTGAGCACCAAGGGCCAACAAATGGTATCTGTGGAAATCTTCTCCAGCTTTGGCTCCAGCAAAGGGTTACTGGCTCTTTTACGGCCTGAACTAAATAAAAGAGAACAGCTAGGGAGGAGGAAATGAACTCCCCAAGTTGTTTACTGAACATTGTTGACAATTCCATTTGATAAGCAAGATGTTTACATTTAATATGTCTATTCTGATCTTTTTTGGGGAGGGGGTCACTTATCATATCACAGACATATCTGATGAAGATTTTGCCAACTATATACCACTACTCTCTAGAGGAAGAGTAACCATGTTCTTTAGTGTTGGCCAGCAATTTCTAGAAGTGTCCAGGAAGTCCAGAGAAGGAGCTGATTGAGTAGATAATGCCCTATTTAGTGTATTCATCAAAAAAATGTGAATATTGCATATCAACAGGAGGCATTGAAGGTCCACTATACATTACAGATCTCTATAGATCCTCAGGGAGAACAGTCAATTTCCTACCTTGAATTGTTAAGCAAGGACATTTGCAATATGTTAACAGCTTCCTTGTTGACTTTGTTTCACATGACCATGAAAACTACATTGTAATTGCAAGCAAGGATCAAGCACCAAGATCACATGACTGTCAAGGCTCCAAGTAATACACCCATTGCAAACAGAACTCTGTGGCAGGTTGATTCCTCAAAGAACAGTTTTATTTGTAGATATCATCTTGGTACATACTTGTTGAAAGCCAATACTGAGAGTTCCTACGCTTTCCACGTCATTAAAAAATGAAAGTTTCCCTTTTCCCCAAACAATAAGTCACATTGTCCAATCTGGGAGCTGGCTGGTTGCCTGGTTACTTCTCTCCTCTTCCTCTGCTCACTCAGCAGTTGGAATGTCCTTGACTCAGAAGACAACTATTTTGGTTTTTTTTTTTTGGCTACAAAAAACTTCAAGCCTGAAGCCATGTGAAAAGAAATCCCAAAAGAAAAGAAAAAGAAAAAAAAGAAAACAGTCACAGCCGGGTCAGCTTCTGAGTTGGCAATGACTGTTTGTGGTCTGGTCAAATTTACCACTCATTCAGTATTTTGCTGAATGAGTGGCCATTAAGTGAGAACCTATAGAGACATTTGCTGTTATCTAATTTTCTAGGTAAATAGCAGAGATCAAATGATGATTGCTTTAGTTCTAAAATCACCATTAATGCAACAAACTACTCATTCTGGAGCAGCTGCATAAGAAAGCAATACACATGATCTCAGTTTAAGGATATTATGGTATATTGTAGTTTTAGATGTTTTACTCAGCATAGTGAGATACCTAATTCCTTATTAATCTGTTACAGTGAAGCATTCAAAAGTAATCTACACCTTGATTTGCTTGATGGACTAAATTTTAATAGTGCACAAGTTTTGGGCAGCAGTTAAGGCACCAAGTAACCATGAGTTCTGGTTTGCAATCATTGTCAGCTGGGTGAACTTTCTCTCTCAGCCTTAGGAAGCAATTAGTGGGAATTTGTTTCTGAAATCTCACCAATAAAGCTGCAGGGGCTAAGCCAAAAATCAACACTTACTTGACATGCAAAGAATAGATAGTAGCTACAATTCAGAAGTTCTTCATTGTTCCTATTTATTTTACTGACTGAAGTTGTTTCCTACCCAAACAGCCTCTAGTGGTTATAAAAAAAGACCTTCCAATATGTGGGGACAGAGAGACGCATTCAATGAAGAAAGAAAGAATGAATGAAAGAGAGAGAGAGAGAGAGAGAGAGTGAGAGAAAGGGTGAGAGAGAATCTGGATCAATATGAAGAAATGTATGGGTAGTGATGTATAAAAACATGGACATCCTTATTCTACTTATCCTGAAAAGGATTGAGGGTAGAAAGCATTTTGACATGTGTTCATATCCAATTTTGTTTTAGAAGAAATGGAGGACAGATTGAAACATTTTGGTGGAAAAGTGCAGATATCTCCCACTCTATGTGCCATTGCCTGCATTCACTGATGCAAAGGATACCATCTAAATGACAAATGACATCCTTTGGATCTTTATCTGAAAAAAGGCTTTGAAAGGAAGTGTGATAACATCTATGGTTCAAAGCAGGGACAGTAGACACAAGCAGCACAGTGGTAGTGGAAGAGCAAAGTAGTGGCAGATCTAAACAAGGATTTTGGGAGTGGGATTGAAAAAGAATTTGGAGGGGTGATATTGCTTTGACGTTTCTATTCACTTCCAGGCCATTAGTTCAAATGAAGCTTGAAAGCTTATCTTTCTGTATTATGATTTGTGTTCATTTTGCATATTTTACTGTTCTTGGTAACAAATACCTCCTGTTAATCTGTAATTGTTTTGGGGCCCAGTTAAATGCTGCTCTGAATAGGAAATTAATTGCCATACCCTTTTATCCTATCCTGCCCCAACCTATCCTGTTATAATACTATTATTATCAAACTCTTCTCTGAATTCTCAGTGGAATTCCAGATGCTATTGGCAAGAACATCAAGACTAAATGACACAAAAAATCTTCCCTATATCTTGGAAGTTGTTAAAGCAGAAAGGCAGAAAGCCCTATTTTAACTGATACTTTATGTTTTATACTCTAGGAGGGAGGCTGCTCAGGGACATTTAAATTACAGATAGGAAGAGATGAGGAGGAAATCTCCTGGCATGATGGCTAAGAAGATTCCACTATTGGTTCTGTTGCAGTCTCAGATAATGTACAGCTTTGCTCTTGGTCGATGTCCGGTCAGTGAACCTCTTCCCATTCCCAGATATTTAAAGGCAGGACAGCTGAACCTGGGTGTCATAACCTTCCAAAACTATAGGCATTCTGAACCACTCTCCTTTGAAATCCCTCCCTCACATGAAAACCCCGGATTCCCTTTGTGAGACATTTTAATTTGATACATTCATTAAATGAACTGCTCTTGCTGTGAATATCCTGACTTTGTCCATTCTCTGGTTCTTCAATATTAGTCATTGCATTTCATGAGCCACTTTTATTAATGTGATATTATTATGCTACAATGTTGGAAAATGTAGGCTCTAAAATTTCTGCTCGCATCATCTGCAAAACTCAGCCACTGTTCAGCTTTTCAGCTTGTCTGGTTGTTGAACTTGCATTTCCTGGGCCACATTTATAACTAAAGTGCTGCCCCAGAGAAGAGGAAGTCAACCTATTTTCCAAAGGACCCGAAGGTAGGACAAGAAGCAGTAGAAAGAAACAAATGAAAGACAGAACACCACTAAGAGAATTAAGGAGAAATTTCCTGACAGTTCAAACTGTTAATCAGTGGAATGACTTGTCTCCAGAAGTTGTGGGGGCTCCAACATTTGAGATTTTTAAGAAGAAATTGGATAACCATTTGTATGAAATGGTATAGGTTTTCTCCTTGAGCAGGGGATTGAATGAGAAGACCTCCAAAGTCCCATCCAACTGTAATTCTATTGTTTTCTTATTAATGTGATATTGTGCTGGAAATGTAGGTTCCAAAATTTCCACTTCCATTATCTGTAAAATCGATGTCATCTGAACACTATTTGACTTGGCATGATTTGACTTTACTACTTTTCATTTGTCAAGGTTGCTAATCTTCTACTTTAATTTTCCCTTAACTTTCTGATATTCTTTTATCATCAATCAATCAAATAACCAATCCTCACTTGATGTCAGTATAAAAAGAAAGTGCCATGATACTTGTCTTCCAGCTTTAAAATGCCAGAGCAAGTGTCTTTGGAAAACAATGCATGCTTCATTCTGACAGAGACTAGTGAGTTAATATCATCATCTTACAGGTACTTGACACAAAACTATCAGCATATTCTGGCCATGGAATTTGCTTTGAAGGAAATCAATGAAAACCCTCACCTCCTACCCAACATCACCTTGGGTTTTAAAATTTACAACAGTAACTTCATCAGAAGCTGGACCTATCGTGGTGCACTGGAGCTTCTTTCCACAAAGGACAAATTCACCCCCAATTACAAGTGTGATGGCCAGAACAATGAAATAGCTGTCATTGGAGGATCCTATACAAAGATTGCTCTAGATATGGCAAATATTCTGTGCAACTACAAGATTCAACAGGTATAGTATGCCCCCTTTTTCCCCACATCCATTTATAATTAATCTTATATGTCCTTCCTTCCTTCTTTCTTTCCTTCTTTCCTTCCTTCCTTCCTTCCTTCCAAAGCAGAACATTAGAAAAGTTGAAGTTATAACCTCAGCCAATAAACAATTCATTGGGTACTTAAGCTATTTCAAGAGAAAATAAAATTGAAACTTTCACAGTGATTGCCATCAAATAAAACAAGAACCTTAAAATAGTCAACACTTGGTACATTACAAGAGTTTTGGCAAGCATGTCTGGTTTTCTTTCGGACAGCGTCTGTTTATGTTTCTCATATACAGTATACAAAAATACACAGTATATCAAAATGTTCAATGAATCCAATGACTAGGGAAAGCTTTAGGCACTAGAAGTATAATTGGGATCAAATATAGGGAGCTCAAGTGGAACGTACAATGTTACAGAGTGTGCTGTAAGATGTGTCTGCTAAGTACGACTTTCTTCCAAATCTGAAATTGTTAAAATTCTGCAGCAATGAAAATGGAGAATTGTGGTTGCTTGCAAAACTCATCCTTGTTTGATTTGCAATATAATTCAGTTCCTCACTTGGACATATTAGCTCAGTGAGGTAATCAAGACAAGGAGTATAACAGCAAGTAATGTATCTTCCAGGTTCATTTTAATAACTATTGCTCATTGACAAAAGCAATAGCTTACTTAGGGATGAGGTATCAAGAATTTTAAGGAGAAAAAATTGCCAGAATATTTACTATGCGTTATGCTGAATATAACAGCTGATCTAAAGTTTACTTCTTTTAAGCTGTCTTTACACAATTCAACATTTTTATCACTAAATTTGGTATGCTTATTACAGTAACAGCTTTCAGTTGATTTTTTTCCTTCAGCTAATCTATGGTTCTGCACCTATCAATAATCATGGAGATGTTTTCCAATGGATGTTCCCTAATGATATGCTTCAATACAGGGGAATTCTTCAATTATTGTTACATTTTAGGTGGACATGGGTTGGGATGATTTCTCTGCACTATGATGATGGAGATTGGTTTATACCAACTGTGGTCTCAGTGTTTGCCCAGAGAGGAGTCTGCTTTGATTTTATTAAAAGTTACCCAAAGAAGACATATACAAATGAGTTCTCTGAAATATTAGAGGATGGAAATGAACTATATGACACTGTCATGGCAAGCAAGGCATCTGCTGTGGTTGTACAAGCTGAATTTATGCTGACTATGAGATTGTTGTTCTCTTATCAAGTTACTTCAAAAACTGACAAAGTCTGGATTATGATAGCCCAGATGGATTTCACTTCCACTTCTGTGCAAAGGAACTTCCCTCTACACTTCATTCGAGGTGCTGTATCCATTGTGGTTCACTTAGGAGACTTGGTAGGATTTCAGGATTTTGTTAGGGAAAGGAATCTGGCCACCAATCAAGAAGATGGCTTTCTCAAGGATTTTTGGGAAGATGCTTTTCAATGTGCATTCCCCAACTCCAGGGAAGAGAAGAATTTTGATGACATATGCACTGGGGAAGAGAAGATAGAGACCCTTCCTTCATCAGTTTTTGACATCCACATGAGTAGCCACAGTTACACCCTCTACAATGCCGTTTATACTGTCGCACATGCCTTGCATGCTCTATATTCATTCAAAAAGAAACACAAAGTTTTTCCAGAAAAAATTCAACTGAATCATCTCCCTCAAGGATCATGGCAGGTATCATTTTCAGCCTATATATCTATGTACCTATGTATCTGATGCACATATAATTTAAATTCTATTCTCACCATATCAGTCATATGTTTCCTCTCATCTCCTTACCAGAGGTCTAGGAGTTTGTGGGGTTGTGCAACATCTCAGCTGTTTCTGGCACTTCACCCTTTGGGGTAGAGAACTCTGATGTAATTCCTGGGTCTTTCCCAACTTACAACTCAAACTATGATTTTGGCCTTTTGTTTCCACATATTCTCCAGTTCTTTTTTCATGCCCAGCTTCTCACAGTCCTTCTTTCTGATGTAACTTGGTATTGCCACATCTATTACCACATCTATCTTCTGATTCTTGTCTACTACCATGATATCTATTTCATTGGCTACTACCAGCCCATCTGTCCGAATCAGAAAGTCCCAAAAATCTTAGCTTTCTCATTCTCAATGAGCTTCTGTAGGATCTTTCATTTGAATTAGCCAATATTCTATGCAGATGTTCTTGTTCATAATGCCAGCTACTTGGGTCTGGCATTCAGTGCATGCTGTTCCTGCCTATATCTTACATGCCTACTATTGTGGGTTGGACCACCTCAAAGATCTGTCTGCATAGTCTGTAGCTTGGATCCTGTTTAGTGTGGTAGGTCCCTGCTTCTATGGTTCTTGTGCTACAACAATCAGACATTTCTAGCTACTAATAGGATTTCCCAATGTTTGACAGCTCAGATATCTGTTGAGAGCCCATCCCTTGGAGAGTCTTCTATTGCCATGGCACTTACTCTGATTGATTTTCCTGTCATGTCTGCTGCTGGTTCAGGTATTCCTTCAGCATTGTCTCAGCAGCTCATCTTTGGATGATATCTTACTCATAATAATAATAATAATAATAAATTTTTATTTGTTAGCCGCACCCTCTCCTAAAGGACTCGGGGCGGCGTACAATAAAAGCACATAAAATATACAAATGACCAATACATATACAGATAAAAATAAACACATACACGTACGTACACATATACATATACATGGAGGAGGTAGCAAATATATAAAATAGAATTTAAAATTAACAATTTAAAACACCCTCAATTAAGTTACAAAATTTAAAAAACCCGTCAGGAGCGATAAGATAAAACTATGGTTGAGCCAGGCCAGCTGATTGGAAGAGGTGGGTCTTGAGCTTTGCACGGAAGGAGCGGAGGTCAGAGATAGTCCTGATATCGGGATACTCATGTATTCCTGGATGCTCTGCATCATGTCCAGGACAGTGGATTAACTATTCTTAAATGAAAACTCTGATAGAAAGCAATAATTAATCAGGAGTGTATTTGGGATGGGGTGTCTCTTTTTTTCCAAAAGTCCCCTTAGTTCCTTGTCTAATCATTTATATAAAACCTTTCTCACTTTTTCTCATTGAGTTGCATCATTTTCTGAGGACCGTCTCATTTAACAATAATGCTGGGGAGCCTGTTTCCTTTGATGAAAGGGGCCAGTTGGTGTCAGGATTTGATCTAATCAACTGGATCACCTTGGCAAACCAGTCCCTCCTTAGAGTCAAAGTTGGAAGTTTAGATGTACATACTTCTGAAGAAATGAAATTCACCATCCAGGAGAAGGACCTTGTTTGGCCTACCAGTTTTAATCAGGTAGGCTGGATCCACCTTTTGTGTGACCACCCCTGAAAAGACAACATTAAAAACAAAACTTCCAGCACCATTTCCTAGGAGTGAAATTCGGCAGGTTCTGACAGGTTCTGGACCACTGGTAATGTCAATTTTGAGTAGTTCTGAGAACTGTCAAACACCACCAGAACTGGCCCAAGGAGTGGGTGGGAATGGAGATTTTGCAGTATCCTCATCCCCAGGAGTTGGGAGGGAATGGGGATTTTGCAATATCCTTCCTCAGCCACTCCAATTAAGCCACGCCTGCAGAACCAGTATTGAAAAAAATGAATTTCACCACTACTACGTTCTAAAGCATAAGTCCCCAAATTCTTCAGCTATGTGGCTTTCCTTCATGAAGTGTTAGATTAATCATCAAACTCCAGAAGTTTATCATATAAATGTAATGAATAGTACTTTAACTAGTATTACAACAATGGAAAGCCTCAAAAACCTTTGGAGGTCTGTACTGATCGCTTTGAAGGATACTGTTCCATAGTTTGACAGAGTAAAGTATGCAAAAAAAAGTAAACCAAGTTTTAATTTTTTGTGCTATATGTTTTTTTAAAATACTTCCTATCTTCCCTACAGATTTGTGGAATAATTAAGTACTGTGGCGTATATGCAATATGTTGCTTGTGTCCTGGTTTCCATATGTTGACATTCCAGAGGTTGTTAATGATTTCCTTGGCTTGTTTTCACTATATTACTATTTTCATGCATGTTTTCTATTCATCTGGAAAACAGTTAATAATTAGGTAAAGGTTCTTTTTGCAAGTATGTGTTAGTCGTTCCCAACTCTAGGGAGCGGTGCTCATCTCTGTTTATAAGCCAAAGAAACAGCACTGTCCGAAGACATCTCCATGGTCATGTGACCAGCATGACTAAACACCTAAGTTGCATGGAACGCTGTTACCTTCCCACCAAAGGTGGTACCTATTTTTCTACCTGCATATTTAGATGCAATCAAACTGCTAGGTTAGCAGAAGTTGGGACAAGTAATGGGAGCTCACTCCGTTATGTGGTGCTAGGGATTTGAACCACTAAACTGCCAACCTTTTTGATCAACAAGCTCTGATTGTCAATTGTCTTAGCGACCGAGCCTCCGCATGACACAATAATTACACAACAATTATTGTTCTTTAATTGAACAATAATGCTTGAGAAATATCTTGGACTCTGAACAGGATACCTAAGAATGAATGAATCTTGTGTATAGTCCCAATTCTGGAAATATCATTTTCCTTTTCTCTGCTCTCCTTTCAGGTTCAGCCCCTTTCTGTGTGCAATGATCATTGCCTTTCAGGTTATAGAAAAACCATGAAAGAAGGGAAAGTGTTCTGTTGCTACGACTGCCTTCCATGTGCAGAAGGAAAGATTTCAGCACAAGAGGGTAAGACATGTGTCAATAGAATTATATTGAATAAAACTAATGTGTTGATTCGTCAATTTTTGCCTCTGTTATTCAAGATTCCTTGCCTCCCATTTCACTTGAAAGTTAAGATTTTTACAGCTGAAAATCAGAGATAACATGTTGCTGCTTCGCACAAGTTCGGGCAAACCAGTAGTGGCAGCAGTGTGAGGCTCCGCCCACCCACCCTGACATCATCAAGAATCTTCTGTGCATGCCCAGATGTGCACATTCCCACTACCGAAACAATAGTGAAGAAAGTAGAATACCATCTCTGCTCACAACATGATGTAATTTAAGTTTTCATTGAGCTTACAAGGGATCAGAGTTGAGGTTGCAGAAGAAAATCTATTTTTCCCCTCCATTCTAACAAACATTTAGGTCTATAAATTTGCTTCAGTTGTAGCAATATAAACAATGTACTTTCTTCTTTTTCAGATGCAGATGACTGTGTCTCATGTCCAGTTGAACAATATGCAAATGTCCATCAAAATGCATGCATTGTCAAAGAGATCACCTTCTTGTCTTATCAAGAACCTTTAGGAATTACCTCTGTGGTGTTTGCATTCTCCTTTGCTTTCATCACAGTCCTTGTTCTTGCTATCTTCATTAAACACAATGAAACACCAATTGTCAAAGCCAACAACCAGAACCTCTCCTACCTCCTCCTCATCTCTCTTCTCTTCTCCTTCCTTTCTGCTTTCCTTTTCATTGGTCAGCCTACCATATTGACATGTCTTCTTCGACAAATTGCTTTTAGCTTCATATTTTCAGTAGCAATTTCTTGTGTGCTCGCCAAGACTATCATTGTAGTTCTTGCTTTCATGGCCTCTAAGCCAGGATCTGGAATAAGGAAATGGGTAGGGAACAGATTGTCTGCTTCTATTGTCTTTTCTTGCTCCTTCCTTCAAGCTTCTATTTGTGCCATTTGGCTGTCAACGTCTGCCCCATTTCCAGATTTTGACCTGTATTCCCTGCGTAAAGAAATTATACTGGAATGTAACGAAGGGTCAACTTACATGTTTTACTGTGTCTTGGGCTTCATGAATATTCTTGCCTTAGTCAGTTTCTTGGTGGCCTACCTAGCCAGGAACCTGCCTGACACCTTTAATGAAGCCAAGTTCATCACCTTCAGCATGCTGATTTTCTGCAGTGTGTGGTTGTCTTTTTCCCCAGCCTATTTGAGCACCAAGGGCAAACATATGGTAGCTGTGGAAATCTTCTCCATCTTTGGCTCCAGCGCAGGGTTACTGGCTTGCATTTTTTTACCCAAATGTTATATTATTATATTACGGCCTGAACTAAATAAAAGAGAACAGCTAGTAAAGAGGAAATAATATCTCCAACTTGTTTACTGAATATCACTGACAATTCCATGTATTTTATCATTTCATCATATTTTTCCTATATCTTAAATTATTGTATTCGATTCCAATTTCATTTTAGACTGTATTTTATTCCAATTCCATTTTAAATTATATTTTATTTGAATTTCATTTTAAATTGTATTTTATCAAATTACATTTCAAAATGCTTTTATCAAATTTCAGTAATATTTCTTCTGAAACTTTGCACTTTGATATTGCCCATGAAGACTCAATGTCAATGTCAAATACAATTCCATGTGATACGCAAGATGTTTATCTTTGAAAATAACGTTTATTTAAATATCTCAGTCTTATGAAAGCTTTTGCAATCTAGATATATCCCTAGGCTTTAATGAAATCATATTATGTTTTAAAATACTAAAGCAAGTGTTTGTGCTCTTTTTTAAAAAAAATACCTTATAAATTCCTATATATTGAGAGGAGGGCATCCTTGTTCAAGGATGTTTTTTTTTCTGCCTGAAAGACAGAAATTAATTTCAAACATTATGTCAGGCCTGCAGTCATATTCCTTTCTGGATCTTTGGCCTGCCACACTCTCTTCCAGTTTACTATCTGTGTCATTAGTGGGGAATTGGGAGGGGGAATAGTAAGGAGTAGAATGTGTTGTTGTAAAAATAAAATTCCTTTCTAGAAGCCAAGGTCATCTTTTATCTCTACACGTATGCACCTGACCGGAACTGGGTGGGTGGAACTTCCAGCATTGCAGTGGAAGATTGGCCCATGTAATGGACTTTTGGGTGTGGGGCAAGATCATGAACTTTCAACTTGGTTGGAAAACTCAGGAAGCTCAGACTCGGGTTTCCACAGATGTGCCAACATGTCTCTCTTAATAAATGGGAACTTAGAGCAATATTTTGCCTTGGACTCTGATTTAATTTTCGATGTTATTAGGAACCCTGACACATTAATTTTAATCTCCCCATTCTGTTCTTTTCATCTCTCATCACATCACAGACATATCGGGCAGATTTTCAGAAGAAGATTAACCTCTCAGGGGTTGGTTATTGCCAGCATTACCACTGGTTTGGCAGGCAAAAAGTTTGTACACATTCTCACTTCGCTCACATGCATGCCAAACAAATGCTCTGTGCACATGTGCACTGGCACCTAAATAGGTCTGAAAATACGCACATTAGAAAAGGAAAAAAAATACATTTTTGCAATGAAGATTGTTCTCTGCATGAGAATTACAGAAAATCAAGATGACCCCAAGAACCATTTCGAGGGCATGGCAAGCTGATTTACTACCTACTCAACCGGACCTGTCTGAACTGGTAGGAACCCACCTCTGAACCATATCCTTCAGTTTTTGTAGTCTAGCCAACTTTTAGAACACACCAGGGAATGCAGAGAAGAAGTGGATACAATAGATAACCTCCTATTTATTGTATTCATCGAGAAAATATTAATACTGCAGGTGAACAGGAGGCATCTATAGTCCATTATGCATTAGAGACCTTATAGGTAACTTCAATTCCCCAGGTACTTGGGGAACATTTTATACTGCTGTAATAAATTCAGTCTGGCATCATAGTATGGCAAAGTGAATTTGGTATCCAGTGGTACCTTGCTCAATATTAGTAACTGTGAGAGGTATCCTGGAAAAGTTGGGTTTTTAGATGGACATCAGTAACCTGCAATCAGGTGAGGCAAGTGAGACATAGCCTCACCACTCTCATCATGAAAAGAAAAAAAATGTAAAAGGAAAAAGGCGAGAGCTGAGGTCAGGCTGATCTAGTTACTGCCTCACCGTGGATGACTCTGCTTAACTGTTTAAAAAAGCCTCTTAAAAAGCACCCTCTACTATGAGGCAGGAGAACTGCATGCGTACTACAGCATGGCTCTTTGCCTGGCTTCCTGCCTCCTCCTGTGGTCTCCTCGGTGCTCGCTTGTGCTCTCTCTCCCCAAGTGTAGTTTGATTGCAGGCAGAGCCACGTTGCGGGGCAGATGTGTGTGCTACAGCATGGCTCTTTGCCTGGCTTCCTGCCTCCTCCTGTGGTCTCCTCACTGGTGCTCTCCCTCCCCAAGTGTAGTGACTTCCTCTCCAGGCCCCCATTCATTTCTCTCTCTCACACACACAGCTGGATAAAACTATATAAAAATCTAGCCCAGCTTCACTGATTACAAGTTTGAAAAGGCAACGTGGCTCCGCCTGCAATCAAACTACACTTGGAGAGGGAGAGCACAAGCGAGCACTGAGGAGACCACAGGAGGAGGCAGGAAGCCAGGCAAAGAGCCATGCTGTAGCACACACATCTGCCCCCCAGCCTCTTTCTTTTGGAAGGCTCGGATCGGCTCCCTTCCGGCTTCTCTGCCTCTCCTCTCACCCCAGCCTGCCAGCAGGAGGTGAGTGGGTGGGCTTTATTGTGTTCCAGGCATTTCCCACCCAGACAGCAGGCTGCATTTGCAATGGTGGAGGTGTTTGGGGAAGGCAGCAGGGGAATGTGGGGGATGGCAGAGGAACTGCTTTCAAGCCACTGGAAAAGATATCTAATCCAACTTTTGTGTTTGTGTGGGTTTGTTTGAGAGTGAGTGAGAGAGGGAAGGGGGTAGGAGAGATAGTCCAATCCAACTTCTGTGTGTGTGTGTGTGTGTGTGTGTGTTTGAGAGAGGGGGAGGAAGGGAGAGAGGGAGAAAGGAGGGGAAGGGAGAAGAAAAAGAAAAAGAAAGAAGGAGCAAAACAGAAAAACAAATGCTGTCGCTTTAAATCGGAACTGAGCATGCCTGGCTGTGGAATTCTGGGAGTTGAAGGCCACAAGTCTAAAAATATTTGAAACCCAGCACTGTGTCAGTGCCTCACCAATCATAAACCTCACCGCACATCACTGATGGACATATATCCAAAGAAATCAAGTTCACTATTCAGGAGGCCATTGTTTGGCCCACCAGTTTCAATCAGGTAGGCTGCATGCAACAGTTACGTGACCATCCTTTCAAGGATGACAATAAAAGTAAACATTCCAAGGCCATATTGTATGGCAAGAGTCCTCAAACTCCTCAGGTCTTTGGTTTCCCTTTGTGAAGAAGGGAAATTAGATTGTGCTAGATTGTTCATCAAACTTCAAAAATGTATTATATGAAATTCATTTAATTAATAGTACTTTAACTAATATTAAAATACTGGCTGTGTCTTGGGCTTTATGAATATTCTTGCTCCAGTCAGTTTCATAATCACCTATCTAGCTAGGAACTTGCCTGACACTTTTAATGAAGCCAAGTTCATCACCTTCAGCATCCTGATCTTCTGAACGGTCTGGTTGTCTTTTTTCCCAGCCCATCTGAGCACCAAGGGCCAACACATGGTAGCTGTGGAAACGTTCTCCAGCTTTGGCTCCAGCAAAGGGTTACTGGCTCTTTTACGGCCTGAACTAAATAAAAGAGAACAGCTAGGGAAGAGGAAATGAACTCCCCAAGTTGTTTACTGAACATTGTTGGCAATTCCATTTGATAAGCAAGATGTTTACATTTAATATGTCTATTCTGATCTTTTTTGGGGAGGGGGTCACTTATCATATCACAGACATATCTGATGAAGATTTTGCCAACTATATACCACTACTCTCTAGAGGAAGAGTAACCATGTTCTTTAGTGTTGGCCAGCAACTTCTAGAAGTGTCCAGGAAGTCCAGAGAAGGAGCTGATTGAGTAGATAATGCCGTATTTAGTGTATTCATCAAGAAAATGTGAATATTGCATATCAACAGGAGGCATTGAAGGTCCACTATACATTACAGATCTCTATAGATCCTCAGGGAGAACAGTCAATTTCCTACCTTGAATTGTTAAGCAAGGACATTTGCAACATGTTAACAGCTTCCTTGTTGACTTTGTTTCACATGACCATGAAAAACTACATTGTAATTGCAAGCAAGCATCAAGCACCAAGATCACATGACTGTCAAGGCTCCAAGTAATACACCCATTGCAAACAGAACTCTGAGGCAGGTTGATTCCTCAAAGAACAGCTTTATTTGGAGATATCATCTTGGTACATACTTATTGAAAGCCAATACTGAGAGTTCCTATGCTTTCCACCTCATTAAAAAGTTAGTTTCCATTTCCCCCAAACAATAAGTCACATTGTCCAATCTGGGAGCTGGCTGGTTGCCTGGTTACTTCTCTCCTCTTCCTCTGCTCAGTCAGCAGTTGGAATGTCCTTGACTCAGAAGACAACAATTTTGTTTTTTGGCTGCAAAAACCTTCAAGCCTGAAGCCATGTGAAAAGAAATCCCAAAAGAAAAAGAAAACTACAAAAGAGAAAACAATCACAGCCAGGTCAGCTTCTGAGTTGGCAATGACTGTTTGTGGTCTGGTCAAATTTACCACTCATTCAGTATTTTGCTGAATGAATGGTCATTAAGTGAGAACCTATAGAGACATTTGCTGTTATCTAGTCTTCTAGGTAAATAGCAGAGACCAAATGATCATTGCTTTAGTTCTAAAATCACCATTAATGCAACAAACTACTCCTTCTGAAGCTGCTGCATAAGAAAGCAATACACATGATCTCAGTTTAAGGATATTATGCTATATTGTAGTTTTATATGTTTTACTCAGCATAGTGAGATGCCTAATTCCTTAATAATCTGTTATAATGAAGCATTCAAATGTAATGTACACCTTCATCTGCTTAATGGACTAAAATTTAATAGTGCACAAGTTTTGGGCAGCAGTTAAGGCACCAAGTAACCATGAGTTCTGGTTTGCAATCATTGTCAGCTGGGTGAACTTGGGCTAATCACTTTCTCTCTCAGCCTCAGAAAGCAATTAGTGAGAATTTGTGTCTGAAATCTCACCAATAAAAATGCAGGGGCTAATCCAGGCAGTTACCAAAAATCAACACTACTTGACATGCAAAGACAAGATAGTAGCTACAATTCAGAAATTCTTCATTGTTCCTATTTATTTTACTGACTGAAGTTGTTTCCTACCCAAACAGGCTCTAGTGGTTATTAAAAAGACCTTCCAAGATGTGGGGACAGAGAGACGCATTCAATGAAGAAAGAAAGAATGAATGAAAGAGAGAGAGAGAGTGAGAGAGAGTGAGAGAAAGGGAGAGAGAGAATCTGGATCAATATGAAGAAAAGTATGGGTAGTCATATATAGAAACATGGGCATCCTTATACTACTTCTCTTGGAAAGGATTGTGGGTAGAAAGCATTTTGACAACAAAATCCAATTTTGTTCTAGAAGAAATGGAGGAGAGATTGAAACATTTTGGTTGAAAAGTGCAGATATCTCTCACTGTATGTGCCATTGCCTGCATTCACTGATGCAAAGGATACCATCTAAATGACAAATGACATCCTTTGGATCTTTAACTGAAAAAAGGCTTTGAAAGGAAGCGTGATTACGTTTTTGGTTCAAAACAGGCACAGTAGACACAAGCAGCATTGTGGTAGTGGAAGAGCAAAGTAGTGGCAGATCTAAAGAAGGAATCTGGGAGTGGGATTGAAAAAGACTTTGGAGAGGTGATCTTGGTTTGACGTTTCTATCCACTCACATTCCATTAGTTGAAATTAATATTGAGAGGTTTTATTTCTTTATTATTTCTTTTCATTTTGCATATTTTACTGTTCTCAGTAACAAATACCTCCTGTTAATCTGTAATTGTTTTGGGGCCAAGTTAAATGCTGCTCTGAATAGGAAATTAATTTCCATACCCTTTTTTCCTATCCTGCCCCAACCTATCCTGTTATAATACTATTATTATCAAACTCTTCTCTGAATTCTCAGTGGAATTCCAGATGCTATTGGCAAGAACATCAAGACTAAATGACACAAAAAATCTTCCCTATATCTTGAAGAGCTGCTACAGCAGAAAGTCAGAAAGTCCCATTTTCATCCTGATACTTTATATTCTATACTCTAGGAGGGAGGCTGCTCAGGGACATTTAAATTACAGATAGGAAGAGATGAGGAGGAAATCTCCTGGCATGATGGCTAAGATTTCACTATTGGTTCTGTTGCAGTCTCAGATAATGTACAGCTTTGCTCTTGGTCGATGTCTGGTCAGTGAACCTCTTCCCATTAACAAATATTTGAAGGCAGGACAGCTGAACCTGGGTGTCATAACCTTCCAGAACTATAGGCTCTCTGAACCACTCTCGTTTGAAATCCCTCCCTCACATGAAAACCCTGGATTCCCTTTGTAAGACATTTTAATTTGATACATTCATTAAATGAACTGCTCTTGCTGTGAATATCCTGACTTTGTACGTTCTCTGGTTCTTCAATATTAGTCATTGCATTTCATGGGCCACTTTTATTAATGCAATATTATTATGCTACAATGCTGGAAAATGTAGTCTCTAAAATTTCAGCCCGCATCATCTGCAAAAGCTAAGCCACCTAAGGAAAACTTGCCTGGTCTTTGATTTTTCATTCCTCAAGGTTCCTAGTCCTTTAAATTTCCCTTAACTTACTCATATTCTTTTCCCAACAGCCAATCTTTAGAGTCCCCTGTAAAGTTATATATGAACTAATTTATTATTGTCTAAAGTTTCCAAAATCACAGTCTATATTCTCAGATGTGGGCTTTGTGAGAAAAAGGGCTTTACTCTCCAAATGAAATCACATCTAAGTGGCATGAACTGTATGCTTCATAGTTGACATGTAAGGTCTAGACAATTTTACTATTTCCAAGTGTTCATTTTGAGATGACAAGTAAAAATAGGTCTTTCCTGCCATTTAATGTCAGGCTAAGAAAAAAGTGTCCCAATAGTTCTCTTCCAGCTTTAAAATGCCAGAGTGATTGTCATTGGAAAGCAATGCATGCTTCATTCTGACAGAGAATAGTGAGTAAATGTCATCATTTTACAGTTACTTGACACAAAACTATCAGCATATTCTGGCCTTGGAATTTGCTTTGAAGGAAATCAATGAAAACCCTCACCTCCTACCCAACATCACCTTGGGCTTCCATGTTTACAACAGCAACTTCATCGGAACCTGGACCTATCGTGGTGCCTTGGAACTTCTTTCAACACAGGGCAAATTCATCCCCAATTACAAGTGTGATGGCCAGAACAATGAAGTAGCTGTCATTGGAGGACCCTATACAAAGATCGCTCTGGATATGGCAAATATTCTGTGCAACTACAAGATTCAACAGGTGAGGTATGCTCCCATTTTCTACCCAGACATACAAATTAGATGACCCAGCTATCCATCTACATTCCTTCCTTTCTTCCTTCCTTTTTCTTCTCTCTCCCTCCCTTTCTTTCTTCCATCCTTCCTTCTTTCCTTCCTTCCTTCCTTTTTCATTCCTTCCTTCTTTCCTACCTTCCTTCCTTCCTTCCTTCCTTCCTTCCTTCCTTCCTATCTTCCTAACAGCACATTAGCAATTTGAGTTTATAATCTCAACCAATTACTAACTTGTGGGATAGGTAAAGAATTAATTTCAAAGAAAAAAACAGGAGTGTTGAGGTTTCACAAGGATTCTCATCAAACAAAACAATTAAGAACCTTGAAATAATTAACACTTGACAAATTAAAACTGAAGTCCTTTTGGCCAACTTGCATATTTTTATTTTGGTCAAACTTCTATTTTTGTTTCTCATACAAAATTGCAAAAATTGTACATGATATGTCAAAATGCTCAGTAAATCCAATGACTAGGCAAAGCATTACACACTGTAAACCATAAACTGTCTTTACACGATGCATCAATTTGTCATTAAATTTTGCAATCTTACTACAGTAACACAATGCAAATATTTTTTTCTTTCTGCAGCTAATCTATGGTTCTGCACCTACAGATAATTACGTAGATGTTTTCCAGTGGATGTTCCCTAACGATATGCTTCAATACACTGGAATTCTTCGATTGTTGCTATATTTTGGGTGGACATGGGTGGGGATGATTTCTCTAAACTATGATGATGGAGATTGGTTTATAGCGACTGTGGTCTTAATGTTTGCCCAGAGAGGAATCTGCTTTGACTTTATTAAGAGTTACCCCAAGAAGACCTACAGTGACCAGTTAGCTGAAATGGTAGAGGATGGAAATGAATTATATTATGCTGTCATGGCAAGCAAGGCATCTGCTGTGGTTGTACAAGGTGAATTTATGCTGAGTATGAGATTGTTGTTCTCTTATCAAGTTACATCAATAAATGAGAAAGTCTGGATTATGATAGCCCAGATGGATTTCACTTCCACTTCTGTGCAAAGGAACTGGCCTCTACACTTCATTCATGGAGCTATATCCTTTGTGGTTCACTTAGGGGACTTGGTAGGATTTCAGGATTTTGTTAGGGAAAGGAATCTGGCCAACAATAAAGAAGATGGCTTTTTCAAGGATTTTTGGGAAGATGCTTTTCAATGTGTGCTTCCCAACTCCAGGGGAGAGAAGAATTTTGATGACATATGCACTGGAGAGGAGAAGATTGAGAATCTCCCTTCTTCGATTTTTGACCTGAACATGAATAGCCACAGTTACACCGTCTACAATGCCGTCTATGTTGTAGTACATGCCTTGCACACTCTATATTCATTCAAAAGAAAACACAAAGTTTTGCCAGATAAAAGTCAACCGAATTTTCTCCATCAAGAATCATGGCAGGTATCATTTTCAGTTTATGTATGTATTTTGAGTTTATCTTCCCCTCTCCATTCTGTGTGAAATGTTTCTTCTTCAATCTTGAGTCCTCTTCCAGAGTGTCAGGAGTTTGGATTGCTTGCACAGTATGTTAGATGTTTCCAGTGCTGCATTTTTCTGGATAGAGACATCTGATGTAGTTACTGGATTTAATCACATGCACTCTCCCACCTTAGTCATCATAGCCCCATGTGCTCCCATTACACCTGGAACCACTTTGGCCTTTTCATACTTCTCCAGCTTCTCATTTTTCCTGATGTTGCTGTCATTCTACAACATTGCATATACCACCACCTTTGTCTTTCTGTCCTTAAGTGCTATGATTATTTATGGTTGATTGACTGGTTTTGGCCCATCTATCTGGATCTGGAAGTCCGACAAAATCTTAGCTTTCTTATACTCCACACATCATCTGTGGGATCTCCCATCTGGAATTAGAAGATCTAGCTGTTACTCTGTGCCCATGTTCCTGTTCACAATGTCAGTTGTTTCATTGTGCCTTTCATTATATGCTGTTCTGGCCTTCATCTTACAGACCAGAAATATGTGTTGAACTGTCTCAGAGACCTCTCTGCATAGTCTGCTCCTTAGATCGTGTCATATTTTTAGACTGACTCAATTTGTCTGTTCTTGTGCTACTGTGATCAGTGCCTGATGCTGTCTTTTGGTCCAGCCACTGGTAGGACTTGCCAATGTCTGCCACCTCAGCTATCTGATGTACATCCCATGCAGGGTCTTGCCTTGCCTTGCCAGTTCCTGTAATTGATTTTCCTCTTATGTCCGCTCTTATCTCAGGAATTCTGTCAGCAGGTCATCTTCATGTACCATCTTACTGCTGCACTATTGGAAACCCAAGGGCTTATCCAGAACAATGGATCCTATTGATCTTAAATAGTACTTAAATGACATTATGGATATTATGACAACAAGCAATAATTAATCCATAAAATATTATAGGCCTCTTTCTTCCAAAAGTCCTTTAAATATTTGTATAATCAATTTTATAACAACTTGATTTTTTTTCCTCACGGAGCTGCATCCTTTTCTGAGGACTGTTTCATTTAACAATAATGCTGGGGAGCCTGTTTCCTTTGATGAAAGTGGCCAATTGGTGTCAGGATTTGACATAATCAACTGGATCCCATTGCCTAACCAGTCCCTCCTTAGAGTCAAAGTTGGAAGCTTAGATGTACAGATTTCTGAAGCAATAAAGTTCACCATTCAGGAGAAGGCCATTGTCTGGCCCACCAGTTTTAATCAGGTAGGCTGGAAGAATTTATTGTGCGATTGTCCCTTCAAAAATAACAATAACAACAGCAAAGATTCAAAGATCACATTCTATCAAAGGAGAGCCCAAAGTATTATGCTCTTTAGCTTCCCTTCAAGAAGTCATAGATTGTTCATCAAATCCCAAATATTTATTACATAAAATTAATTCCCTTCAAAGACAACATGAAAAAGAAAGATTCCAAGCTTGTAAGACCATATTCTAGCAGAAATCCCTCAATTCTTCAGCTCTTTGGCTTCCCTTCATGAAGGTTTACATTGTTCATCAAACTCCAAAAATTTATTATATTAATTTAATAAATAGTCCTTTAACTAATATTACACTAATGACAACAGCAACAACAATGGAACGCCTAATAAGCTTTTGGAGGTCTGTCCTGACCCCTTTGAAGGACAGAATTTTTACTTTGCCAAAGTAACGAAAGGTAAAGGTTACCCTCACACATATATGCTACTCATTCCCAATTCTAGGGGGCGGTGCTCATCTCCATTTCAAAGCCAAAGAGCCAGCATGTCCAAAGACGTCTCCATAGTTATATGCCCAATATAACTAAATGCAGAATGTGCATGGAATGTGGTTACCTTCCCACAAAGTCAACAATTAATTAATCTCTTGTATAGTCCCCATACTGTCAAAACTTGAATTCAACATTCTCCATTTCTCCCTTGTCCTTTCAGGTTCAGCCCCGTTCAGTGTGCAATGAACATTGTCTTTCAGGTCAAAGAAAAGCTATTAAGGAAGGGAAACTGTTCTGTTGCTATGACTGCCTTCCATGTGCAGAAGGAAAGATTTCAGCACAAGAAGGTAAAATATGTATCAACATAATGCATTGATTGAATAAGAACTAATGTGTTGACTGCTTTATTTCTGCCTCTATCATTCAAGATGTTTTGCCTCACCTCCCATTTCACTTGAAAATTAGAATTTTTACACTTCAAAATATGATGCAGCTGAAGTTCTGATTCAGAGATCAGGGGGTGCAGAAGAGAATGTGCAATCTCTTTTTCTTATCCATTCTAATGCACAAAATCTCGAAAGTATAATTTTGCTTTAAATTGTAGCAATATTAACAATGTAGTGTCTTCTTTTTCAGATGCAGATGACTGTGTCTCATGTCCAGGAGAACAGTATGCAAATGTCCATCAAAATGCATGCATTGTCAAAGAGATCACCTTCTTGTCTTATCAAGAACCTTTAGGAATTACCTCTTTGGTGTTTGCATTCTCCTTTGCTTTCATGACGGTACTTGTGCTAGCTATCTTCATTAAGCACAATGACACACCGATTGTCAAAGCCAACAACCAGAACCTCTCCTATTTCCTCCTCATCTCTCTTCTCTTCTCCTTCCTTTCTGCTCTCCTTTTCATTGGTCGGCCTACCATATTGACATGTCTCCTTCGACAAGTTGCTTTTACCTTCATATTTTCAGTAGCAATTTCTTGTGTGCTTGCCAAAACTATCATTGTAGTTCTTGCTTTCATGGCCACCAAGCCAGGATCTGAAATGAGGAAATGGGTAGGGAACAGATTGTCTGCTTCTATTGTTTTTTCTTGCTCCTTTCTTCAAGCTTCTCTTTGTGTCATTTGGCTGACAACATCTGCCCCATTTCCAAATTTTGACCTGTATTCCCTGCATAAAGAAATTATACTGGAATGTAACGAAGGGTCAACTTACATGTTTTACTGTGTTTTGGGCTTCATGAACATTCTTGCCTTAGTCAGTTTCTTGGTGGCCTACCTAGCCAGGAACCTTCCTGACACCTTTAATGAAGCCAAGTTCATCACCTTCAGCATGCTGATCTTCTGCAGTGTGTGGTTGTCTTTTTTCCCAGCCTATCTGAGCACCAAGGGCAAACATATGGTAGCTGTGGAAATCTTCTCCATCTTTGGCTCCAGTGCAGGGTTACTTGCTTGCATTTTTTTACCCAAATGTTATATTATTATATTACGGCCTGAACTAAATAAAAGAGAACAGCTAGTGAAGAGGAAATAATATCTCCAAGTTTTTTACTGAGCATCACTGACAATTCCATGTATTTTATCATTTTATCATATTTTTCCTATATCTTAAATTACTGTATTCAGTTCCAATTTCATTTTAGACTGTATTTTATTCCAATTCCATTTTAAATTATATTTTATTTAAATTTCATTTTAAATTGTATTTTATCAAATTACATTTTAAAATGCTTTTATCAAATTTCAGTAATATTTCTTCTGAAACTTTGCACTTTGATATTGCCCATGAAGACTCAATGTCAATGTCAATTACAATTCCATGTGATAAGCAAGATGTTTGTGTTTGAAAATAATGTTTATTTAAACATCTCAGTCTTATGAAAGCTTTTGCAATCTAGAGATATCCCTAGGCTTTAATGAAATCATATTATCTTATATTTTACAATACTAAAGCAAGTGTTTGTGCTCTTTGTTTAAAAAAACAAACCTTCTAATTTCCTATATACTGAGAGGAGGGCATACTTGTTCAGGGATGGTTTTTTTTGGGGGGGGCTGAAAGGCAGAAATTAATTCCAAACATTATGTCAGTCCTGCAGTCATATTGCCTTCTGGATCTTTGGCCTGCCACACTCTCTTTCAGTTTACTACGCTGTTTCATTAGTGGGCAATTGGGAGGGGGAATAGTAAGGATAAGAATGTGCTGTTGTAAAAATAAAATTCCTTTCTAGAAGCCAAGGTCATCTTTTGTCTCTACACCTATGCACCTGACCGGAACTGGATGGGTGGAACTTCCAGCATTGCAGTGGAAGATTGGACCATGTGATGGACTTGTGGTTGTGGGGCAAGATCATGAACTTTCAAGTGGGTTGGGAGACTCAGGAAGCTCAGATTCGGGTTTTCCCAGATGTGCGAACATGTCTCTCTTAATAAATGGGAACTTAGAGCAATATTTTGCCTTGGACTCTGATTTAATTTTGGATGTTATTAGGAACCCTGACAAATTAATTTTAATCTCCCTATTCTGTTGTTTATCACATCACAGACATATCGGGCAGATTTTCAGAAGAAGATTAACCATATCAGGGGTTGGTTGTTGCCAGCATTACCACAGGTTTGGCATGCAAAAAGTTTGTACACGTTCTCACTTCGCTCACATGCATGCCAAACAAATGCTCTGTGCACATGTGCACTGGCACCTAAAAAGGTCTGAAAATGCGCACATTAGAAAAGGAAAAAAAAATACATTCTTGCAATGAAGATTGTTCTCTGCATGAGAAGAACAGAAAATCACGATGACCCCAAGAACCATTTTGAGGGCGTGGCAAGCTGATTTACTACCTACTCAACCGGACCTGTCTGAACTGGTAGGAACCCACCTCTGAACCATATCCTTCAGTTTTTGTAGTCTAGCCAACTTTTAGAAAACTCCAGGGAATGCAGAGAAGCAGTGGATACAATAGATAATCTCCTATTTATTGTACTCATTGAGAAAATATTAATACTGCAGGTGAACAGGAGGCATCTATAGTCCATTATGCATTATAGACCTTATAGGTAACTTCAATTCCCCAGGGACTTGGGGACCATTTTATACTGCTGTAATACATTCAGTCTGGCCTCATAGTATGGCAAAGTGAATTTGGTATCCAGTGGTACCTTGCTCAATATTAGTAACTGTGAGAGGTATCTTGGAAAAGTTGGGTTTTTAGATGGACATAAATCAAGTTCACCATTCAGGAGGCCATTGTTTGGCCCACCAGTTTCAATCAGGTAGGCTGGATGCATCAGTTACGTGACCATCCTTTCAAGGATGACAATAAAAGTAAACATTCCAAGGCCATATTGAATGGCAAGAGCCCTCAAACTCTTCAGGTCTTTGGTTTCCCTTTGTGAAGAAGGGAAATTAGATTGTGCAAGATTGTTCATCAAACTTCAAAAATGTATTGTATGAAATTCATTTAATCAATAGTACTTTAACTAATATTAAAATACTGGCTGTGTCTTGGGCTTTATGAATATTCTTGCTCCAGTCAGTTTCATAATCACCTATCTAGCTAGGAACTTGCCTGACACTTTTAATGAAGCCAAGTTCATCACCTTCAGCATCCTGATCTTCTGAACGGTCTGGTTGTCTTTTTTCCCAGCCCATCTGAGCACCAAGGGCCAACACATGGTAGCTGTGGAAACGTTCTCCATCTGTGGCTCCAGCAAAGGGTTACTGGCTCTTTTACGGCCTGAACTAAATAAAAGAGAACAGCTAGGGAGGAGGAAATGAACTCCCCAAGTTGTTTACTGAACATTGTTGACAATTCCACTTGATAAGCAAGATGTTTACATTTAATATGTCTATTCTGATCTTTTTGGGGGAGGGGGTCACTTATCATATCACAGACATATCTGATGAAGATTTTGCCAACTATATACCACTACTCTCTAGAGGAAGAGTAACCATGTTCTTTAGTGCTGGCCAGCAACTTCTAGAAGTGTCCAGGAAGTCCAGAGAAGGAGCTGATTGAGTAGATAATGCCCTATTTAGTGTATTCATCAAAAAAATGTGAATATTGCATATCAACAGGAGGCATTGAAGGTCCACTATACATTACAGATCTCTATAGATCCTCAGGGAGAACAGTCAATTTCCTACCTTGAATTGTTAAGCAAGGACATTTGCAATATGTTAACAGCTTCCTTGTTGACTTTGTTTCACATGACCATGAAAAACTACATTGTAATTGCAAGCAAGGATCAAGCACCAATATCACATGACTGTCAAGGTTTCAAGTAATACACCCATTGTAAACAGAACTCTGAGGCAGGTTGATTCCTCAAAGAACAGCTTTATTTGGAGATATCATCTTGGTACATACTTGTTGAAAGCCAATACTGAGAGTTCCTACGCTTTCCACCTCATTAAAAAGTGAAAGTTTCCCTTTTCCCCAAACAATACGTCACATTGTCCAATCTGGGAGCTGGCTGGTTGCCTGGTTACTTCTCTCCTCTTCCTCTGCTCAGTCAGCAGTTGGAATGTCCTTGACTCAGAAGACAACTATTTTGTTTTTTGGCTGCAAAAACCTTCAAGCCTGAAGCCATGTGAAAAGAAATCCCAAAAGAAAAAGAAAACTACAAAAGAGAAAACAATCACAGCCAGGTCAGCTTCTGAGTTGTCAATGACTGTTTGTGGTCTGGTCAAATTTACCACTTTTCAGTATTTTGCTGAATGAGTGGCCATTAAGTGAGAACCTATAGAGACATTTGTTGTTATCTAGTCTTCTAGGTAAATAGCAGAGATTAAATAATGATTGCTTTAGTTCTAAAATCACCGTTAATGCAACAAACTACTCCTTCTGAAGCTGCTGCATAAGAAAGCAATACACATGGTCTCAGTTTAAGGATATTATGGTACATTGTAGTTTAAGATGTTTTACTCAGCATAGTGAGATACCTAATTCCTTATTAATCTGTTACAGTGAAGCATTCAAAAGTAATCTACACCTTGATATGCTTGATGGACTAAATTTTAATAGTGCACAAGTTTTGGGCAGCAGTTAAGGCACCAAGTAACCATGAGTTCTGGTTTGCAATCATTGTCAGCTGGGTGAACTTTCTCTCTCAGCCTTAGGAAGCAATTAGTGGGAATTTGTGTCTGAAATCTCACCAATAAAGCTGCAGGGGCTAAGCCAAAAATCAACACTTACTTGACATGCAAAGAATAGATAGTAGCTACAATTCAGAAGTTCTTCATTGTTCCTATTTATTTTACTGACTGAAGTTGTTTCCTACCCAAACAGCCTCTAGTGGTTATAAAAAAAGACCTTCCAACATGTGGGGACAGAGAGACGCATTCAATGAAGAAAGAAAGAATGAATGAAAGAGAGAGAGAGAGAGAGAGAGAGAAAGGGTGAGAGAGAATCTGGATCAATATGAAGAAATGTATGGGTAGTGATGTATAGAAACATGGACATCCTTATTCTACTTATCCTGGAAAGGATTGTGGGTAGAAAGCATTTTGACATGTGGACATATCCAATTTTGTTTTAGAAGAAATGGAGGACAGATTGAAACATTTTGGTGGAAAAATGCAGATATCTCCCACTCTATGTGCCATTGCCTGCATTCACTGATGCAAAGGATACCATCTAAATGACAAATGACATCCTTTGGATCTTTATCTGAAAAAAGGCTTTGAAAGGAAGTGTGATAATATCTATGGTTCAAAGCAGGCACAGTAGACACAAGCAGCACAGTGGTAGTGGAAGAGCAAAGTAGTGGCAGATCTAAAGAAGGATTTTGGGAGTGGGATTTAAAAGAATTTGGAGGGGTGATCTTGCTTTGACATTTCTATTCACTTCCAGGCCATTAGTTCAAATGAAGCTTGAAAGCTTATATTTCTGTATTATGATTTGTGTTCATTTTGCATATTTTACTGTTCTTGGTAACAAATACCTCCTGTTAATCTGTAATTGTTTTGGGGCCCAGTTAAATGCTCCTCTGATTAGGAAATTAATTGCCATACCCTTTTTTCCTATCCTGCCCCAACCTATCCTGTTATAATACTATTATTATCAAACTCTTCTCTGAATTCTCAGTGGAATTCCAGATGCTATTGGCAAGAACATCAAGACTAAATGACACAAAAAATCTTCCCTATATCTTGGAAGTTGTTAAAGCACAAAGGCAGAAAGCCCTATTTTCCTGATACTTTATGTTTTATACTCTAGGAGGGAGGCTGCTCGGGGACATTTAAATTACAGATAGGAAGAGATGAGGAGGAAATTTCCAGGCATGATGGCTAAGAAGATTTCACTATTGGTTCTGTTGCAGTCTCAGATAATGTACAGCTTTGCTCTTGGTCGATGTCTGGTCAGTGAACCTCTTCCCATTCACAGATATTTAAAGGCAGGAGAGCTGAACCTGGGTGTCATAACCTTCCAGAACTATAGGCATTCTGAACCACTCTCTTTTGAAATCCCTTCCTCACATGAAAACCCCGGATTCCCTTTGTGAGAAATTTTAATTTGTTACATTCATTAAATGAACTGCTCTTGCTGTGAATATCCTGACTTTGTCCATTCTCTGGTTCTTCAATATTAGTCATTGCATTTCATGAGCCACTTTTATTAATGCGATATTATTATGCTACAATGTTGGAAAATGTAGGCTCTAAAATTTCTGCTCGCATCATCTGCAAAACTCAGCCACTGTTCAGCTTTTCAGCTTGTCTGGTTGTTGAACTTGCATTTCCTGGGCCACATTTATAACTAAAGTGCTGCCCCAGAGAAGAGGAAGTCAACCTATTTTCCAAAGCACCCGAAGGTAGGACAAGAAGCAGTAGAAAGAAACAAATGAAAGACAGAACACCACTAAGAGAATTAAGGAGAAATTTCCTGACAGTTCAAACTGTTAATCAGTGGAATTACTTGTCTCCAGAAGTTGTGGGGGCTCCAACATTTGAGATTTTTAAGAACAAATTGGTTAACCATTTGTATGAAATGGTATAGGTTTTCTCCTTGAGCAGAGGATTGAATGAGAAGACCTCCAAAGTCCCATCCAACTGTAATTCTATTGTTTTCTTATTAATGTGATATTGTGCTGGAAATGTAGGTTCCAAAATTTCCACTTCCATTATCTGTAAAATCGATGTCATCTGAACACTATTTGACTTGGCATGATTTGACTTTACTACTTTTCATTTGTCAAGGTTGCTAATCTTCTACTTTAATTTTCCCTTAACTTTCTGATATACTTTTGCCATCAATCAATCAATTTGCCAATCCATACAAAAAGTCCTCTGGCAAACTAAATGTGAAGAAATTAATACAGTCTAAAGTTTCCAAAATCACAGTCTATTTCCTCAGATACTTTTGAGAAAAAGGGCTTTACTTTCCAAATGAAATCATATCTAAGTGGCATGAACTGTATGCTTATAGTTGATATGTAAGATCTGGACTTCATTTTGAGATGAAAAGGAAATAGGCCAGTCCTGTCACTTGATGTCAGTATAAAAAGAAAGTGCCATGATACTTGTCTTCCAGCTTTAAAATGCCAGAGCAAGTGTCTTTGGAAAACAATGCATGCTTCATTCTGACAGAGACTAGTGAGTTAATATCATCATCTTACAGGTACTTGACACAAAACTATCAGCATATTCTGGCCATGGAATTTGCTTTGAAGGAAATCAATGAAAACCCTCACCTCCTACCCAACATCACCTTGGGTTTCAAAATTTACAACAGTAACTTCATCAGAAGCTGGACCTATCGTGGTGCACTGGAGCTTCTTTCCACAAAGGACAAATTCACCCCCAATTACAAGTGTGATGGCCAGAACAATGAAATAGCTGTCATTGGAGGATCCTATACAAAGATTGCTCTAGATATGGCAAATATTCTGTGCAACTACAAGATTCAACAGGTATAGTATGCCCCCTTTTTTCCCACATCCATTTATAATTAATCTTATATGTCTTTCCTTCCTTCTTTCCTTCTTTCCTTCCTTCCTTCCTTCCAAAGCAGAACATTAGAAAAGTTGAAGTTATAACCTCAGCCAATAAACAATTCATTTGGTACTTAAGCTATTCCAAGAGAAAATAAAATTGAAACTTTCACAGTGATTGCCATCAAATAAAACAAAAACCTTAAAATAGTCAACACTTGGTACATTACAAGAGTTTTGGCAAGCATGTCTGGTTTTCTTTCGGACAGCGTCTGTTTATGTTTCTCATATACAGTATACAAAAATACACAGTATATTAAAATGTTCAATGCATCCAATGACTAGGGAAAGCTTTAGGCACTAGAAGTATAATTGGGATCAAATATAGGGAGCTCAAGTGGAACGTACAATGTTACAGAATGTGCTGTAAGATGTGTCTGCTAAGTACGACTTTCTTCCAAATCTGAAATTGTTAAAATTCTGCAGCAATGAAAATGGAGAATTGTGGTTGCTTGCAAAACTCATCCTTGTTTGATTTGCAATATAATTCAGTTCCTCACTTGGACATATTAGCTCAGTGGGGTAATCAAGACAAGGAGTATAATAGCAAGTAATGTATCTTCCAGGTTCATTTTAATAACTATTGCTCATTGACAAAAGCAATAGCTTACTTAGGGATGAGGTATCAAGAATTTTAAGGAGAAAAAATTGCCAGAAAATTTACTATGCGTTATAATAATAATAATAAATAATAAATTTTATTTGATTAGCCGCAACCCTCTCCCGAAGGACTCGGGGCGGCGTACAATCAAAAGGATAAAATACACATAGGACACACATACATACGAAAAAACAAGGACAATTACATTTGTGCATGAAGGAGAGTAGACTTGTAAGTGAAGGACAATAAAGACAGCTAAAAACACAATTAAAACACAGTTTAAAATCCCCTTAAATAAAATTGCTAAATTAAAAACCCCTCAGGAGCGTAACGAAGTTATGGTTGAGCCAAGCCAGATATTTGAAAAAGGTGGGTCTTGAGCTTAACACGGAAGGAGCGGAGGTCTGTAGTGGTCCTAATATCCGGGGGGAGGTCATTCCACAGGGCTGGGCCCGCCACAGAGAAGGCTCTGCTCCTAGGCGCCGCCCCATGGCATTGTCTAGTGGACGGCACCTGGAGAAGTCCCTCTCTGTGCGAGCGAATAGGTCGTAGGGATGTGTGGGGCAGAATACGGTCCCGCAGGATACTAGGTCCTGAGCCATGGAGCGCTTTAAAGATCGTGATCGTTATGCTGAATATAACAGCTGATCAAAAGTTTGCTTCTTTTAAGCTGTCTTTACACAATTCAACATTTTTATCACTAAATTTGGTATGCTTATTACAGTAACAGCTTTCAGTTGATTTTTTTCCTTCAGCTAATCTATGGTTCTGCACCTATCAATAATCATGGAGATGTTTTCCAATGGATGTTCCCTAATGATATGCTTCAATACAGGGGAATTCTTCAATTTTTGTTACATTTTAGGTGGACATGGGTTGGGATGATTTCTCTGCACTATGATGATGGAGATTGGTTTATACCGACTGTGGTCTCAGTGTTTGCCCAGAGAGGAGTCTGCTTTGATTTTATTAAAAGTTACCCAAAGAAGACATATACAAATGAGTTCTCTGAAATATTAGAGGATGGAAATGAACTATATGACACTGTCATGGCAAGCATGGCATCTGCTGTGGTTGTACAAGCTGAATTTATGCTGACTATGAGATTGTTGTTCTCTTATCAAGTTACTTCAAAAACTGACAAAGTCTGGATTATGATAGCCCAGATGGATTTCACTTCCACTTCTATTCAAAGGAACTTCCCTCTACACTTCATTCATGGTGCTGTATCCATTGTGGTTCACTTAGGAGACTTGGTAGGATTTCAGGATTTTGTTAGGGAAAGGAATCTGGCCACCAATCAAGAAGATGGCTTTCTCAAGGATTTTTGGGAAGATGCTTTTCAATGTGCATTCCCCAACTCCAGGGAAGAGAAGAATTTTGATGACATATGCACTGGGGAAGAGAAGATAGAGACCCTTCCTTCATCAGTTTTTGACATCCACATGAGTAGCCACAGTTACACCCTCTACAATGCCGTTTATACTGTCGCACATGCCTTGCATGCTCTATATTCATTCAAAAAGAAACACAAAGTTTTGCCATATAAAAGTCAACTGAATCATCTCCATCAAGGATCATGGCAGGTATCATTTTCAGCCTATATATGTATGTACCTATATATCTGATGCATGTATAATGTAAATTCTATTCTCACCATATCAGTCATATGTTTCCTCTCATCTCCTTACCAGAGGTCTAGGAGTTTGTGGGGTTGTGCAACATCTCAGCTGTTTCTGGCACTTCACCCTTTGGGGTAGAGAACTCTGATGTAATTCCTGGGTCTTTCCCAACTTACAACTCAAACTATGATTTTGGCCTTTTGTTTCCACATATTCTCCAGTTCTTTTTTCATGCCAAGCTTCTCACAGTCCTTCTATCTGATGTAACTTGATATTGCTACATCTATTACCACATCTATCTTCTGGTTCTTGTCTACTACCATGATATCTATTTCATTGGCTACTACCAGCCCATCTGTCTGAATCAGAAAGTCCCAAAAAATCAAAGCTTTCTCATCCTCCGTGAGCTTCTGTAGGATCTTTCATTTCAATTAGCCAATATTCTATGCAGATGTTCTTGTTCATAATGCCAGCTACTTGGGTCTGGCATTCAGTGCATGCTGTTCCTGCCTATATATTACATGCCTACTATTGTGGGTTGGACCATCTCAAAGATCTGTCTTCATAGTCTGTACCTTGGATCCTGTTTAGGGTAGTAGATCCCTGCTTCTATGATTCTTGTGCTACAACAATCAGACATTTCTAGCTACTAATAGGATTCCCCAATGTTTGACAGCTCAGATATCTGTTGAGAGCCCATCCCTTGGAGAGTCTTCTATTGCCATGGCACTTGCTCTGATTGATTTTCCTATCATGTCTGCTGCTGGTTCAGGTATTCCTTCAGCATTGTCTCAGCAGCTCATCTTTGGATGACATCTTACTCATGTATTCCTGGATGCTCTGCATCATGTCCAGGACAGTGGATTAACTATTCTTAAATGAAAACTCTGACAGAAAGCAATAATTAATCAGGAGTGTATTTGGGATGGGGTGTCTCTTTTTTTCCAAAAGTCCCCTTAGTTCCTTGTCTAATCATTTATATAAAACCTTTTTCACTTTTTCTCATTGAGTTGCATCATTTTCTGAGGACCGTCTCATTTAACAATAATGCTGGGGAGCCTGTTTCCTTTGATGAAAGTGGCCAATTGGTGTCAGGATTTGATCTAATCAACTGGATCACCTTGGCAAACCAGTCCCTGCTTAGAGTCAAAGTTGGAAGTTTAGATGTACATACTTCTGAAGAAATGAAATTCACCATCCAGGAGAAGGACATTGTTTGGCCAACCAGTTTTAATCAGGTAGGCTGGATTCACCTTTTGTGTGACCATCCCCCCCCAAAAATAACACTAAAAACAAAACTTCCAACACCATTTCCTAGGAGTGAAATTCGGTAGGTTCTGACAGGTTCTGGACAACTGGTAATGTCAATTTTGAGTAGTTCTGAGAACTGTCAAACACCACCAGAACTGGCCCAAGGAGTGGGTGGGAATGGAGATTTTGCAGTATTCTCATCCCCAGGAGTTGGGAGGGAATGGGGATTTTGCAACATCCCTCCTCAGCCACTCCAATTAAGCCACGCCTGCAGAACCAGTATTGAAAAAAATGAATTTCACCACTACTACGTTCTAAAGCATAAGTCCCCAAATTCTTCAGCTATGTGGCTTTCCTTCATGAAGTGTTAGATTGCTCATCAAACTCCAGAAGTTTATTGTGTAAATGTAATGAATAATACTTTAACTAGTATTACAACAATAGAAAGCTTCAAAACCTGTGGAGTTCTGTACTGATCGCTTTGAAGGATACTGTTCCATAGTTTGACAGAGTAAAGTATGCAAAAAAAAGTAAACCAAGTTTTAATTTTTTGTGCTATATGTTTTTTTAAATACTTCCCATCTTCCCTACAGATTTGTGGAATAATTAAGTACTGCGGCGTATATGCAATATGTTGCTTGTGTCCTGGTTTCCATCTGTTGACATTCCAGAGGTTGTTAATGATTTCCTTGGCTTGTTTTCACTATATTACTATTTTCATGCATGTTTTCTATTCATCTGGAAAACAGTTAATAATTAGGTAAAGGTTCTTTTTGCAAGTATGTGTTAGTCGTTCCCAACTCTAGGGAGCGGTGCTCATCTCTGTTTATAAGCCAAAGAAACAGCACTGTCCGAAGATATCTCCATGGTCATGTGACCAGCATGACTAAACACCGAAGTTGCATGGAACGCTGTTACCTTCCCACCAAAGGTGGTACCTATTTTTCTACCTGCATATTTAGATGCAATCAAACTGCTAGGTTAGCAGAAGTTGGAACAAGTAATGGGTGCTCACTCCGTTATGTGGTGCTAGGGTTTTGAACCACTAAACTGCCAACCTTTTTGATCAACAAGCTCTGATTGTCAATTGTCTTAGCCACTGAACCTTCGAGTTACATAATAGTTACACAACAATTATTGTTCTTTAATTGAACAATAATGCTTTAGAAATATCTTGGACTCTGAACAGGATACCAAAGAATGAATGAATCTTGTGTATAGACCCAATTCTGGCGATATCATTTTCCTTTTCCCTGTTCTCCTTTCAGGTTCAGCCCCTTTCTGTGTGCAATGATCATTGCCTTTCAGGATATAGAAAAACCATGAAAGAAGGGAAACTGTTCTGTTGCTATGACTGCCTTCCATGTGCAGAAGGAAATATTTCAGCACAAGAGGGTAAGACATGAGTCAATAGAATTTTATTGAATAAAACTAATGTGTTGATTAGTCAATTTTTGCCTCTGTTATTCAAGATTCCTTGCCTCCCATTTCACTTGAAAGTTAAGATTTTTACAGCTGAAAATCAGAGATAACATGTTGCTGGTTCGCACAAGTTCGGGCGAACCACTAGTGGCAGCAGTGTGAGGCTCCGCCTGCCCACCCTGACATCATCAAGAATTTTCTGTGCATGCCCAGATGTGCACATTCCCGCTACCGAAACAGTAGTGAAGAAAATAGAACACCATCTCTGCTCACAACATGATGCAATTTAAGTTTTCATTGAGCTTACAAGGGATCAGAGTTGAGGTTGCAGAAGAAAATCTATTTTTCCCCTCCATTCTAACAAACATTTAGGTCTATAAATTTGCTTCAGTTGTAGCAATATAAACAATGTAGTATCTTCTTTTTCAGATGCAGATGACTGTGTCTCATGTCCAGTTGAACAATATGCAAATGTTCATCAAAATGCATGCATTGTCAAAGAGATCACCTTCTTGTCTTATCAAGAACCTTTAGGAATTACCTCTGTGGTGTTTGCATTCTCCTTTGCTTTCATCACATTCCTTGTTCTTGCTATCTTCATTAAACACAATGAAACACCAATTGTCAAAGCCAACAACCAGAACCTCTCCTACCTCCTCCTCATCTCTCTTCTCTTCTCCTTCCTTTCTGCTTTCCTTTTCATTGGTCGGCCTACAGTACTGACATGTCTTTTTCGACAAATTGCTTATAGCTTCGTATTTTCAGTAGCAATTTCTTGTGTGCTGGCCAAAACTATCATTGTAGTTCTTGCTTTCATGGCCACCAATCCAGGATCTGGAATAAGGAAATGGGTAGGGAACAGATTGTCTGCTTCTATTGTACTTTCTTGCTCCTTCCTGCAAGCTTTTATTTGTGCCATTTGGCTGTCAACCTCTGCCCCATTTCCCAATTTTGACCTGTATTCCCTGCGCAAAGAAATTATACTGGAATGTAGTGAAGGGTCGACTTATATGTTTTATTGTGTCTTGGGCTTCATGAATATTCTTGCCTTAGTCAGTTTCTTGGTGGCCTACCTAGCCAGGAATCTGCCTGATACCTTTAATGAAGCCAAGTTCATCACCTTCAGCATGCTGATTTTCTGCAGTGTGTGGTTGTCTTTTTTCCCAGCCTATCTGAGCACCAAGGGCAAACATATGGTAGCTGTGGAAATCTTCTCCATCTTTGGCTCCAGCGCAGGGTTATTGGCTTGCATTTTTTTACCCAAATGTTACATTATTTTATTACGGCCTGAACTAAATAAAAGAGAACAGCTAGTTATGAGGAAATAATACCTCCAAGTTGTTTACTGAGCATCACTGACTATTCCATGTATTATATCATTTCATCGTATTTTATAAATATCTGAAATTATTGTATGGTATTCTATTCAAATTTCATTTTAGACTGTATTTTATTCCAATTCCATTTTAAATTATATTTTATTTGAATTTCATTTTAAATTTTATTTTATCAAATTACATTTTATAAAATTTTAGTAACATTTTGATATTGCCCATGAATCAATAAAGACTCAATGTCAATGTCAATGTCAATTACAATTCCATGTGATAAGCAAGATGTTTTTCTTTGAAAATAAGGTTTATTTAAATATCTCAGTCTTATGAAAGCTTTTGCAATCTAGATATATCCCTAGGCTTTAATGAAATCATATTATGTTTTAAAATACTAAAGCAAGTGTTTGTGCTCTTTTTTTTAAAAAAAAAACCTTCTAATTTCCTATATATTGAGAGGAGGACGTACTTGTTCAAGAATTTTTTTTTTTTTGCCTGAAAGACAGAAATTAATTCCAAACATTATGTCAGGCCTGCAGTCATATTCCTTTCTGTATCTTTGGCCTGCCAGACTCTCTATCAGTTTACTATGCTGCATCATTAGTGGGTAATTGGGAGGGGAAATAGTGTTGTAAAACTAAAATTCGTTTCTAGAAGCCAACGTCACCTTTTAGCTCTACACCTCTGGACATGACTGGAACTGGATGGGTAGAACTTCCAGCATTGCAGTGGAAGATTGGACCATGTGATGGACTCGTAGGTGTGGGGCAAGATCATGAACTTTCAAGTGGATTGGGAGAGTTAGAAAGCTCAGATTCAGGTTTTCCCAAATGTGCCAACATGTCTCTCTTAATAAATGGGAACTTAGAGAAATACTTTGCCTTGGAATCTGATTTAATTTTGAATGTTATTTGGAACCCTGACACATTAATTTTAATCTCTCTATTCTGTTCTTTTCATCACTTATCACATCACAGACGTATTGGGCAGATTTTCAGAAGAAGATTAACCATATCAGGGGTTGGTTGCTGCCGGCATTACAGCCGGTTTGGCATGCAAAAAGGTTGTGCACATTCTCGCTTCGCTCACATGCATGCCAAACAAATGCTCTGTGCACATGTGCACTGGCACCTAAAAAGGTCTGAAAATACGCACATTAGAAAAGGAAAAAAAATACATCTTTGCAATGAATGATTGTTCTGTGCATGAAAAGAACAGAAAATCAAGACGACCCCAAGAACTATTTTGAGGGCGAGGCAAGCCGAGTTATTACCTACTCAACCGAACCTGTCTGAATTGGTAGGAACCCACCTCTGAACCATATCCTTCAGTTTTTGTAGTCTAGCCAACTTTTAGAACATTCCAGGGAATGCAGGGAAGCAGTGGATACAATAGATAACCTCCTATTTATTGTATTCATTGAGAAAATATTAATCCTGCAGGTGAACAGGAGCATCTATAGTCCATTATGCATTATAGACCTTATAGGTAACTTCAATTCCCCAGGGACTTGGGGAACATTTTATACTACTGTAATACATTCAGTCTGGCCTCATAATATGGCAAACTGAATTTGGTATCTGGTGGTACCTGGCTGAATATTAGTAACCGTGAGAGGTATCTTGGAAAGGTTGGTTGTTTAGATGGACATATATCTAAAGAAATGAAGTTCACCATTCAGGAGGCCATTGTTTGGCCCATCAGTTTCAATCAGGTAGGCTGCATGCATCGGTTACGTGACCATCCTTTTAAAGATGACAATAAAATAATGGTTCCAAGGCCATATTGTATGGCAAAGGTCCCAAAACTTCTCAGGTCTTCGGTTTCCCTTTGTGAAGAAGGGAAATTAGATTGTGCTAGATTGTATAAGATTGTGTGTATAAGATTTATGTATTTAATTATACCCAGTCAGTACAGTGCCATTGTAAAATATGGAAATTTTATATATAACATGGAAATTGTTTAGATATACAAGGAAATTGTATAACAAACATATTTAAAAAACGACATTGCAATTGCAAGCAAGCATCAAGCACCAAGATCACATGACTGTCAAGGTTTCAAGTAATACACCCATTGCAAGGCAGGTTTCCTCAAAGAACAGTTGTTGTTGTTGTTTTTTGAGATATCACCTTGGAACATACTGGTTGAAAGCCAATGCTGAGAGTTCCCATGCTTTCCACCTCATTAAAAAATGAAACTTTCCCTTTTCCCCAAACAATAAGTTACATTGTCCAATCTGGGAGCTGGCTGGTTGCCTGGTTTTTTCTCTCCTCTTCCTCTGGTCAGCCAGCAGTTTTAATGTCCTTGACTCAGGAGAGAACTATTTTGTTTTGGCTACAAAACCATCTATCTCTACCCCCTTCAGCTCCAAACTGTGTCAAGCCTGAAGCCATGTGAAAAGAAATCCCAATAGAAAAAGAAAACTACACAAAAGAAAACTGCCAGGTTAGCTTCTGAGTTGTCAATGACTGTTTGTGGTCTGGTCAAATTTACCACTTATTCAGTATTTTGCTGAATGAGTGGTCATTAAGTGAGAACCTCTATTGATGTTTGTTGTTATCTAGTCTTCTTGGTAAATAGCAGAGATCAAATGACGATTGCTTTAGTTCTAAAATCACCATTAATCCAACAAACTACTCATTCTGAAATAGCTGCATAAGAAAACAATACAGATTGTCTCATCTTAAGGATATTATGGTATATTGTAGTTTAAGATGTTTTACTCAGCATAGTGAGATACCTAATTCCTTATTAATCTGTTACAGTGAAGCATTCAAAAGTAATCTACACCTTGATCTGCTTGATGGACTAAATTTTAATAGTGCATCAGTTTTGGGCAGCAGTTAAGGCAACAAGTAACCATGAGTTCTGGTTTGCAATCATTGTCAGCTGGGTGACCTTGGGCTAATCACTTTCTCTCTCTCAGCCTTAGGAAGCAATCAATAGTGATATGTTTCTGAAATCTTACCAATAGAGCTGCAGGGGCTAAACCTGGCAGTTACCAAAAATCAACATTTACTTCACATGCAAAGATAAGATAGTATCTACAATTCAGAAATTCTTCATTGTTCCTATTTATTTTACTGACTGAAGTTGTTTCCTATCCAAACAGGCTCTAGTGGTTATTAAAAAGACCTTCCAAGATGTGGGGACAGAGAGACGCATTCAATGAAGAAAGAAAGAATGAATGAAAGAGAGAGAGAGAGAGTGAGAGAGAGTGAGAGAAAGGGAGAGAGAGAATCTGGATCAATATGAAGAAAAGTATGGGTAGTCATATATAGAAACATGGGCATCCTTATTCTACTTATCTTGGAAAGGATTGTGAGTAGAAAGCATTTTGACATGTGGACATATCCAACTTTGTTCTAGAAGAAATGGAGGAGAGATTGAAACATTTTGGTGGAAAAGTGCAGATATCTCTCACTCTATGTGCCATTTCCTGCATTCACTGATGCAAAGGATACCATCTAAATGACAAATGACATCCTTTGGATCTTTATCTGAAAAAAGGCTTTGAAAGGAAGTATGATAACATTTTTGGTTCAAAGCCGGGACAGTAAACACAAGGAGCATAGGAGTAGTGGAAGAGCAAAATAGTGGCAGATCTAAACAAGGAATCTGGATTTGGGATTGAAAAAGAATTTGGAGGGGTGATTTTGGTTTGATTTTTCTATCCACTTCCAGGCCATTAGTTGAAATGAAGCTTGGAAGTTTTTCTTTCTGTATTACGATTGGTTTTTATTTTGCATATTTTACTGTTCTCAGTAACAAATACCTCCTGTTAATCTGTAATTGTTTTGGGGCCAAGATAAGTGCTGCTCTGAATAGGAAATTAATTGCCATACCCTTTTATCCTACCTGCCCCAACCTATCCTGTTATAATACTATTATTATCAAACTCTTCTCTGAAATCTCAGTGGAATTCCAGATGCTACTGTCAAGAATATCAAGACTAAATGACACAAAGCATCTTCCCTATATCTTGGAAGCTGTTAAAGTAGAAAGACAGAAAGCCCAATTTTAACTGATACTTTATGTGTTATACTCTAGGAGGGAGGCTGCTCAGAGACGTTTAAATTACAGATAGGAAGAGATGAGGAGGAAATCTCCTGGCATGATGGCTAAGATTCCACTATTGGTTCTATTGCAGTCTCAGATAATGTACAGCTTTGCTCTTGGTCAATGTCTGGTCAGTGAACCTCTTCCCATTCACAGATATTTAAAGGCAGGACAGCTGAACCTGGGTGTCATAACCTTCCAAATCTATATGCTTTCTGAACCACTCTCCTTTGAAATCCCTCCCTCACATGAAAACCCTGGCTTCCCTTTGTAAGACATTTTAATTTGATACATTCATTAAAGGAACTGCTCTTGCTGTGAATATCCTGACTTTGTGCGTTCTATGGTTCTTCAATATAAGTCATTGCATTTCATGAGCCACTCTTATTAATGTGATATTATTTTGCTACAATGCTGGAAAATATAGGCTCTAAAATTTTGCTCGCATCATCTGCAAAAGCTGTTACCTAAGGAAAACTTGCCTGAACTTTGATTTTTCATTCCTCAAGGTTCCTAGTCCTTTAGATTTCGCTTAACTTTCTCATATTCCTTTGCCATCAGTCAATCTTTAGAGTCCCCTGTAAAGTTATATATGAACTAACTTATTATTGTCTAAAGTTTCCAGAATCATAGTTTATACTCTCAGATGTTGGCTTTGTGAGAAAAAGGGCTTTACTTTCCAAATGAAATCACATCTAAGTGGCATGAACTGCATGCTTCATAGTTGACATGTAAGGTTTGGACAATTTTCCTATTTCCAAGTGCTCATTTTGAGATGACAAGTAAAAATAGCTCTTTCCTGCCACTTGATGTCAGGCTAAGAATAAAGTGTCCCAATAGTTCTTTTCCAGCTTTAAAATGCCAGAGCGATTGTCATTGGAAAACAATGCATGCTTCATTCTGACAGACAATAGTGAGTTAATATCATCATCTTACAGGTACTTGACACAAAACTATCAGCATATTCTGGCCTTGGAATTTGCTTTGAAGGAAATCAATGAAAACCCTCACCTCCTACCCAACATCACCTTGGGCTTCCATGTTTACAATAGCAACTTCATCGGAACCTGGACCTATCGTGGTGCACTGGAGCTTCTTTCAACAAAGGGCAAATTCATCCCCAATTACAAGTGTGATGGCCAGAACAATGAAATAGCTGTCATTGGAGGACCCTATACAAAGATCGCTCTGGATATGGCAAATATTCTGTGCAACTACAAGATTCAACAGGTGTAGTATGCTATCGTTTTCTCCCCAGTCGTACAAATTAGATGACCTACCTACCTATTTACATTCCTTCCTTTCTTTCTTTTTCTCTCCATCCCTCCCTCCACCCTTCCTCCCTACGTTCCCAACAGTACATTAAGGATGTTGAGTTTATAATCTCAAGCAATTACTAATTTGTGGGAAAGCTAAATAATTTATTTCAAAGAGAAAAAAAAAGAGGGTTTAGGTTTCACAAGGATTATCATCAAACAAAACAATTAAGAACCTTGAAATAGTTAGAACTTGACAAATTAAAACAGAAGTCTTTTTTGGCCAGCTGGCATGTTTTTATTTTGGTCAGCTTCTATTTTTGTTTCTCATACAAAATTGCAAAAACGTACATGATATGTAAAAATGTTCAGTGTATCCAATGACTAGGCAAAGCATTACACACTGTAAACCATAAACTGTCTTTACACAATGCATCAATTCTGTCACTAAATTTTGCATGTTTTCTACTACTTAATACTATGCAATTATTTTTTCTTTCTGCAGCTCATCTATGGTTCTGCACCTATAGATAATCATGGAGATATTTTCCATTGGATGTTCCCTAACAATATGCTTCAATACAGGGGAATTCTTCAATTATTGCTATATTTTGGGTGGACATGGGTGGGGATGATTTCTCTGCACTATGATGATGGAGATTGGTTTATAGCGACTGTGGTCTTAATGTTTGCCCAGAGAGGAATCTGCTTTGACTTTATTAAAAGTTACCCCAAGAAGACATACAGTGACCAGTTAGCTGAAATGGTAGAGGATGGAAATGAATTATATGATGCTGTCATGGCAAGCAAGGCATCTGCTGTGGTTGTACAAGGTGAATTTATGCTGAGTATGAGAATGTTGTTCTCTTATCAAGATACATCAATAAATGAGAAAGTCTGGATTATGATAGCCCAGATGGATTTCACTTCCACTTCTGTGCAAAGGAACTTCCCTCTACACTTCATTCATGGTGCTTTATCCATTGTGGTTCACTTAGGGGACTTGGTAGGATTTCAGGATTTTGTTAGGGAAAGAAAGTTGGCCACCAATCAAGAAGATGGCTTTCTCAAACATTTTTGGGAAGATGCATTCCAATGTGCATTCCCTAACTCCAGCGGAGAGAAGAATTTTGATGACATATGCACTGGGGAGGAGAAGGTTGAGACTCTCCCTTCTTCAATTTTTGACAAAAACATGAATAGCCACAGTTACACCCTCTACAATGCCATCTATGCTGTCGCACATGCCTTGCACGCTCTATATTCATTCAAAAGAAAACACAAAATTTTGCCAGATCAAAGTCAACCGAATCTTCTCCATCAAGAATCATGGCAGGTATCCATTTTAGTTTATGTATGTATTTTATAAATTGTCTCTCCCACCCATTCTGTGTGAAATGTTTCTTCTTCAATCTTGAGTCCTCTTCCAGAGAGCTAAGAGTTTGGTGTGCTTGCACAGTATGTTAGATGTTTCCAGTGCTGCATTTTTCTAGATGGAGATGTCTGATGTAGTTACTGGATTTAATTGGAGGCATTCTCCCACCTTAGGCATCATAGCCCCAAGTGCTCCCATTACACCTGAAACCACTTTGGCCTTTTCTTTCATGTGCTCTCCAGCTCCAACTTCAGTCCACACTTCTCCAGCTTCTCATTTTTCCTGATGTTGCTGTCATTCTACAACATTGCATATACCACCACCTTGGTCTTTCTGTCCTTAAGTGCTATGATTGTTTATGGTTGATTGACTGGTTTTGGCCCATCTATCTGGATTTTGTCCAACAAAATCTTAGCTTTCTTATACTCCACACATCATCTGTGGGATCTCACATCTGGAATTATGAGTCTAGCCGTTACTCTGTGCACTTGTTCCTGTTCACAAAGTCAGCTGTTTGGTTGTTCCCTTCATTGTATGCTGTTCTTGCCTTCATCTTACAGACCAGAAATATGTGTTGAACTGTGTCTGAGACCTCTCTGCACAGTCTGCTCCTTAGATCCTGTTATGTTTTTAGACAGCTTCTATGTGTCAGGTACTTAGTGTCTGTTCTTGTGCTACTGTGATCAATGCCTGATGCTGTCTTTAAGTCCAGCCACTGGTAGGATGTGCCAATGTCTGCCACCTCAGCTATCTGATGTACATCCCATGAAGGGATTTGCCTTGCCTTTACAGTTCCTGTAATTGATTTTCCTATCATGTCCGCTCTTATCTCAGGAATTCTGTCAGCAGCTCATGTACCATCTTACTGATGTACTATTGGATGCCCTGGGGCTTATCCAGAAAAATGGATCCTATTGATCTTAAATAATATTTAAATGACGTTATGGATATTATGACAACATGCAATAATTAATCAATAAAATATTATAGGCCTCTTTCTTCCAAAAGTCCTTTAAATATTTGTCTAATCAATTTTATAACATCTTGATTTCTTTTCCTCATTGAGCTGCATCATTTTCTGAGGACGGTTTCATTTAACAATAATGCTGGGGAGCCTGTTTCCTTTGACGAACGAGGCCAATTGGTGTCAGGATTTGACATAATCAACTGGATCCCTTTGCCGAACCAGTCCCTCCTTAGAGTCAAAGTTGGAAGCTTTGATGTACATATTTCTGAAGCAATGAAGTTCACCATTCAGGAGAAGGCCATTGTCTGGCCCACCAGTTTTAATCAGGTAGGCTGGAGGAATTCATTGTGTGATTGTCCCTTCCAGAACAACAATAATAAAAGCAAAGATTCAAAGATCACATTCTATCGGAGAAGAGCCCAAAGTGTTATGCTCTTTAGCTTCCCTTCACGAAGTCATAGATTGTTCATCAAATCCCAAATATTTATTACATGAAATTAATTCCCTTCAAAGACAACATGAAAAAGAAAGATTCCAAGCTTATAAGACCATATTCTAGCAGAAATCCCTCAATTTTTGAGCTCTTTGGCTTCCCTTCATGGAGGGTTACATTGTTCATCAAACTCCAAACGTTTATTATATTAATTTAATAAATAGTCCTTTAACTAATATTACACTAATGACAACAGCAACAACAATGGAAAGCCTAATTAGCTTTTGGAGGTCTGTTCTGACCCCTTTGAAGGACAGAATTTTTACTTTGCCAAAGTAACGTAAAGGTAAAGGTTACCCTCACACATATATGCTAGTCATTCCCAATTCTAGGAGGTGGTGCTCATCTCCATTTCAAAGCCAAAGAGCAAGCATTTCCAAAAATGTCTCAATGGTTATGTGCCCAGCATAACTAAATGCAGAATGTGCATGGAATGCTGTTACCTTCCCACAAAGTCAATAATTAATTAATCTCTTGTATAGTCCCCATACTGTCAAAACCTGAATTCAACATTCTCCTTTTGTCCATTGTCCTTTCAGGTTCAGCCCCGTTCAGTGTGCAATGAACATTGTCTTTCAGGTCAAAGAAAAGCCATGAAGGAAGGGAAACTGTTCTGTTGCTATGACTGCCTTCCATGTGCAGAAGGAAAGATTTCAGCACAAGAGGGTAAAATATGCTCAATAGAATGTATTGATCGAATGAGAACGAATGTGTTGACTGCTTGATTTCTGCCTCTATCATTCAAGATGTTTTGCCTCACCTCCCATTTCACTTGAAAATTAGAATTTTTACACTTCAAAATATGATGCAGCTGAAGTTCTGATTCAAAGATCAGGGGCTGCAAAGAGAATGTGTAATCTCTTTTTCTTATCCATTCTAATACACAAAATCTCGGAAGTATAATTTTGGTTTAAATTGCAGCAATATTAACAATGTACTGTCTTCTTTTTCAGATGCAGATGACTGTGTCTCATGTCCAGGAGAACAGTATGCAAATGTCCATCAAAATGCATGCATTGTCAAAGAGATCACCTTCTTGTCTTATCAAGAACCTTTAGGAATTACCTCTTTGGTGTTTGCATTCTCCTTTGCTTTCATGACGGTACTTGTGCTCGCTATCTTCATTAAGCACAATGACACACCGATTGTCAAAGCCAACAACCAGAACCTCTCCTATTTCCTCCTCATCTCTCTTCTCTTTTCCTTCCTTTCTGCTCTCCTTTTCATTGGTCGGCCTACCATATTGACATGTCTCCTTCGACAAATTGCTTTTACCTTCATATTTTCAGTAGCAATTTCTTGTGTGTTAGCCAAAACTATCATTGTAGTTCTTGCTTTCATGGCCACCAAGCCAGGATCTGGAATAAGGAAATGGGTAGGGAACAGATTGGCTATTTCTATTGTCTTTTCCTGCTCCTTTCTTCAAGCTTCTATTTGTGCCATTTGGCTGTCAACCTCTGCCCCATTTCCCAATTTTGACCTGTATTCCCTGCATAAAGAAATTATACTGGAATGTAACGAAGGATCAACTTACATGTTTTACTGTGTCTTGGGCTTCATGAACATTCTTGCCCTAGTCAGTTTCTTGGTGGCCTACCTAGCCAGGAACCTTCCTGACACCTTTAATGAAGCCAAGTTCATCACCTTCAGCATGCTGATTTTCTGCAGTGTGTGGTTGTCTTTTTTCCCAGCCTATCTGAGCACTAAGGGCAAACATATGGTAGCTGTGGAAATCTTCTCCATCTTTGGCTCCAGTGCAGGGTTACTGGCTTGCATTTTTTTACCCAAATGTTATATTATTATATTACGGCCTGAACTAAATAAAAGAGAACAGCTAGTGAAGAGGAAATAATATCTCCAACTTGTTTACTGAATATCACTGACATATTCCATGCATTTTATCATTTCATCATATTTTTCCTATATCTTAAATTATTATATGGTATTCTATTCCAATTTCATTTTAGATTGTATTTTATTCCAATTCCATTTTAAATTATATTTTATTTTAATTTCATTTTAAATTTTATTTTATCAAATTACATTTTAAAATGCTTTTATCAAATTTTAGGAATATTTTTTCTGAAACTTTGCACTTTGATATTGCCCATGAATCAGTAAAGACTCAATGTCAATGTCAATTACAATTCCATGTGATAAGCAAGATGTTTATCTTTGAAAATAACGTTTATTTAAATATCTCAGTCTTATGAAAGCTTTTGCAATCTAGAGATGTCCCTAAGCTTTAATGAAATCATATTATCTTAGATTTTACAATACTAAAACAAGTGTTTGTGCTCTTTTTTTAAAAAAACCTTCTAATTTCCTATATATTGAGAGGAGGGTGCACTTGTTCAAGGATGTTTTTTTTTTTTTTGCCTGCAAGACAGAAATTAATTCCAAACATTATGTCAGGCCTGCAGTCATATTCCTTTCTGGATCTTTGGCCTGCCACACTCTCCTTCAGTTTCCTATGCTGTTTCATTAGTGGGGAATTGTGAAGGGGAATAGTAAGGAGAAGAATGTGTTGATGTAAAACTAAAATTCCTTTCTAGAATTCAAGGTCATCTTTTGTCTCTACACCTCTGCATTTGACTGGAACTGGATGGGTGGAACTTCCAGCATTGCATGGAAGATTGGACCATGACTTGTGGAGGTGGGGCAAGACCATGGACTTTCAACTGGGTTTGGAGATTCAGGAAGCTCAGACTCGGGTTTCCACAGATGTGCCAACATGTCTCTCTTAATAAATGGGAACTTAGAGCAATATTTTGCCTTGGACTCTGATTTAATTTTGGATGTTATTAGGAACCCTGACACATTAATTTTAATCTCCCTATTCTGTTCTTTTCATCACTTATCACATCACAGACATATTGGGCTGATTTTCAGAAGAAGATGAACCATATCAGGGGTTGGTTATTGCCAGCATTACCACTGGTTTGGCATGCAAAAAGTTTGTACACATTCTCGTTTTGCTCACATGCATGCCAAACAAATGCTCTGTGCACATGTGCACTGGCACCTAAAAAGGTCTGAAAATACGCACATTACAAAAGGAAAAAAAAATACATTTTTGCAATGAAGATTGTTCTCTGCATGAGAAGAACAGAAAATCAAGATGACCCCAAGAAGCATTTCGGGGGCGTGGCAAGCTGATTTATTACCTACTCAACTGAACCAATCTGAACTGGTAGGAACCCATATCTGAACCATATCCTTCAGTTTTTGTAATCTAGCCAACTTTTAGAACACTCCAGGGAATGCAGAGAAGCAGTGGATACAATAGATAACCTCCTATTTATTGTACTCATCGAGAAAATATTAATACTGCAGGTGAACAGGAGGCATCTATAGTCCATTATGCATTATAGACCTTATAGGTAACTTCAATTTCCCATGGACTTGGGGAACATTTTATACTGCTGTAATAAATTCAGTCTGGCCTCATAGTATGGCAAAGTGAATTTGGTATCCAGTGGTACCTTGCTCAATATTAGTAACTGTGAGAGGTATCTTGGAAAAGTTGGGTTTTTAGATGGACATATATCCAAAGAAATGAAGTTCACCATTCAGGAGGCCATTGTTTGGCCCACCAGTTTCAATCAGGTAGGCTGCATGCAACAGTTACGTGACCATCCTTTCAAGGATGACAATAAAAGTAAACATTCCAAGGCCATATTGTATGGCAAAGGTCCCTAAACTCTTCAGGTCTTTGTTTCTCTTTGTGAAGAAGGGTAATTAGATTGTATTAGATTGTTCATCAAACTTCAAAAATGTATTATATGAAATTCATTTAATAAATAGTACTTTCACAAATTTTAAAATACTGGCTGTGTCTTGGGCTTTATGAATATTCTTGCTCCAGTCAGTTTCATAATCACCCATCTAGCTAGGAACTTCAAATTTAAATTCAAAATTCAAATTTTTAATTTGTTAGCCGCTCCCTCTCCACAGGGGACTCGGGGCGGCGTACAATAAAAAATATACATGCATACATATAGACATATAGATACACACATATACATACATATACATACATGGAGGAGGTAGTAATCAAACATATATCACATTAATAATAATAATAGAAAAATTAAAATTAGCCATTAAAATCCCATGATAAAATACAATTTAAAAGGACTGTCAGGAGGAGGATAAACTATGGTTGAGCCAGGCCAGATAATTGAAAGAGGTGGGTCTTGAGCTTTACACGGAAGGAGCGGAGATCGGAAGTAATCCTGATGTCAAGGGGGAGGTCATTCCACAGGGCTGGGCCCATCACAGAGAAGGCCCTGCTCCTGGGTGTCACCCCCCGACACTGTTTAGTGGACGGCACCCAGAGAAGTCCCTCTCTGTGTGAGCGGATTAGTCGTAGGGATGTATGGGGCAGGATACGATCCCGCAAATAACTAGGTCCTATGCCATGGAGCGCTTTAAAGATCGTAATCAAAACCTTGAAACGCACCCGATAGACCACAGGAAGCCAGTGCAGCTCGCGCAGGAGAGGTGTTACATGGGAGAACCTAGTCCTCCCCATAATCACCCGCGCGGCTGCATTCTGAACCAACTGTAGTCTCCGAGTGCATCTCAAGGGAAGCCCCATGTAGAGAGCATTGCAGTAGTCCAGGCAAGACGTCACTAGCGCATGGGTGACTGTGCGGAAGGCATCCCGGTCCAATAAGGGGTGCAATTGGCGCACCAGGCAGACCTGGTGGAACGCCCCCCTTGCCACGGCTGTTACATGGTCATCCATGGACAGCCGGGCATCTAGGAGGATGCCCAAATTGCGCGCCCGTTCCATGGGGGCCAGTTGCTCGCCCCTAATGGCCAGAGATGGAAGCAACTGGTTGAACCGGGGGGCCGGAAGCCACAGCCACTCCGTCTTGGAGGGGTTGAGTTTAAGTCGGTTGTGTCATCCATCCAGACCCATACGGCTTCCAAGCACTGGGGCATCATTTCGATGGCCTCGGGGTGGTTCGGGGTTGAGATGTACAGCTGAGTGTCATCAGCATACAGATGGTATCCCACCCCAAAGCCACGGATGATCTCGCCCAGCGGTTTCATGTATGTGTTGAACAGGAGTGGCGAGAGAACTGACCCCTGTGGCACCCCGCAAGTGAGGGGGCTCAGGGTCGATCTCTGCTCCCCTGCCAACACACGTTGCATCCGGCCGGAGAGGTAGGAGCCGAACCACCGCAAAACGGTGCCCCTGACTCCCAACCCCCATAGCCGGTGCAACAGGATACCATGGTCGATGGTATCGAAAGCCGCCGAGAGATCTAATAGGACCAGGACAGAGGAACAACCCCTATCTCTGGCCCTCCAGAGATCATCAACCAACGCGACCAAGGCCGTCTCCGTGCTGTGCCCAGGTCGGAAGCCAGACTGGCGCGGGTCTAGATGATCATTCTCCTCCAAGTGACATGGAAACTGTTGGGCCACCACACTCTCTACAACCTTCGCTAAAAAAGGAAGGTTGGAGACTGGACGATAATTAGCTAGCTCCGTTGGGTCCAGGGAAGGCTTCTTGAGTAGGGGTCTCATGACCGCCTCTTTCAAGGCGGCCGGCAGAAACCCCTCGCCCAACGAAGCATTCACTAGGCCCAGGAGCCAATCACGTGTAACCTCCCAGGATGCCAGTACAAGCCAGGAGGGGCACGGGTCCAATAAACATGTGATAGGTCGCAGACGTCCACGTAACTTGTCCAAATCCTTGATGGCAACCGAGTCAAACTCCTCCCAGAATGGTCTCTCAAGACTCGCCACGGGCGTCTCCACTGGACCACTGAAAGGGACCCATCCCATCTGGATTTGAGCGACTTTGTTCTGCAGATATTTCCCAAACTCCTCTGCTCTGCCCTGTAAAGGGGCTTCCCGCGGCCTCTGAAACAAGAGGGAGCGGGTCACCCAGAACAGGGCAGCAGGGCGGTTATCTGCAGACGCAATAAGAGCGGCACAATGGTGACGTTTGGCCGCTCTTAATGCCACAAGGTACGTCCTTAAGTAGGTTCGTTACTGTGCTCGGTCAAATTCGGAGCGGGAGGATCTCCAACGACTCTCTAGGCGTCTCTTGTGGCGTTTCATCACCCTTAGCTCCTCGGTAAACCAAGGAGCCAGGGTGGTTCGTTGCCGCAGGAGAGGCCGCAGAGGCGCCACCGGTCAAGGGCCCCGGCAGTCGCACTATTCCATGCGGCTACCAGGTCCTCCACCCGGGGCGGGGTCAGGTCTACAGGAGGTGGCCCAAGCTCCGTCTGGAACTTATCAGGTTCCATCAGGCGCTTGGGGCGGAACCATCTAATGCCTTCGGGCTCAGCCTCCCCGCAACGGGGGGTAGCATCAGGGAAGTCAAGTCGGAGAAGTGAGTGATCCGACCATGACAGGGGAGTGATAGTTAAATCCCCTATTCCCAGATCACTCGTCCACTGGCCAGAGACAAAAACAAGGTCCAACGTATGGCCCCCTTTGTGGGTAGGGCCCTGAATTAATTGGGTCAGGTCCATGGCTGTCATGGAAGTCATGAACTCCCGAACCCCCTCAGATGCTTCTCCCATCGACGGCAAGTTGAAATCCCCCATCACTAAAAGTTTGGGGTCTCAACCGCCACCGATGCGATCAGCTCGAGGAGTTTAGGCAGGGCCGCTGATGTATAGCGAGGAGCCAGGTACACTATCAGCAGGCCCCACTGCCTCCCTGGGCCCTATCTCACGACAAGGGACTCACACCCGGATGTCTGCGGCACAGTGAACTCTCTCGGCTCTAAGTCTTCCCGGATAATCACTGCTACCCCACCGCCCCTTCCCTGGGCCCGAGGCTGGTGAAATGCTCGATAACCTGGTGGGCACATTTCCAAGAGGGGGAACTTGCCTGACACTTTTAATGAAGCCAAGTTCATCACCTTCAGCATGCTGATCTTATGAAGGGTCTGGTTGTCTTTTTGTCCAGCCCATCTGAACACCAAAGGCCAACAAATGGTATCTGTGGAAATCTTCTCCAGCTTTGGCTCCAGCAAAGGGTTACTGGCTCTTTTATGCCCTGAACTAAATAAAAAAGAACCGCTAGTGAGGAGGAAATGAACTCCCCAAGTTGTTAACTGAACATTGTTGACAATTCCATGTGATAAGCAAGATGTTTTCATTTAATCTGTCTATTCTGATCTTTTTTGGGGAGGGGGTCACTTATCATATCACAGACATATCTGATGAAGATTTTGCCAACTATATACCACTACTCTCTAGAGGAAGATTAACCATGTTCTTTAGTGTTGGCCAGCAACTCCTAGAAGTCTCCAGGAAGTCCAGAGAAGGAGCTGATTGAGTAGATAATGCCCTATTTAGTGTATTCATCAAGAAAATGTGAATATTGCATATCAACAGGATGCATTGAAGGTCCACTATACATTACAGATCTCTATAGATCCTCAGGGAGAACAGTCAATTTCCTACCTTGAATTGTTAAGCAAGGACATTTGCAATATGTTAACAGCTTCCTTGTTGACTTTGTTTCACATGACCATGAAAAACTACATTGTAATTACAAGCAAGCATCAAGCACCAAGATCACATGACTGTCAAGGTTTCAAGTAATACACCCATTGCAAACAGAACTCTGTGGCAGGTTGATTCCTCAAAGAACAGCTTTATTTGGAGATATCATCTTGGTACATACTTGTTGAAAGCCAATACTGAGAGTTCCTACACTTTCCACGTCATTAAAAAATGAAAGTTTCCCTTTTCCCCAAACAATACATCACATTGTCCAATCTGGGAGCTGGCTGGTTGCCTGGTTACTTCTCTCCTCTTCCTCTGCTCAGTCAGCAGTTGGAATGTCCTTGACTCAGAAGACAACTATTTTGTTTTTTGGCTGCAAAAACCTTCAAGCCTGAAGCCATGTGAAAAGAAATCCCAAAAGAAAAAGAAAACTACAAAAGAGAAAACAATCACAGCCAGGTCAGCTTCTGAGTTGTCAATGACTGTTTGTGGTCTGGTCAAATGTACCACTCATTCAGTATTTTGCTGAATGAGTGGCCATTAAGTGAGAACCTATAGAGACAGTTGCTGTTATCTAATTTTCTATGTAAATAGCAGAGATCAAATGATGATTGCTTTAGTTCTAAAATCACCGTTAATGCAACAAACTACTCCTTCTGAAGCTGCTGCATAAGAAAGCAATACACATGATCTCAGTTTAAGGATATTATGGTATATTGTATTTTAGATGTTTTACTCATCATAGTGAGATGCCTAATTCCTTAATAATCTGTTATAGTGAAGCATTCAAATGTAATGTACACCTTCATCTGCTTAATGGACTAAAATTTAATAGTGAACCAGTTTTGTGCAGCAGTTAAGGCACCAAGTAACCATGAGTTCTGGTTTGCAATCATTGTCAGCTGGTTGACCTTGGGCTAATCACTTTCTCTCTCAGCCTTAGGAAGCAATTAGTGAGAATTTGTGTCTGAAATCTCACCAATAAAAATGCAGGGGCTAATCCAGGCAGTTACCAAAAATCAACACTACTTGTCATGCAAAGACAAGATAGTAGCTACAATTCAGAAATTCTTCATTGTTCCTATTTATTTTACTGACTGAAGTTGTTTCCTATCCAAACAGGCTCTAGTGGTTATTAAAAAGACCTTCCAAGATGTGGGGACAGAGAGACGCATTCAATGAAGAAAGAAAGAATGAATGAAAGAGAGAGAGAGAGTGAGAGAGAGTAAGAGAAAGGGAGAGAGAGAATCTGGATCAATATGAAGAAAAGTATGGGTAGTCATATATAGAAACATGGGCATCCTTATACTACTTATCCTGGAAAGGATTGTGGGTAGAAAGCATTTTGACAACAAAATCCAATTTTGTTCTAGAAGAAATGGAGGAGAGATTGAAACATTTTGGTGGAAAAGTGCAGATATCTCTCACTCTATGTGCCATTGCCTGCATTCACTGATGCAAAGGATACAATCTAAATGACAAATGACATCCTTTGGATCTTTATCTGAAAAAAGGCTTTGAAAGGAAGTGTGATAACATCCATGGTTCAAAGCAGGGACAGTAGACACAAGCAGCACAGTGGTAGTGGAAGAGCAAAGTAGTGGCAGATCTAAAGAAGGATTTTGGGAGTGGGATTGAAAAAGAATTTGGAGGGGTGATCTTGCTTTGACGTTTCTATTCACTTCCAGGCCATTAGTTCAAATGAAGCTTGAAAGCTTATCTTTCTGTATTATGATTTGTGTTCATTTTGCATATTTTACTGTTCTTGGTAACAAATACCTCCTGTTAATCTGTAATTGTTTTGGGGCCCAGTTAAATGCTCCTCTGAATAGGAAATTAATTGCCATACCCTTTTATCCTATCCTGCCCCAACCTATCCAGTTATAATACTATTATTATCAAACTCTTCTCTGAATTCTCAGTGGAATTCCAGATGCTATTGGCAAGAACATCAAGACTAAATGACACAAAAAATCTTCCCTATATCTTGGAAGTTGTTAAAGCACAAAGGCAGAAAGCCCTATTTTAACTGATACTTTATGTTTTATACTCTAGGAGGGAGGCTGCTAAGGGACATTTAAATTACAGATAGGAAGAGATGAGGAGGAAATCTCCAGGCATGATGGCTAAGATTTCACTATTGGTTCTGTTGCAGTCTCAGATAATGTACAGCTTTGCTCTTGGTCGATGTCCAGTCAGTGAACCTCTTCCCATTCCCAGATATTTAAAGGGAGGACAGCTGAACCTGGGTGTCATAACCTTCCAAAACTATAGGCATTCTGAACCACTCTCCTTTGAAATCCCTCCCTCACATGAAAACCCTGGATTCCCTTTGTGAGACATTTTAATTTGTTACATTCATTAAATGAACTGCTCTTGCTGTGAATATCCTGACTTTGTCCATTCTCTGGTTCTTCAATATTAGTCATTGCATTTCATGAGCCACTTTTATTAATGTGATATTATTATGCTACAATGTTGGAAAATGTAGGCTCTAAAATTTCTGCTCGCATCATCTGCAAAACTCAGCCACTGTTCAGCTTTTCAGCTTGTCTGGTTGTTGAACTTGCATTTCCTGGGCCACATTTATAACTAAGGTGCTGCCCCAGAGAAGAGGAAGTCAACCTATTTTCCAAAGCACCCGAAGGTAGGACAAGAAGCAGTAGAAAGAAACAAATGAAAGACAGAACACCACTAAGAGAATTAAGGAGAAATTTCCTGACAGTTCAAACTGTTAATCAGTGGAATGACTTGTCTCCAGAAGTTGTGGGGGTTCCAACATTTGAGATTTTTAAGAAGAAATTGGATAACCATTTGTATGAAATGGTATAGGTTTTCTCCTTGAGCAGGGGATTGAATGAGAAGACCTCCAAAGTCCCATCCAACTGTAATTCTATTGTTTTCTTATTAATGTGATATTGTGCTGGAAATGTAGGTTCCAAAATTTCCACTTCCATTATCTGTAAAATCGATGTCATCTGAACACTATTTGACTTGGCATGATTTGACTTTACTACTTTTCATTTGTCAAGGTTGCTAATCTTCTACTTTAATTTTCCCTTAACTTTCTGATATACTTTTGCCATCAATCAATCAATTTGCCAATCCATACAAAAAGTCCTCTGGCAAACTAAATGTGAAGAAATTAATACAGTCTAAAGTTTCCAAAATCACAGTCTATTTCCTCAGATGCTTTTGAGAAAAAGGGCTTTACTTTCCAAATGAAATCATATCTAAGTGGCATGAACTGTATGCTTATAATTGATATGTAAGATCTGGACTTCATTTTGAGATGAAAAGGAAATAGGCCAGTCCTGTCACTTGATGTCAGTATAAAAAGAAAGTGCCATGATACTTGTCTTCCAGCTTTAAAATGCCAGAGCAATTGTCTTTGGAAAGCAATGCATGCTTCATTCTGACAGAGAATAGTGAGGTAGTATCATCATCTTACAGGTACTTGACACAAAACTATCAGCATATTCTGGCCTTGGAATTTGCTTTGAAGGAAATCAATGAAAACCCTTACCTCCTACCCAACATCACCTTGGGTTTCAAAATTTACAACAGTAACTTCATCAGAAGCTGGACCTATCGTGGTGCATTGGAGCTTCTTTCCACAAAGGACAAATTCACCCCCAATTACAAGTGTGATGGCCAGAACAATGAAATAGCTGTCATTGGAGGATCCTATACAAAGATTGCTCTAGATATGGCAAATATTCTGTGCAACTACAAGATTCAACAGGTATAGTATGCCCCCTTTTTCCCCACATCCATTTATAATTAATCTTATATGTCCTTCCTTCCTTCCTTCTTTCCTTCTTTCCTTCTTTCCTTCCTTCCTTCCTTCCAAAGCAGAACATTAGAAAAGTTGAAGTTATAACCTCAGCCAATAAACAATTCATTGGGTACTTCAGCTATTCCAAGAGAAAATAAAATTGAAACTTTCACAGTGATTGCCATCAAATAAAACAAGAACCTTAAAATAGTCAACACTTGGTACATTACAAGAGTTTTGGCAAGCATGTCTGGTTTTCTTTCGGACAGCGTCTGTTTATGTTTCTCATATACAGTATACAAAAATACACAGTATATTAAAATGTTCAATGAATCCAATGACTAGGGAAAGCTTTAGGCACTAGAAGTATAATTGGGATCAAATATAGGGAGCTCAAGTGGAACGTACAATGTTACAGAATGTGCTGTAAGATGTGTCTGCTAAGTACGACTTTCTTCCAAATCTGAAATTGTTAAAATTCTGCAGCAATGAAAATGGAGAATTGTGGTTGCTTGCAAAACTCATCCTTGTTTGATTTGCAATATAATTCAGTTCCTCACTTGGACATATTAGCTCAGTGAGGTAATCAAGACAAGGAGTATAACAGCAAGTAATGTATCTTCCAGGTTCATTTTAATAACTATTGCTCATTGACAAAAGCAATAGCTTACTTAGGGATGAGGTATCAAGAATTTTAAGGAGAAAAAATTGCCAGAAAATTTACTATGCGTTATGCTGAATATAACAGCTGATCAAAAGTTTGCTTCTTTTAAGCTGTCTTTACACAATTCAACATTTTTATCACTAAATTTGGTATGCTTATTACAGTAACAGCTTTCAGTTGATTTTTTTCCTTCAGCTAATCTATGGTTCTGCACCTATCAATAATCATGGAGATGTTTTCCAATGGATGTTCCCTAATGATATGCTTCAATACAGGGGAATTCTTCAATTATTGTTACATTTTAGGTGGACATGGGTTGGGATGATTTCTCTGCACTATGATGATGGAGATTGGTTTATACCGACTGTGGTCTCAGTGTTTGCCCAGAGAGGAGTCTGCTTTGATTTTATTAAAAGTTACCCAAAGAAGACATATACAAATGAGTTCTCTGAAATATTAGAGGATGGAAATGAACTATATGACACTGTCATGGCAAGCAAGGCATCTGCTGTGGTTGTACAAGCTGAATTTATGCTGACTATGAGATTGTTGTTCTCTTATCAAGTTACTTCAAAAACTGACAAAGTCTGGATTATGATAGCCCAGATGGATTTCACTTCCACTTCTATTCAAAGGAACTTCCCTCTACACTTCATTCATGGTGCTGTATCCATTGTGGTTCACTTAGGAGACTTGGTAGGATTTCAGGATTTTGTTAGGGAAAGGAATCTGGCCACCAATCAAGAAGATGGCTTTCTCAAGGATTTTTGGGAAGATGCTTTTCAATGTGCATTCCCCAACTCCAGGGAAGAGAAGAATTTTGATGACATATGCACTGGGGAAGAGAAGATAGAGACCCTTCCTTCATCAGTTTTTGACATCCACATGAGTAGCCACAGTTACACCCTCTACAATGCCGTTTATACTGTCGCACATGCCTTGCATGCTCTATATTCATTCAAAAAGAAACACAAAGTTTTGCCATATAAAAGTCAACTGAATCATCTCCATCAAGGATCATGGCAGGTATCATTTTCAGCCTATATATGTATGTACCTATATATCTGATGCATGTATAATGTAAATTCTATTCTCACCATATCAGTCATATGTTTCCTCTCATCTCCTTACCAGAGGTCTAGGAGTTTGTGGGGTTGTGCAACATCTCAGCTGTTTCTGGCACTTCACCCTTTGGGGTAGAGAACTCTGATGTAATTCCTGGGTCTTTCCCAACTTACAACTCAAACTATGATTTTGGCCTTTTGTTTCCACATATTCTCCAGTTCTTTTTTCATGCCAAGCTTCTCACAGTCCTTCTATCTGATGTAACTTGATATTGCTACATTTATTACCACATCTATCTTCTGGTTCTTGTCTACTACCATGATATCTATTTCATTGGCTACTACCAGCCCATCTGTCTGAATCAGAAAGTCCCAAAAAATCAAAGCTTTCTCATCCTCCGTGAGCTTCTGTAGGATCTTTCATTTCAATTAGCCAATATTCTATGCAGATGTTCTTGTTCATAATGCCAGCTACTTGGGTCTGGCATTCAGTGCAGGCTGTTCCTGCCTATATCTTACATGCCTACTATTGTGGGTTGGACCATCTCAAAGATCTGTCTTCATAGTCTGTACCTTGGATCCTGTTTAGGGTAGTAGATCCCTGCTTCTATGATTCTTGTGCTACAACAATCAGACATTTCTAGCTACTAATAGGATTCCCCAATGTTTGACAGCTCAGATATCTGTTGAGAGCCCATACCTTGGAGAGTCTTCTATTGCCATGGCACTTGCTCTGATTGATTTTCCTGTCATGTCTGCTGCTGGTTCAGGTATTCCTTCAGCATTGTCTCAGCAGCTCATCTTTGGATGACATCTTACTCATGTATTCCTGGATGCTCTGCATCATGTCCAGGACAGTGGATTAACTATTCTTAAATGAAAACTCTGATAGAAAGCAATAATTAATCAGGAGTGTATTTGGGATGGGGTGTCTCTTTTTTTCCAAAAGTCCCCTTAGTTCCTTGTCTAATCATTTATATAAAACCTTTTTCACTTTTTCTCATTGAGTTGCATCATTTTCTGAGGACCGTCTCATTTAACAATAATGCTGGGGAGCCTGTTTCCTTTGATGAAAGTGGCCAATTGGTGTCAGGATTTGATCTAATCAACTGGATCACCTTGGCAAACCAGTCCCTCCTTAGAGTCAAAGTTGGAAGTTTAGATGTACATACTTCTGAAGAAATGAAATTCACCATCCAGGAGAAGGACATTGTTTGGCCTACCAGTTTTAATCAGGTAGGCTGGATTCACCTTTTGTGTGACCATCCCTACAAAGACAGCATTAAAAACAAAGCTTCCAAGATCATGTTGGAGGGGTGAAATTCAGCAGGTGCTGACAGATTCTGGAGAAATGGTAGTGTAGATTTTGAGGAGTTCTGGGAACCGGCAAACACCACCTGTGGCTGGCCCAAGGAATGGGGAGGGAATGGGGATTTTGTAATATCCATCCCCTGCCAAGCCCCATAAGCCACGCCTACAGAACCAGTATTGAAAAAAATGAATTTCACCACTACTACGTTCTAAAGCATAAGTCCCCAAATTCTTCAGCTATATGGCTTCTCTTCATGAAGTGTTAGATTACTCATCAAACTCCAGAAGTTTATCATATAAATGTAATGAATAGTACTTTAACTAGTATTACAACAATGGAAAGCCTCAAAAACCTTTGGAGGTCTGTACTGATCGCTTTGAAGGATACTGTTCCATAGTTTGACAGAGTAAAGTATGCAAAAAAAAAGTAAACCAAGTTTTACATACATACATACATACATACATACATACATACATACATACATACATACATGATAGATAGATAGAGATAGATAGATAGATAGATAGATAGATAGATAGATAGATAGATAGATAGATAGATAGATAGATATAGATATAGATATAGATATAGATATAGATATAGATATAGATATAGATATAGATATAGATATAGATATAGATATAGATATAGATATAGATATAGATATAGATATAGATATAGATATAGATATAGATATAGATATAGATATAGATATAGATATAGATATAGATATATATATATATATATATATGATTTTTTAAATAATTCCCATCTTCCCTGCAGATTTGTGTTATAATTAAGTATTGTGGCGTATATGCAATATGTTGCTTGTGTCTTGGTTTCCATCTGTTCACATTCCAGAGGTTGTTAATGATTTCCTTGGCTTGTTTTCATCATATTACTATTTTCATGCATGTTTTCTATTCATCTGGAAAGCAGTTAATAATTAGGTAAAGGTTCCTGTTGCACGTATGTTTTAGTCATTCCCAACTCTAGGGGATGATGCTCATCTCCATTTCAAAGCCAAAGAGCCAGCATTATCTGAAGACATCTCAATGGTGATGAGGCTAGCATGACTAAACACCAAAGGTACACGGAAGGCTGTTACCTTCCCGCCAAAGGTGGCTCCTATTTTTCTACCTGCACATTTACATGCTTTCAAACTGCTAGGTTGGCAGAAGCTGGGACAAGTAACGGGAGCTCACTCCATTATGCAGTGCCAGGGGTTCAAACCACTAAACTGCTGACCTTTTAGATCAACAAGCTCTGATTGTCAATTGTCTTAGCCACTGAACCTTCGAGTTACATAATAGTTACACAACAATTATTGTTCTTTAATTGAACAATAATGCTTGAGAAATATCTTGGACTCTGAACAGGATACCTAAGAATGAATGAATCTTGTGTATAGACCCAATTCTGGCAATATCATTTTCCTTTTCCCTGCTCTCCTTTCAGGTTCAGCCCCTTTCTGTGTGCAATGATCATTGCCTTTCAGGTTATAGAAAAACCATGAAAGAAGGGAAACTGTTCTGTTGCTATGACTGCCTTCCATGTGCAGAAGGAAAGATTTCAGCACAAGAGGGTAAGACATGAGTCAATAGAATTTTATTGAATAAAACTAATGTGTTGATTCGTCAATTTTTGCCTCTGTTATTCAAGATTCCTTGCCTCCCATTTCACTTGAAAGTTAAGATTTTTACAGATGACAGATGACAATCAGGGGGAGGATGTTGCTGGTTCGCACAAGTTCGGGCGAACCAGTAGTGGCAGCAGTGCGAGGCTCCGCCCACCCACCCTGACATCATCAAGAACCTTCTGTGCATGTGCAGATGTGCACATTCATGCTACCGAAACAGTAGTGAAGAAAGTAGAATACCGTCTCTGCTCACAACATGATGCAGTTTCAGTTTTAATTGAGCTTACAAGGGATTAGAGTTGGGGTTGCAGAAGAAAATCTATTTTACCTATCCCTTCTAACAAACATTCAGGTCTATAAATTTGTTTCAGTTGTAGCAATATAAACAATGTAGTATCTTCTTTTTCAGATGCAGATGACTGTGTCTCATGTCCAGGAGAACAGTATGCAAATGTCCATCAAAATGAATGCATTGTCAAAGAGATCACCTTCCTGCTTTACCAAGAACCTTTAGGAATTACGTCTTTGGTGTTTGCATTCTCCTTTGCTTTCATGACAGTACTTGTGCTTGCTACATTCATTAAGCACAATGACACACCGATTGTCAAAGCCAACAACCAGAACCTCTCCTACCTCCTCCTCACCTCTCTCCTCTTTTCCTTCCTTTCTGCTTTCCTTTTCATTGGTCGGCCCACAGTACTGACATGCCTCCTTCGACAAGTTTCTTTTAGCTTCATATTTTCCGTAGCAATTTCATGTGTGTTAGCCAAAACTATCATTGTAGTTCTTGCTTTCATGGCCACCAAGCCAGGATCTGGAATAAGGAAATGGGTAGGGAACAAATTGTCTGCTTCTATTGTCTTTTCTTGCTCCTTTCTTCAAGCTTCTCTTTGTGTCATTTGGCTGACAACCTCTGCCCCATTTCCAAATTTTGACCTGTATTCCCTGCAAAAAGAAATTATACTGGAATGTAATGAAGGGTCGACTTATATGTTTTATTGTGTCTTGGGTTTCATGAACATTCTTGCCTTAGTCAGTTTCTTGGTGGCCTACCTAGCCAGGAACCTGCCTGACACTTTTAATGAAGCCAAGTTCATCACCTTCAGCATGCTGATCTTCTGCAGTGTGTGGTTGTCTTTTTTCCCAGCCTATTTGAGCACCAAGGGCAAACATATGGTAGCTGTGGAAATCTTCTCCATCTTTGGCTCCAGCGCAGGGTTATTGGCTTGCATTTTTTTACCCAAATGTTACATTATCGTATTACGTCCTGAACTAAATAAAAGAGAACAGCTAGTGAAGAGGAAATAATATCTACAAGTTGTTTACTGAGCATCACTGACAATTCCATGTATTTTATCATTGCATCATATTTTTTCTATATCTTAAATTATTGGAAGGTATTCTATTCCAATTTCATTCTAGACTGTGTTTTATTCCAATTCCATTTTAAATTATATTTTATTTGAATTTCATTTTAAATTGTATTTTATCAAATTACATTTTAAAATGCTTTTATCAAATTTTAGTAATATTTTTCCGAAACTTTGCACTTTGATATTGCCCATGAATCAGTAAAGACTCAATGTCAATGTCAATTACAAATAAAAATAAATAAAAGAGAACAGCTAGTGAAGAGGAAATAATATCTACAAGCTGTTTACTGAGCATCGTTGACAATTCCATGTGATAAGCAAGATGTTTACTTCTGAAAATGAAGTTTATAAAAATATCTCAGTCTTATGAAAGTTTTTTGCAATTTAGAGATATCCTTAGGCTTCAGTGAAAGCATGTCATATTTTATGCTATTTAATGCAACTATTTGTTTAATTATTTTTCTAATTTCCTTTATTTTGAATCTACATACTTATTCAAGGATATTTTGTTTCTGAAAAACAGAAATTAACCCCAAATATTAATTTTAAATTTAATCTGCCTATTCTGTTCTTTGGGTCATATATCATATCACAGACACATCTGATGAAGATTTTTCAATCTTTATACTACTACTCTCCAGAGGATGACTAACCATGTTCCGAAGGACAGAAATGGATACCAAAGATGAATTTTAATCTGCCTTTTCTATTCTTTAGTCACTTATCATATCATCATAAACATACTGTCAGCCCTGAAACCATTTTGAAAATCTTCAGGGCTGCCACAGCTCTTAGAACTCTACAGGTAATCCAGATAAGAAGTATTTGAATTCATCAAGAAAATATCAATATTGCATGTTAACAGGAGGCATCTACTGTGCAAATGTGGATGAATTCTGTTGTTCTCAGCCTACATTTTTAGATTCATTGCCTGATATGACTTTTCCTCTTTTTAAATAATCCCTGTTTGTTTTTGTGCTCTCTCTCTCTCTCTCTCTCTCTCTCTCTCTCTCTCTCTCTCTCTCTCTCTCTCTCTCTCTCTCTCTCTCTCTCTCTCTCTCTCTCTCTGTGTGTGTGTTTGTATTCATTTTATGACCCTGTAATTTGGGATAGAGTGGGGGTGCCTGGGTGGAGCTGGCCAATTGCCCTTCCTGATACCCCATGGAATTCACAGCATATATTATATCTTTATAAATACAGTATATAAAAGCTTTTTCCTTTTTCTTTCTGGGAACAAATGTGCCTTGTCCATTTCCATCTGAATGCTCCTGGAGAACTTTTGAAATTTTCAGTACTATTCCATGTCATTGAGAACGGCGGTGGTGCAGTGGTTAGAATGCAGTACTGCAGGTTAAGTCTGTTGACTGCCAGTTACTTGCAATTTGGCAGCTCAAATCTCAGCAGGCTTAAGGTTGACTGAGCTTTCCATCCTTCATTTTATCTTCATTTGGTAAAATGAAGACCCAGATTGTTGGGGGATTGTTGAGGGCTGACTCTGTAAACTGCTTAGACAGGGCTGTAAAGCACTGTAACATAGTGGTATATAAGTCTAAGTGCTATTGCTAAGTCTGAGTGCTATTGGTATTTTCATATACATAAATGAACTGTTTGAAGAGAGGAAAGATCACATCAAGCAATAAATTTGAAAATGTTTAGACGAGGGGTGTCAAATTATATTTCTTCAAGGGCTGAATCAGCATTGTAGTTCTCCTTTGTGGGCCAGTGAGGGAGGGAAGGGGGGGGGAGATTGGATGGATGCTTCCTGCAGCACCCTGCCAGTGAAAATGGTGTGTGGTATGCCCCATTTTCAGCCTATATGGCCTCCAGCAGCACTCCTCTGGCCACAACAGGCCACGTGGAGACCCCAGGAGGCCTCCACATGGCCCATTTTTGGCCTGCAGAGTGCTGTAGGAGACCAGGGAGGCCAAAAATGGGCTGCAGGGGGGATTGCATGCATTTTGGCCAGCAGCAGCACCATGGCCTGATCCTTTGATATTTACAGATTGTCCCCATGGACTGGATTTAAGCACCCCGCGGGCCTTGAGTTTGACACCCCCTGGTATAGACTGACAAATGGACACTACAACTTCAGTGTAGAATTTAAAGTGGATCTTTCATGCACATTCTCTCTGTCTTTCTCACACACATAATCACTTTCTCTAAATTTTCAAACTTGCTAATTAAAAAGTTAATCCTGTATGTTTACAAATTGAGGTTTTCTGATCAGCAACGGAAGGGTGGAAGGAAGGAAGTACTGTTTATTCCATGTTATGTGACCTTTACATTTGGGTTTATTCAGGTCTGTCTACTATTCCCCAGACTTGACAAATGCAACAATATCATTTATTAATAATTTTCTCTTCAATAAAAGTATAGCATACTATAATTCTCTGTGGGTAAGTATATCCTCTGCAATTACTAACCAAACACAGGACTGGTGAACTCATTCCCCTTTCCCACCCTAACTCATCACAGCCATGGAGTATTGCAGTTGCTGAAAAGGAAAAAATAATAATTTTCTAAAGCATCAAAAGGCAAAACAAGAAACGATAGTTGGAAACTAACCAAACAGAGAAGTAAGCTAGAACTAAACAGAAATTTCTTAATGGTGACAACAATCAAGCAATGGAACAGCTTGTCTTCAGAAATTCAGGGTGCTCCATCTCTGGAGGCTTTCAAAAAGAGACAGGACCACCTTTTGTTTGAAGTGGTATAGGGTCTCCTCCTATTACAAATTAAATCTACAATCTTGAGAAATGGAAGAGGAAGAATTTGATCACTGCTTTGGAGTTAATTTGAAGTCTTAGCTTCAAGAAACTAAGTGAATGACTTCTAAAATCAAGATGTTATGGTTGAGGAAGGTGTTCTGAGTAACAATGGAAGAGCTAATTGACAAGTCTCAAAGCAAGACCTTCATACCAGGTGGTCTTATTTGTGGAAACTTTATTATCAGTGTTGCCCCTTAGAGTGGGCAATGTTGCTGCCATAAATAACTGTATTTTGGATAGACTTTTCTGGCTTCCATAGTTTATATAATTCTACAAATTATATAATAGTTTGCTGTGTTTTCAGTATAGAGCCTGGGACTCACATCATTACAAGAGGAAAGGGATAACCACAAGTCTTTTGCAGCTTTCTGAAAATAAGGGCATTATATCACTCAAGTACACAGCTGCCCCAAGAGCTTGAAAGAAGGTAGTAAAAGATGAAGTGATTGTATTAGTCAATGAGTTAATGTGTATTTTGGCTTCCTAAAAATAGCAGGAATCTAATCTAATCTAATCTAAATCTCCCATCACCGTTTAGCTAACTCTCTAGGTCTCTACTAGCTACATGCAGTATGGAGGCTAGTTTGATGGTCAGCAGGTTCATATTCAAGATCAGGTTGCTGCTGCATGTTTGCATGGGCTCTCATCACTTGCTCCATCTCCTGCCGACCACAACAGTTTGAAAGCTGATGGTCATGGTTAGTTGAGTGCCATTTTAATGGGAAACCTATTGAGGACATGAAAGGAGCCCCCAATTGAGTGTCCCCCAAAAAATAGTGATATCACCAGCTGATCCTTTCACTATGGAAGCACTTCAGTGATGATATGGGGGAAAAACACTGACTAAATGTCCTGATAATCAAGAAAAGAAAGTTTATGGAGAAAAACATTTCCTGGATATTGAAAGCACCCTTCCATCATGTCATAAATCAAACTGACCAAAGTTTGCAGAATTTGCAGAGTGATGTCATAAGACACTCAATGACCATAAGGATATCATAGGGATTGTCCCTTCCCTATATCTATCTCTAGAGGACTGAGGGATTGTTGTGTCTTCTTTCGAATAAAAGTGTGTATTGTGTGTTTATGTGTGTGTGAGAGAGAGAGAGAGAAAGAGAGTGAGAGTGAGAGGGAGAGGGAGAGGGAGAGGGAGAGAGAGAGAGAGAGAGAGAGAGAGAGATGTGGGGTAAGCATTCAAACATTGAATTAAAAATTACATGAATAGTTGCATCTCCTTAATAAGATCATTGTCCATGTAGGATTAGGGCTAAATAGAGAAGAAATAAGAGTACAGAAATACAGAATTGCTGAACAATCTCTTGTTTTTAATTTATATAATAGAAGTACTTCAAGAGCTACATAGATTATGTCTGATTACACTGGTTGCAATTCAAGCTAAGCAGGGCACAGAATATGGTAACTATGGACCCCCTTTTTCTAATTATGTCTGCTTGCCTATGACATCTGGAATAATATGCTTCTTGTGTGCACCATCTCTTGCCATTTTGCCATGAGTCAGGATTGAAGAAGAGGCCTTTCCAAACATTTTCTTCCATGTATGGAACAACATTGCCTGGAGATTTTATGGCCCAACCCTTTTGGAATTCAGGAAAGCCATGAATTCTTGACGGTTCCTGTAGACCTTTGAGGTTGGGATGGTGTTTCTTCTTGTAATGCTATCTGATTAATATAAGAAATGGTCCTTGGGATATATGTTTAAAAATTTTTCATGTCTTTCGCTGCAGTTTAAAATTATTTTAGCCATAATGATAAGTGTCCAGTGTTGATTATGGTGGGACTAGATAAATATTAGACCTCGACAAATTCATATTTTTAAAAAGTGTCTTTTGGACTTGTTCAAGAGTTGGATTCTGACATTGTGTTGACATAAGTTCTTCTGCTTCTCTGAAGAAGCAGACAACATGATAACATATAGGACAACTTCCAACAGCCGAAGGTGATGGACGTGCGTGTCCGCCTTTTTGCTGTTTTGGTGGACTCCTCTGAAGTCTAGGGGGAGCACAGGGTGCCTTGGAGTGGCGCCCTGCCATAGGGGCGGCTTGCTGGGACCCCCTGGAATGGCGGCGGCTGAGGGAGGTGTCCAGCTTTGCCCCAGGAGCCGGGGAGCATAGGGAGCACACGGAATGCCACCATGTGCTTTGCTGAACACAGCCTGGAAGGAAACAATTAATTGGAACAAAACAGCTGAAGAGCGGTGAGGCGAGGGGTCTCCCCAGGTCTTTTACTATCCTTGCTCTTTTGACTGTTCTGCAGTTTTCTTTTTGGGACTGTGTTTCAACTTCTGGAGGAGTTTAGATTGGAGGGGGGGAAATTCCACCCCCCTTGGAAAAGCGGCACTTGAAAAATCTCTCCCTTTTATGGGGGAGAGAGAAAGTTTGAAATCTACTTTCACTTCCCTTAAATAATGGGGGAAATTTTTTTCTTGACTACAATTGCAAAAGAAAGGATGGCTAAACTGATTCTTCTCTCAACTATCTATGGGAACTTTGACTTTGTTGTTTCCTGACCACCTGTACTGGCTGAGCCAATATGGCCAACTTCCTCCTTTTTCTCTGTCTTCATGAACGAGACTCCTCCCTTGGAAAACTTTATGGCTTTCAACTAATTTCCACCCCAGAGATCTCCAGGAGCCTCTTCAAGTACGTTGTTCCCCTGGATTTGGAATATTCTGACCCACCTATTTGCTCTAGTTCTGTACTAGAAGACTTATTCTCCTTTGGACTTGTTTGTTTGGTGATCCCTACCGGCTGTGCTCTCCCACAGATGCCATCTCTTTGTACAGAACAATAACTATCTCTGAGCGTCATGATGGGTCCAAATAAATTTCCACCTGGTAAGGCCTCATCGGCCCCAACATCTTCTATGTCCAGCCCCACTCACCAGTCACAACTGGGATCTGATGACATATACAGCTATACTATTTCATTCTGTCAAGCTTTCAAAGTTGGCAGGTTGAAAAATAGAAATGCCTTGGTTTTTTGGACTGACCTTTATTTTTAGTGAAGTGAATGGGGGAAAAAACTTGAAAATCTATCAAAACATTTTAAAGATCAACTTATTTTGAGCAAAATTGAGTAAAAGATATTCTGAATCTTTTTCTTCTTATGCCCAGCCTTTCCTTCCTTGAGGAATATCATCTGTAAAAGTCTTTTCCCTCTAATTACATGAAGTTTTCTAAGATTCCCTTTCCACATACTGATCTGCAGTTGTATTTCTTTGTTATTTACTTTAAATATGCAACTCTTTCCTTTAAACATGCAACTCTTGTACGTATCTTAATAGTTTGTCTATTATTAATGTCTATGCCATCTTATCCCTGGAATCTCATTTACATCAGGATTTTGCCAGGAGCAGAAAATGAACCTACAGTGCAAAACTCATCTCCATCAGTAAAAACAAACAAACTGTACAAAATTTTATATGTATCCATTCACCATAATAGGAGTGATACTAGAAGACGTAAGTTATTGAAAACTTTAATGAAAACTACTAAACATATTGTGTAAGATTACCCACAATGTGCATTTCTAGTTCTTAGTAGAACTGCTGAAAGCAACGCTAGAGGTGAATGCCTGGAAAGCTGAATGGGACATCCAATTATGAAGCCAGTGTGATATGTTTTGTATATAATTACGTGGATTGTGTGTATATGTTTTCTGCTCTTATGTCATGTTCTCATCATATAAATAAATATAAATAATGATAACCATAATGATAAGATTCCACAGGATCCTTCCTCCCCTCTACTCCCAATATTGTGAACTCATTTAGGAACACAATCAGCCGAGTTGAATCTAATAGAGTCCAGGACTATATATCACACCAAAACTCAAATGCAATTTTAAAAAGTGCATGGATACACTCAGATAAATGAAACAATGAATTGTAAGTTTACAATTATTGTATTCACCATCAAGATTAATCAATGCTCCCTTTATGCATTAATCTCAATAGGCAGAATTAAATGTCATCCAAGGCAAAAGAATAATAGTGGCCTCATAATTTAATAAGAAGACAAAGGTGTGACAGTAGTAGTCATTACGAATAAGAGTAGTTTCTCAGGGAAACTGAGAAGCAGTTATCTTTTGCAGAAACCTCATCCTTTTGATGTAGAAATGGAAGAAAATAGGCCAAACCTCAAATTGGAGAAAAAAACCTACATCCTGAAAGCAGCTAATTGGATTTCCTTCAAAGGGTATGGTGTTAAAATCAGTTTCATATTTTCATTAGATGCTCCTTCTTATTCCAATTTGGTCTCAGAACAATGATATAGCATTTGGGGGGAAATATGCAGAGCAGTAATCGAGCTGCTGAAGCCAAAATGGAGAAGATCTCCACAGCCACCATGTATTTTCCCTTGGTACTTAAATAGGTGGGAACAAAGGACACCCAGACACTGCAAAAGACCAACATGCTGAAGGTGATAAATTTGGCTTCATTAAAGCTATCAGGCAAATTCCTGGCTAGGAAGGCCACAGTGAAACTGACAGCAGTCAAGAACCCCAGAAAGCCAAGCACTGCATAAAACATAGTGGTTGAACCTTCGTTACATTGTAGAACAATTTCTTCAGCCATAGAGTGCATGTCAGAATCTGGGAAAGGAGGAGAAATTGTGAGCCACACCAGACAAATGCAGACTTGTATCAGGGAGCAAGATAGGACAATACAGATAGCCAGCCTCTTCCCCACCCATTTTCTCATTTTGGATCCGGGCTTGGTGGCCATGAAAGCAAGGACCACTATGATTGTTTTTCCCAACACACAAGAAAGGGCTACAGAGAATAATAATAATAATAATTTAAATTTATTAGCCGCTCCCTTTCCGAAAAGGACTCGGGGCGGCGTACAATGGAGTAAAAAACATATAACATTTACATAAATCCATGACATACATAAGTACAAAGACACACATGTTCGGAGGAGGTTAACAGATACAATACATAGACAATTAAAAACCATTAAAATACCCTAATTACAAAACCCCATGTACTATCCAAATTCAAAATGTTAAAAAACAGACAGTCAGGAGGAGTACGAGAAAATTACGGTTGAGCCAGGCCAGATAGTTGGAAGAGGTGGGTTTTCAGTTGTACACGGAAGGAGCGGAGATCGGAAGTAATCCTGATGTCCCGGGGGAGGTCATTCCACAGGGCTGGGCCCATCACAGAGAAGGCTCTGCTCCTGGGTGTCGCCCCCCGACACTGTTTGGCGGTCGGCACCCGGAGAAGTCCCTCTCTGTGAGAGCGGATTGGTCATAGGGATGTGTGGGGCAGGATGCGATCCTGCATGTAACTAGGCCCTGTGCCATGGAGCGCTTTAAAGATCATAATCAAGACCTTGAAACGCACTCGGAAGACCACAGGAAGCCAGTGCAGCTCGCGCAGGAGAGGTGTTACAGGGGAGAATCTAGTCCTCCCCATGATCACCCGCGCGGCCGCGTTCTGGACCAACTGTAGTCTCCGAGTGCATCTCAAAGGAAGCCCCATGTAGAGAGCATTGCAGTAGTCCAGGCGAGACGTCACCAGCGCATGGGTGACTGTGCGTAGGGCATCCCGGTCCAATAAGGGGCGCAATTGGCGCATCAGGCGAACCTGATGGAACGCCCCCCTTGCCACGGCTGTTACATGGTCATCCATGGACAGCCGGGCATCCAGGAGGACGCCCAAATTGCGCACCTGTTCCATAGGGGCTAGTTGCACGCCCCCAATGGCCAGAGATGGAAACACCTGGTTGAACCGGGGCGCCGGAAGCCACAGCCACTCCGTCTTGGAAGGGTTGAGTTTCAGTCGGTTGCCATCCATCCAGATCCGTACGGCCTCCAAACACCGGGACATCACTTCGATGGCCTCATTGGGGTGGTTTGGGGTGGAGATGTATAGCTGAGTGTCATCAGCATACAGATGATATCCCACCCCAAAACCACGGATGATCTCGCCCAGCGGTTTCATGTATGTGTTGAACAGGAGAGGCGAGAGTACCGAACCCTGTGGCACTCCACATGTGAGAGGCCTCCGGGTCGATCTCTGCTCCCCTGCCAACACACGTTGCGTCCGGTCAGTGAGGTAGGAGCCAAACCACCGTAACACGGTGCCCCTGACTCCCAACCCCTCCAGCCGGTGCAACAGGATACCATGGTCGATGGTATCGAAAGCCGCCGAGAGGTCTAATAGGACCAGGATAGAGGAACAACCCCTATCTCTGGCCCGCCAGAGATCATCCACCAATGCGACCAAGGCCGTCTCCGTGCTGTGCCCGGGTCGGAAGCCGGACTGGCGCGGGTCTAGATAATCATTTTCCTCCAGGTGGCGTGGGAACTGCTGTGCCACCACACTCTCTACAACCTTCGCTAAAAAAGGAAGGTTGGAGACTGGACGGTAATTGACTAGGTCCGTCGGGTCCAGGGAAGACTTCTTGAGCAGGGGTCTCACCATCGCCTCTTTCAAGGCGGCTGGTAGAGACCCCTCACCCAACGAAGTGTTCACTAGGACCAGGAGCCAGTCACGTGTAACCTCCCAGGATGCCAGTACAAGCCAGGAGGGACACGGGTCCAATAAACATGTGGTGGGTCGCAGACGTCCACGCAACCTGTCCAAATCCTCGATGGCAACCGAATCAAACTCCTCCCAAAGCGGACCCTCAAGACTCGCCACGGGCGTCTCTACTGAACCACTGAAGGGGGTCCATCCCATCCGGATTTGAGCGACTTTGTCATGTAGATATTTCCCAAACTCCTCTGCTCTACCCTGTAAAGGGGCTTCCCGTGGCCTCTCAAACAAGAGGGAACGAGTCACCCGAAACAAGGCGGCAGGGCGGTTATCTGCAGACGCAATAAGGGCGGCGCAATGTTGATGAAGATGATTGCAAAAGCTGTTTGTCGCAAGAGACATTTCACTTGGTCAGGTTTCCCAATGAAGAGCAAACTGCAAAGGAAAGAGAGCAGGAGAGCAATGAGAAGGGTATAAGTGAGGTTCCTATTATTGGCTTTAACAATAGGGGTGTCCTGATACTTCATGAATATCCTGAGCACCACAGCTGAGATGACAGAAAAGGAGACTGCAATCACCGCCAAAGAAATCCCCAAAGGTTCTTGGTAAGTTAAGTAAATTATTCCTTTTGGAAGGCAACTATCCTTATCCTTGTTTGGGTATTGATCCTCTGGACATGGGAAACAGTCATCCAAGTCTGGAAAAAAAAACATTCGCGGAAACCTTATCTCATCATTTCATTTTCAGTATATTCCAATTTTATAGATATCTGTAGAATTAATGAGATCCCAGTTTGATTACAGAAATGACCTTTATATGGTGCTGCCCTTGAAGACCATTTCAAAAGCATAACCGGGTTGCATTGCAGTGTATATGCATTTAACTTTTCTAATTTTATTACTCTGCATGAGCTATACTGGCTCCTATAAAATACAATTTTTGACCATCACCATTAAATCCCTGGATATCACTGGACCAAGTTATAGGTGAGATCACATTTCTTCAATGGTATCTGTCTTTCTCAATAAGTCTGATAGGTAGGCATGTTCCAAATCTTTTGTGTTAAATGTTGCCTTCAGGAAGTTTAGAGTTGTATCTGAATTATTTGGGTTCCCTATCCTTTATCCTTGTAGCAGGATTGTTGTTCACTTAAAGAATTAGGCTAGAATGGGGGTTGACTCAGGAGCCTAATTTGTCAAGGGTGGTTTTAAAAAAAAATTGTCTGTCTAAAGATTATGGTAAGCCACCTGTTCTGACTCTCCCTCCACACCTGTGAATAAATCAGAACACAGACTTGGCTGGTTGCCACTGTTTGATTACTGAGATAATGAATCCTTTGGCTGAGGCCTAGACAACTCATGTTCAATAGAGTAACTCTGCAGCATATCAGATAATTCAAATGAAGCAACACAGATTGTCCAAATGAACAGACATGGCTAGAATACACAGATAGATTTTCTTAACTACTAATTCGAACGGTTGTTTTCTGCAAATGTCCCCTCCCAACGCCTCACCTATAATCTCTCTTGGGAGGGGCCAATCCACAACCACCTGTGCTTAATCATCTTCTGTGAGTCTGCCTACGTAGTTGCTGCTTCCATTTCTCAGCCCTTCTCAATCTAGCATCAGGGACAAACTGCACCTCCCGGTGGCCCACCCTCTTATCCCTTCTCTGAGTCTGAAACCTGCACAGGATCCTCCACATCATCCAGGGCAGACTCATATGGTCCCTCGCAATCCGAGTCCATCAGCAGCTCAACCGGATCCTGCTGGGCCACAAAAGCCATGTAGGTTTGTTATATGGCAACCATATACATTCTAGAATCAACCAACCAATTAGTCATTTGCATAGAATAGGAAGCAAAAAAAGTTTATTTATTATTTTATTTATTTATTCATATTTCTAAACCGGCCCCTCTCCCAAAAAGGGACTCGGGGCGGTGTACAGTCCACAATAAATCACAGATAAAATACAAATATAAATAGGGTTATAAATATATGTATGTATGTATATGTGTGGAGGAGGTTAAAATTAAGAGTCCTGTACAGAAGAATAAATAAATATGAAGCTAAAAGCCCTAAAAACAATTAAAACTAAAACATTACCCTTAAAATAACCAGATGAGAATATACTACCAGGAGTTCATAGATGTAACATTTATAATCATGCCAGGCCAGCTAGTCGGAACAGGTGAGTCTTCAATTTTTGACGGAAGGAGCGGAAGTCCGAGGTGGTTCTAATGTCAGGGGGGAGGCCATTCCAGAGGGTTGGGCCCATCACAGAGAAGGCTCTACTCCTTGGCGCCGCCCGCTGGCATTGCCTAGTGGACGGCACCTGGAGAAGGCCCTCTCTGTGAGAGCGGATTGGCCGCAGGGATGTATGTGGGAGGATGCGATCCCGCAAGTAACTAGGTCCTGAGCCATGGAGCGCTTTAAAGATAGTAATCAGGACCTTGAAACGCACCCGAAAAACCACAGGTAGCCAGTGCAGCTCGCGCAGGAGCGGTATTACGTGGGAGTATCTAGACCTCCCCATGATAACCCGCGCGGCCGCGTTCTGGACTAGCTGCAGTCTCCGGGTGCGTCCCAAGGGAAGCCCCATGTAGAGAGCATTACAGTAATCTAGGCGAGACGTCACCAGCGCATGAGTGACTGTGCGTAGGGCATCTCGGTCCAGTAGGGGGCGCAATTGGCACACCAGGCGAACCTGGTGGAATGCCCCCCTTGCCACGGCTGCCACATGGTCATCCATTGACAGCCGGGCATCAAGGAGGACGCCCAAATTGCGCGCCCGTTCCACTGGGGGCAGTAGCTCGTCCCCTATGGCCAGCGATGGAGTCAGCTGGCTGAACCGAGGTGCCGGAAGCCACAGCCACTCAGTCTTCGAGGGGTTGAGTTTGAGTCTGTTGTCCCCCATCCAGACCCTGACGGCTTCCAGACACCGGGACATCACTGCAACAGCCTCGTTGGGGTGGTTTGGGGTTGAAATGTACAGCTGCGTATCATCAGCGTACAGATGGTATTCAACCCCAAAACCACGGATGATCTCGCCCAGCGGCTTCACGTATGCATTGAACAGAAGGGGCGAGAGAACCGACCCCTGCGGCACCCCACAAGAGAGTGGCCTCGGGGTCGATCTCTGCCCCCCTGTCAACACATATTGCATCCGGCCGGAGAGGTAAGAGTCGAACCACCATAACACGGTGCCTCCGATTCCCATCCCCTCCAGCCGGCGCAGAAGGATACCATGGTCGATGGTATCAAAAGCCGCTGAGAGATCTAATAGGACCAGGATAGAGGAACAACCTCTATCTCTGGCCCTCCAGAGATCATCAACCAACGTGACCAAGGCTGTCTCAGTGCTGTGCCCAGGTCGGAAGCCGGACTGGCGTGGGTCTAGATAATCGGATTCATCGAGGTGACGCGGAAACTGCTGCGCCACCACATTCTCAACAACCTTCGCCAAAAAAGGGAGGTTGGAGACTGGACGATAATTAGCTAGCTCCATTTGGTCAAGTGAAGGCCTCTTGAGTAAGGGCCTCACCACCGCCTCTTTCAAGATGGTAGGTAAGGATCCCTCACCCAACGAGGCATTCACCAGGCCCAGAAGCCAGCCTCGTGTCACCTCCCAGGATGCCAGTACCAGCCAGGAGGGACACGGGTCCAATGAACATGTGGTGGGTCGCAGCCTTCCACGCAACCTGTCTAAATCCTCGGGGGCAACAGAGTCAAACTCCTCCCAGAGTGGACTCACAAGACTCACTGTTGACGGCCCGTCCAGACCACTGGAGGGGGCCCATCCGCTCTGGATCTGAGCGACTTTGTTCTGCAGATATTCTCCAAACTCCTCTGCTCTACCCTGTAAGGGTGCCCCCCGCGTCTCTTGCACCAAGAGGGAGCGGGTGACCCTAAACAGGGTGGGAGGGCGGTTATCCGCAGACGCAATAAGAGTGGCACAATGTCTACGTTTGGCTGCTCTCAATGCCACAAGGTAAGTCCGTAAATAGGCTCTTACCTGTGTTCGGTCAGACTCGGAGTGTGAGGACCTCCACCTGCTCTCTAGACGTCTCCTCTGGCGCTTCATCACCCTCAGCTCCTCGGTATACCAGGGAGCCCGGGTGGGTCGCTGCCGTAGGAGAGGTCGCAAAGGCGCAACCCGGTCCAAGGCCCCAGCCATCGCCCTATTCCAGGCGGCCACTAGGTCCTCCAACCGAGCGCGGGTCAGGGCTACAGGTAGCGGCCCAAGCTCCGACTGGAACCTATCAGGTTCCATCAGATGCTTGGGGCGGTACCAGCTTGGACAAACTGGTTCCGCCTCCTCGCGGTGGGGGGTAGCGCCAGGGAAGTCTAGCCGGAGACAGGAGTGATCTGACCATGACAGGGGAGTAATGTCTAAGTCCCCTATTCCCAGATCACTCGTCCACTGCTCAGATACAAAAACAAGGTCCAGTGTGTGGCCACCTTCATGTGTGGGGCCCTGAATTAGTTGGGTCAGGCCCATGGCTGTCATGGAAGCCATGAACTCCCGAGCCACCTCGGATGCTGCTCCCGTCGACGGCAGGTTGAAATCCCCCATAACCAAAAGTTTGGGGATCTCCACCGCCGTCTCCGAGATCAGCTCGAGGAGCTCGGGCAGGGCTGCTGACGTATAGCGAGGAGCCAAGTATACAATCAGCAGACCCCACTGCCTCCCTGGGCCCCATTTCACACCAAGTGACTCACACCCGGGTATCTGAGAAACAGTGAACTCCCTCAGCTCTAGACCATCCCGTATAACCACCGCCACCCCTCCACCCTTACCCAGGGCCCGGGGCTGATGAAATGCATGGAAACCTGGTGGGCACATTTCCACGAGGGGCAAACCACCCTCGTGACCCAACCAGGTCTCTGTTATTCCTGCAAGGTCCAGCTCCCCCTCAGAGATCAGCTCATTAATGAGGGGGGCCTTGTTAGTCACGGACCTTGCATTGCAAAGTATCAGCCGCAGGCCCTGTCTCTGTAGATCCCAACCACCTAGGTTGCGGGGGTTGGTACAAACGACCGGGCGTAGCCAGCAGCCACGGTCTCCCAACCGACCTTGTGATCTTCTCTTGTCCTCGCATCCCCCCCTCCCCGCGACCGTTGTAATAAAACAACCCTCTACTGGAATAGTTTGTTCCCTCTCCCCCCCCACTCCGCTCACTTCCCTCCTGGACTCACCTGTTCGTGTGGCACTGGCTTCCCTCCTGGCCTGGTTATCCCCCCTCCCCTTCCCAGAACCCCCTAAAAACAGTATAAAACATTTTACTAAAAAGCCCCTCAGCTTCCTCTTCTTCCACCTCTCGGGGTTCACGAACCCGTCATCAAGGCTGGCCCTTGAGAGAGCCAAGGGCCATACCTGCGAGAGAGGGGCCTCCCGCAGGCGAAGCAGGTCTGTCCTCGAGTAAATTGGTAGGTTGTTGACCATCCCGATAGGGTAGGGGTGCAGATGATATAAAAGTTAATAGTTAAAAACCAGTGGGCTAGAGTCTCAATGGAGGGCGGAGGGTTTTTCAACGTCCAGGTGGTACTTAGAACTTGGAGAGAAAGGGGGGGGGGAGAGCAAGCCATGATTGAATATCCCAGATGGTGGGGGGAAAGGCAAAGGTGGTAAATGGAAAATATAGGCACAGGATAGGTGATAGTTCCATTCATCTGTTTCATGGTGTATGTGCCCCCCCCCCGATGGATGGGGGGGCATTCTTGGCCCAGCTGCTAGGCTCCCAATGTTAGTCCGCTCGAGCCAGCAGGGGCCCGGGAGGGGGGGGAATGGGAGTGGCCAGAAGCAAGTAGCCAGGAATGACAAGATGACAAAATATCCCAAGGGGTCCCTGGCTGCAACTTCCTCCATTCAACCATCGTCGCAGTCATCTCCCCTTGTCTCTTCCAGCAGCCTCCGGCTGCCTCCCAGTCCTTCTCACCTATCAAATGTTTCCTGTTTCTCTCCCTCGGGTCCTTTGATGTTTCAGGGATCTCTCCGGTGCCTCCAATGCCTCCGGGGCCTCTCACCCCCTTCTTCCCACCCTTCTTCTCACTCTCCTTCAGCTTTTCTGGCTCTTTTCCGGCTCTTTTAGGGTTTTTCGGTGTTTCTCTTCTATTTTTGGTGTTTCTCAGCATTTCCCGCCGGCGCAGCCATTGCTTTTTCCTGCCGGTGGCCGTTTGCAGCCGTTTGCAGCCCTCCAGTCCTCTCCTCCCTCCGGTCTTCACCGACCACCCTGGCGGGCCAAAACAAGCCCGAAACATGCCTGGGTGGTGGGGCTATCGAACTCTCAGCGCCCTCGGATGATATGGGGGCTGGCAGCAACCCTTAATCGGGCGGGAGCTCCATGGTGTTCTTGGAGCTCAGGAGACGCCTGCCATCATCATTGGAAGCTCCTTCTCCTTTTACTCCATAGTAAAACTATGCAGAAAAATTACCAATTACCTCACATGCACTTAACTCACCTAGTTCTATTCCTGCAATTCAAGTTTCTGGTTATCACATGGGCAGATTATAGGTGACATCACCTTCTTTCAATAGTATATCTCCTTCTCAATAAGTCTGATAGGTGGCCATGCCACAGATTTTTGTGCTAAATGTTGTCTCTGGGAGGTCAGATTTATACCTGAATAGAATATTATAAAAAATTTAAAGGACTATTGGTGCCGAAGATGAAAATAATGTTTAATAAAACAATGGAAGAGGAAAATATTCCAAGTTCCTGGAAGCAATCTTTGATAATACTGATAGGGAAACCAGATAAAAGATCATACAAACCCAGGATCATATAGACCTATATCCCTTATTAATCAGGACACTATGATTTTTACAGCAATATTGTCAAATAGATTAAATATAATTATAGAAAATTATATTAAAAATCACCAGTGTGGATTTATAAACATCAGATGTAGTAAGAAGTGTTGCCAGGGGAAATTTCACCCTGGGCTAATGAGGTCTAGAAATCGACGGCTTTCCAAACAGCATATCTTCAGAAAACGAAAGTAAGATCCAATACAAGTTCTAATTAAAACAAAACTTTTAATATGAAAATAAAATGAAAACAAATCTATCTAATTGTTACATTTTGGCAAGAGCAGTTTGTCGCCCACCTTCTTGGCAGATGAACAGAAGATCAAAAGTAAAGAAGTCTCTGGAATGTGTGTGAGCAGGCACAGTACATCACTTGCTGATAAGGCCTATGACCTGCGCAGTAACTCATCAGTTCGGCTAGCAAACATTTAACACAGTGACAAGAAGGGTATTAAATATAGGTTATTATATAAAGAATCAAAAATTAAAGGCAGGTTTATTAGTATGAGATGTATTTCATGCCTTTGATTGTGTAGAATGGCTTACATTGAAGATATTAATAGAGAAGTTAGGTTTTGGAAAAATCTTTAGAAAAGTGATAAATCAACTATATTCAGAGAATAAAGCAAAAATCGCTACAAATGATGGTGTTATAGAGATCATAACCTTAAGGTGGGGAATGAGACAAGGTTGCCCTTTATCCCCATATTTATTTACATTATTGATGGAGGGTTTGGCAAATGCAATGAGGGAAAATTCACCAATTGAAGGAATCAGTGTACAGAAGAAAAATTTTTTTGCAGATGATACTTCTGTTTCTCAGCCCTTCTCAATCTAGCATCAGGGACAAACTGCACCTCCTGGTGGCCAACCCCTCTGGTCCCTTCTCTGAGTCTGAAACCTGCACAGGATCGTCCACATCGTCCAGGGCAGACTCATATGGTCCCTCGCAATCCGAGTCCATCAGCAGCTCAACCGGATCCTGCTGGGCCACAACAGCCATGTAGGTTTGTTATATGGCAACCATATACATTCTAGAATCAACCAACCAATTAATCATTTGCATAGAATAGGAAGCAAAAAAAGTAAAACTATGCAGAAATCCCATAGTTATTTTTTTAAGAATTTTATTGGTTTTTAAACATTTATGGGGAAAGGTAAAAAGGTACATAGATAATTTTGGCAGCTCCCGTGCTAGTGGTAAAAATCCCTCCAAATTTCACAATTTTTACAATATCAAAGACAACATATAAAAGATAAACAAAAACAGAATCTTATTCTACATTATAGCAACCAGGTGTTCAATCATCTATTTTTGTCACTTTCTAGTATATCAACAATTACAATAATATTTCAAATACATTTATTTTTGTGACCTGAGCCTTTTCGATATTGCTCCCTCGCCCCTGTCCCCAGATGGAGCCACAGCCCCTCCCTCCTTCATATCTTGTACATTACTACCTTTTTCACTACCTCCCATATTTTCATCCTCTAGGAGAGAACTGTGTTTTTTAATGATGGCTTCTGCCTCCCCCACTGTATTAATTCTAATTCTGTTTCCCTCCCAAAAAATCAACATTCCCTCTGGCAATAACCATCTAAACCAAACTCCTTTATTATATAATTTCTTTGATAAGGAGGAGTACTTCCTCCTTTTTTCTCTTTTTTTTTTTTTTTGAATTTGCTTAAAAATGGTAATTTCTTTATCTTTATATTTTAGTGGTACCCCCTTTGGGCCCCTAGCACCTCATCCCTCATGGTCCTCCTAAGAAATTTAACATGTACCTCCCTTGGAACATTATGTGTTCTCTTTTGAACTCTCTCCAGTCCTTTCTTGTTGTAACAATGAAGTAATTTTTATCTGATGCATAATTGGACTGGAGGTGGCAGAAGTGGGGGCCAAGAATGACTTGCCTGTTGGTGGTTTTTTGGTCCCCATTTATCTGCATTCAGAGATGTTATAAGTCTTTTACAAAAGAAATGGCGTCAGTGGAGTGCGCAGCTGTGCCGATCCAAAGAAGGCAGGCAAATCCAAAAGTGAAAAGTTAATTCTCCATCACAGTTCCAAGGCACGGAGGCACACCAGAAAGGGAAAAATCAAATAATCAAAATCCAGGAAGACCACATAACAGGAGAGGTCCAGGGGTCCTTCAGAGGGGGTAATAATACAATGCCAGAGATTTTTCAAAGGTAGTTTCAAAAGGCAGACTTCATTTGTAAGTACAAAAACGAAGACGGAAGGGAGCCATCTTGGCTCCTTCTTTCACAGGGGAAGAAAATGATTTCCATAAAGTTTTTTTTCCTTTAAGAAAGCAGCTCGGCTTTATCCGAGAGAGGTAAAGAGAAAGAGAAGCCCCCCTCTAATCTTCCAGCTTCCAATAGATTGAATACAAATTTACAATAGTTTGCTGCTTATCTGTTAACGATGATTAAGGAGATTAGGACGGATCTCTCACCACCCGCATTCCAGCCTCTCCTCTTTAATTAACTTCTTCCTCCCGGAGCCCATTCAGCGAAAGAGCAGGCAGCCAAGTGCTGTTCCATGCCCCCCCTCCACTCCCCGGCTCCTGGGACGAGGCTGGAAACACCCCCGCCAGCTGCCACCGAATCTGGGGGGTTCCAGCAAGCCGCCCTGCAGCAGGTGGCTCCTCCAAGGATCCCTGTGCTCCTTAAAGGAGCCCACCAGAGAGATGAACAGTGTACAACACGTCCGTCGCCTTCAGTGACCGGAAGTGATCTCAAAATCCCAAAGTTATTATAGAGAGGATATATCTACAACTGAATGAATTTGGGAAATATAGTGGAATACAAATAAACTGGGAAAAATCAGAAAGGATGTTGCATAATCATAGAAAAGATGAAGTGGAGGTATTGAAAAAAAAATATAAATTAAAAATAGTAGATAGTATTAATTTTTAGGTATTGACATCCCAAAAATATTCAAGAGTTAAAGAAAATAAATTATGAAAAGTTAAAGAAAGATATAAAAGATAAAACAGATAAATATGGGAATGTAAAATCATCATAGTTTGGAAGAATTGCAATGATAAAAATGAAAGTTTTTACCAAAAAATATTTTTTTGTTTTAGGTGATCCCAATTAAATTTTCAGATTAAGAATTAAAGAAAATATAGAAGTTGCTGGTGGTAAGAGAGCAAGAATAAGCAAAACATTATGGTATGAACCATTAAAAAATCTGGATTTTCCAAATGTTAGAAATTATTGGGTAGTTAATCAATTAAAGCATGTCCCAGATATTATAGCATTGACTAGCGATTTAATATGGAGAGACATAGAATTGAAAGTATTAAGGGAAATAGGTGATCCTATAGAAACATATTGTTTTAAAAAGGATATTAAAAAATTGCTAAGAGGATTCAAAATTCCTTTTCAAAAAAGTTGATAGAACTATGGAATAAATGGAGATACTGGTTAATGCCAGGAATTTCTCCTTTGACACTGGTGGTGGAAATGGAGAAATTCCCTACGATTGAAGTAAACGAATAGATTAGTAAATTAAAAGAAAATCAGATATATAAATGGGAAGACTAGAAGAACACGATAAAGAATAAAACACAACTAAAGAACATTTTGTCCGATATTAAATTAAATTGATTGAATTTAAAGGAATTAGAGAAATGGATAAAAATGAAAGAAAAGTTTGAGAAGAAAGATAGATAGTTAACAAAATTTGAAATAATTATAAAAGAAGAATTGGGAAAATATATTGAATATTAACTGAATTAGAATATCAATCAAAGGTTTAAAATTAATTTGAGAATCAGATTTGGGAGAAATAAATGATAATGTTAGGAAAAATATTTGGAACAGAAGAGTGTATATGTCAGTTAGAGTTAAGGAAAATGAATATAAAGTGATATGGAGGTAGTATCCCACACCACATAAATTAAATCAAATAGATGGTAAATATCCCAAATATATTTTGGAGGTGTGAGAAAGAGGTTGGAACATGTAAACATATGTGTTGGGATTGTGATAGTGCATAAAAATATGGAACATGGTGTTTAGGGAAATTTGAACCCTTTTGAATGTAAATTTAGATATGTCACTGAGGATTGCATTACTGTTTCTCGTGGAAAACAGGATATAAATGAAACAAAAAGGAATTGATTGTAAATTTGATAATGACAGCTAGATTAGTGCACAGAGACAGCTTTGGTCGCATTGGTTGATGATCTCTGGAGGGCCAGAGATAGAGGTTGTTCCTCTATCCTGGTCCTATTAGACCTCTCGGTGGCTTTTGATACCATCGACCATGGTATCCTATTGCGCCGGTTGGAGGGGATGGGAGTCGGAGGCACCGTTTTGCGGTGTTTTGGCTCCTACCTCTCCGACCGGACGCAATGTGTGTTGACAGGGGGGCAGAGGTCGACCCTGAGGCCACTCACTTGTGGGGTGCTGCAGGGGTCGGTCCTCTCGCCCCTCCTGTTCAACGCATATGTGAAGCCACTGGGGGAGATCATCCGTGGTTTTGGGGTTGAGTATCATCTGTACGCTGATGATACTCAGCTGTACATCTCAACCCCAAACCACCCCAACGAGGCTGTCGAAGTGATGTCCCGGTGTTTGGAAGCCGTTGGGGTCTGGATGGGGGACAACAGACTCAAACTCAACCCCTCCAAGACTGAGTGGCTGTGGCTACCGGCGCCTCGGTTCAGCCAGCTGACTCCATCGCTGGCCATAGGGGGCGAACAATTGCCCCCTGTGGAACGGGCGCGCAATTTGGGCATCCTCCTAGATGCCAGGCTGTCAATGGACGACCATGTGGCAGCCGTGGCAAGGGGGCGTTCCACCAGGTTCACCTGGTGCGCCAATTGCGCCCCCTTCTGGACCGGGATGCCCTACGCACGGTCACTCATGCACTGGTGACGTCTCGCCTGGACTACTGCAGTGCTCTCTACATGGGGCTTCCCTTGGGACGCGCCCGAAGACTGCAGCTAGTCCAGAATGCAGCCGCGCGGGCTGTCATGGGGAGTACTAGGTACTTCCACGTAACACCACTCCTGCGTGAGCTGCACTGGCTGCCTGTGGTTTTTCGGGTGCGTTTCGAGGTTTTGATCACCATCTTTAAAGCGCTCCATGGCACAGGACCTAGCTACCTGCGGGATCGCATCTCTCCACACACATCCCTGCGGCCAATCCGCTCTCACAGAGAGGGACTTCTCCTAGTGCCGTCCACTAGGCAATGCCAACGGGCGGTGCCAAGGAGTAGGGCCTTCTCTGTGATGGGCCCAACCCTCTGGAATGACCTCCCCCCCGACATTAGAACCACCACTGACTTCTGCTCCTTCCGACAAAAATTGAAGACACACCTGTTCCAATTGGCTGGCCTGGCATAATCATAACTGCTACCTCCTGGCAAACATATTTTAATCTGGTATTTTAGGGGAATTGTTTTTAAATTTAATTTTATGGGATATTTGTTGGGGTTTTTAAATTATTTACTCAGCTGTACAGTTCTTTATACCTTTTTATCCTCCTTCGTATCTATTTATCTATTTAATAATTTTAATTGTTTATATGTTGTATTTCTGATATGGACTGTACACCGCCCCGAGTCCCTTTCGGGAGAGGGGGCGGTCTATAAGCGCTCAGTAAATAAATAAATAAAATAAATAAATCTTGAGGATGAAATTGGGGTATTCAAAGAACTGAGTGGTATAATAAAATTTGGAGTATGGCAACAAAGGATAAATCAATAACAGAAATTATATTTAAGACAGGGATAATTAAATTAAATGATTATAATGAAATATGAGGGATTTTATAAAAACAGTGTTGGTGGAAAACAAAGGTAATCTTGAGGGGGTGCACTGTAAAATTTGTATTTTTTCTTTTTGTGTTTGTATTTAAAATTATATGTATTATATTTTTGTTATTTGTATTCAAAATGAAAAAAATACTATTAAAAATCAAATGTTTCAATATGTCAGGGTCAATATTTTCAATCACCATAATATTTATTAAAGATATTTATTAAGCCTCTGTTTATATTTATTATATCATTGATACATTTAATATATTCCATTACTTACCCAATTGGTCAGCTATTTTCCCTTCTGGACATATTTTACAGTCACAGCAGCAGGATAATTTTCCTTCCACTTTCATTTTGCTATGGCCAAGAGGACACTCTTTGTTACAGATGGAAAGAGGTAATGTCTGTTCATAAATAAAACCAGAATTAACCGAAATAATGTCTTTTTGGAGGATTGTTTTTTTCATCAATTATACATATGCATCTTCAATTCAATGTAAAATTTCCAAAAAGTAATGGCAAAGGTCTCTTGGAGCATCCGTAGATCCATCAATCTACGAATGCTCCAAGTTAGAATAAACTAATTCATTTTATCACCAAATAGTTCACTGAAGTTTAAAAAAATATCAAATGTTTCAATATAATGGGAAGCTAAATATTTTCAATCAACATAATATTAATAAAATATTTATTTATTAGAAATAAACTCCAATTTATATTTATTATATCATTGAAAAATTTAATACAATCCTTTACTTACCCAATTGATCAGCTATTTTCCCTTCTGGACATATTTTACAGTCATAGCAACAGGATAATTTTCCTTCCACTTTCATTTTGCTATGGCCAAGAGGACACTCTTTGTTACAGATGGAAAGAGGTAATGTCTGTTCATAAATAAAACCAGAATTAACCGAAATAATGTCTTTTTGGAGGATTGTTTTTTTCATCAATTATACATATGCAAACTGCTTCTTATTTCATACCTATTACATTAATTGATTGACCATTTCCAACAAATATATTCTAAAGATCAGTTTGAGGCAATGTGGAAAAATCTTTAATTCTGAATCCCTCTAAGTATGCCCTCCTCGAAGTACTATTTTTTATTTGTGTCAAATCAAATCAAATATCTATATTACTTCCTTCATTGATCAGTTTTTAATTTGTTTCTGGAAAAAAAATATGCACCCTCTTATTTGAATTTTGTATTTTGTTTGAATTCTGCTGCATTATGATTACATAATTAAATAATAGATAAGAGGGATTGACAGAATCCTCAGCAGAAATTTTTTCTTTTTGAATCATATATTAGAATATATTCGGATATATATATATATATTCAATGTATTGAATGCAATTTTATAAAGTTTTACATATATTTATGATTTTATTTTAATGTTTTATGTCAACCCAGAGTTGTCTTCTGGTGAAATGGGTTGCAAACAAATTAAATAAAGGAATGAAATATTGGAAATAGATTTTAAGATTTCTGCAGATTATTTTAATGATTTAAAGAAAACCATTTATATTCTTGATCATATGGAAAAATATTACTGCACTTGGATTAGTGTAATTAGTTAGGTAGCTAGATAGACAAAGTCTTCAGTAAAGTGTCCAGCTGTCTGAAAGGAATATAAATCCTTCCATTCCCTATCCCTGACTATCCTGTCAGAGCTGAAGAAGCTTCTTGGATAAGAAGTGAAACATCTTCAAAGAAAAAACAAGTGGAAACCAAGACTAACATTTGGTAAAATCCCAGCATGTTCATTGATCTCCTTTACAGCAAATGCCAGAGTCAAAGTGTGCTGGTAATTATGAGTGAGGAACCTTCAGGGGGCATTAGAAACGATGTCAATGTATTTCTATTTTAGAATTGGACAACTGTTTTAATTTATACATATGTTTAACTAGCTGAATACCTGTACCCCACTATGAAACTATGTGATCAGACTTGAGAAATCGACTCTTGCAGCTTGAAAATTAATGAGTAGTTACGATTGGCCTCTCCTCTCCCCTTCTCTCCCTTAGCCTTGCCGCACAGAAACCTCCCCTATCCTATTCCCTTGTCTTGTCCAAGTGGCAGTGTGAACAGAGTTATTTTCGGGTTGGGAAATAGAATGTCTAACTCTTTAGCATCAGAGTGTGTTAATAATAATATAAGAAATACTAATGATTTGATGGCCATTTCAAAAAATTCTTTCTTAGCCACATTTCAAATTTGCAGGCTTTACGATTGTGGAGATTTCATGATCATAGCCTGAGTGGTTTTCGCTTTTATATGTAGATTTATACATATAAATTATATGTCCAAAAAGATATAATAAATTTGTGCTTATGGTTTGTTCTGGACACCTGCAATTTGGCCACTAGCAAATAGCCCTAGATTGCATCAAGTAAGAAACATTGATCTAGTTATGGCTACTTAACATTGAGCTAAGGTAGCATTTAGTAAGACCCCACTTGAAATATTTTGTTCACTTTTGGAGACCTCACTTAAGAAAATGCATTCATAAGATTGAGGGAGTCCAGAGATGGACAACAAAAATGGTGCAAGAGCTGAGAAAAAGCAACATCAGGAAATATTAGAGGAAGTTAATATATTCAACTTAGAGGGCAGAAGGAAAGTCTGACTGAAACCCTTAAATATATTAAACAATGTGAATAAGGTTCTAGAAGGCAATATTCTCAATATTAATCAAAACATAAGAACATGAGGGCATAATCTCACAGTGACAGGAGGCTAGTTCAAAACTAATTATATTATTTCACAGAAAGGGTAGTGGAGCCATAACTAACTTCCAGAAGAAGTAGAGGATCAGTCATCAGTAACTAAGTTAAAACTTGTTGGGGATCAACATATGACATCAGACAAAACATTTCTGCCAGCCGTTTCCTATGTCACTATCTGATTTCAATATTATTTGTATCTTATCTATATTTTCTAAGAAAATTTAGGCAGTTGTCTTTTCACACACTATATGTATAATCGCCTAAAATATGATGCATTAGAGGGTTTCTCTCTTTTTATTTGGATGAAACAAAAGATGAATAAGCTCAAGATTAACCAGAGGACAAATGCAGTATTTAGATTAGTCAAATTTTTACCCTCAACAGAGGACTTTGTCAAAAGAAGAATGCTTATTGAGTAGAATGAAATACATATATTTTATGATTAAAATCAATAATATTCATCTCAATTTCAACATCAGTATTAGGATAGTATTAGGAAAGTTTAAGGAAATACGGGTTTTAGGTGACAATGTGGGGGAAGACGAGGTTGTGGTATGAGGCGGAGGAGGAGAAATAGTTGGATACTTACAGGTATTGATCAAGGACTTCAGAAAAAGGAAGGCTTTGAAAAATGATCTCATTTGTAAGAAACAAAACCTGATAAATAATAGCAGCAATGATTAAATCTCCAGACTGATAATATGGAAGAGGACTACTAAGTTTGCAGGTGCAGGGAAGAGAAATGCTCATCATAGTTGGGGGGGGAAAAGAAAATAAATGTTCTGAATATAACCAACTCATTGTAGACATCAAATAGTCGCTCCTTTGTTACTATTCAAGTAAGGACCACTGATTAACTGATTCTAAAATTAAGATAATGAATTTTATCTAAAGTTAAGAGAATAACAGAGCTAGAATGGAATTTGGAGGTCTTCCAATGAAATATCACAGATGAAACACAAATTCTTCCCACTCTCTACATGCATGTCTGTATTTCTAAGGAGATATTTATGGAATGCAATGTCTTAATCTCAGGTCATAGTTTTTACGGTGTTTCCTGGAGTTCCCTTAAGATTTGGAGAAGAAGGGACAATAACTATCCTTAATTACTAATCAGTGCCATTCTTTGCAATGGTGCTTCGAGAAATATCAGAAACATGTTTATCATATCTCAATAGGCACTGCTGCATTGCTATGAACCTTTGGACAACGTGAAGAACAAATGGGGGAATGAGAGTTCATATGGAAAGAAGAGAACAAAACACAACTATAGAACAGAGGATAGAAATACAATTGTTGAAATCATTTTTCTGAACAATTTTGTTTCATGCTTAATACTTTGCTTAGCATGACACACTGTTTTTAAAAAAACAATCTTAAATTGTTCTGGTTTTCAAGCTTCATTTTATTGATGAAATTGTACTGCACAAAGAGTGGCTCTCTGAAGGAGATGGGAAGAAAAGAAGCGTGAAGCTAACTAACTAACTAACAAGTAAATTTATCCCTATATAAAAAGGATTATGTATGTATGTATGTATGTATGTATGTATGTATGTATGTATGTATGTTGTAGTATAACTCTGGGACGCCTCAAGCAATTTTGACCAAACTTGGTACACAGATGACTTACCCTCCAGAGAGAAACACTGTGGGGGTAAGACACCCCTGGAGAGAGGGTGTGTTTCTGTGTGTGTGTGTTCCAGCATAACTCTGGAAAGCCTGGGCCTTTAAGGAGAGCGAGTGTGACGTCTTAGAGCAGCAGTTGTGTTAGATATTAACTCTGTCTGCTATGGTTTCCACCAAGGTCCTCTGTTCAGGCGGGAACCGAGATTGAATCCTATTGGTTAAGAGGTCTGACAGCTCCCTATAAAAGGGCTGCTGCCAGACCAAGCAGTTGTTGGATTGTACAGACTGTTCTAAAGAGCTGTAGTTGCCACAAACCTGTCTCAACCTTCTCAATACCCAATTTAACACTGACGACAAAGGTGGGATTGGAAGGCAAATAGGCAAAGAAGAAGAACAACATATGCAGCAAGTAGATCCAGCCCAGAGCTCGGCGTGGCATCGAGTGGCCATTTTAAGTGGCAAACTCAAATCACAATCTATACGAAAATGGCCATGCACGCCCCTGCAACTCCGTATGACCTGGGGCTGAACACTAGGAATCGTATATGTTTCGATTCGAATGCTTCCTCGAGGTGAACGACCTGATGAGCGTCCCTGAAACCCAAAAGAAGAACCTGTTTCTGGGGTACTGCGGCCGAGAGGTTTTCAAAACCACAAAGAACCTATCGGGGCCAACCCCACTACAAATAGTTCCTTGGGCAGCATTACAACAGACTTTGAAAACCCACTATGCGCCCAAGCCATCGAGGCACATTCGCCACCACGAATTCAATATTAGGAACCAGAAAGAGGGCGAATCAATCAATTAATATGTGGCGGCGCTTTGTAAGGCAGTGGCATATTGCGAGTTCTGTGACTTGGATGATTTAATATTCGACCACATTATCTGCGGAGTGCAAGACATCAATCTGCAGAGGAGATTGCTTGCCAGATCAAATCTGTCCCTGCAGATTGCACTCGACGAAGCAAGAGCGTCCGAGTCAGCAGACAAGTCAATGGAGACCTTGCAGCGCCAACAAAACATGCCACAAGCCGTGCAGAAACAAACACGCATTCACCACAAGGCCGCAGAGACTGAGCAATCAGACAGTGAAGAAGATGACAGCTACCGCATGAGCAGTAGCCACATGAAGCCGGCACAAAAATTCAACTCGCGGATGCCGCCCTGCGCAAGCTGTGGAGAAGACCATGCCAGGTCTACTCATCGATTCCAAGACGCAACCTGTTGGCGCTGCGAATGAAAGGGGCACATTGCCAAAGTGTGCCAGAGCGAATTCCCTGCCACCACATGGCAGCCTAAAGATACCCCTAACCGCCAGCAGAGGCCCATCCCAGGGGCCTGCCGTAAATCACAAGGGCTCCCAGAGAGAGAAGCCAAAGTTATCTATCACACCGCGATAGGACAAGTCTGCACTAGGCAGCCAAAAAAACCTGAAGATCACTGTCCTCATAGAGGACGCTCCCTGTGAGCTTGAAATAGACACTGGATCGTCATTAACGATCATGCCTTGGTCGACCCTGAAGCAAGCCATTCCAAGCTTGAAAAAACAGCACCTTCACACCCCTGACATCAGCCTGCGAGAGTATCAGGGGAAGCAAGTCCCCATCATTGGCCAGGGCACCTTCCGTGTAAGGTTCAAAGACTTCCACGTTAAACTTCCCGTGACCATGGCCAGAAACAAACTGCAGAGCCTTCTGGGGCTCAACTGGTTCCAAGCCCTGGGGTTGGAGGTGACCGGAATCAACTCCATGAAGGAAGACGGTGCAGAGGCCATCTTTAAGGAGTTCGAGGATGTCTTCAGTACCAGTCTCGGTAAGTATGTGAAGACGCCAATCTCCTTTAGCTTGGACCCCAACATAGCACCAATTAGGATGGAGCCCAGGAGAGTGCCTTTTTCTCTCCACCCGAAAATTGATAGATAAATTGATGAGCTCATGAGCCAGGGAATCCTAGAACCAGTTGACCATGCTCACTGGGAGACCCCTATTGTGACCCCAGTCAAGCCTGACAAGTCAGTCCACATCTGCGTGGGCTATAAATGTACAATTAACAACGCGCTACAACAAATCGCATAACCTGTACCCATTGTAAGCACTTACTACATTCGCTAGGCCCAGGAAAAATCTTTGCTATATTGGACATGGCACGGGCATACCAACAGTCACCTGTAGATGGTGCTATGGCGGAGGCTCAAACCATTGTGATGCATAGGGGTGCATTCAATTGCCACCACATGCAATTTGGAGTTAGTATCGCTCCGGACTGTTCCAAAGCATCATGTATCCAAGGCTTTTGCAGGGGATATCATAAGTCATCCCCTATTTCAATGACATCTTAGTATTGGCTGCAAATGAGGCTCAAATTTTAAAATGAGTTCGAATGATTTTGACCAGAATTAGAGAAAAGGGCCTCTGGCTTAAAAAAGAAAAATGCAAAATTAATGTACCAAGGGTTGAGTTCCTGGATACATGGTCGATGGCTCTGGGATTCACCTGACATCACAAAAAATAAAAGCAATCCAGGAAGCCCCCACACCCCACAATCAAACTGAGCTGCAGGCGTTCCTCAGGCTTCTTAATTTCTACAGCGTCTTTCTCAAACAAAAAGCCACCATTGCTGAACCGTTCCACCGGCTCCTGGTGAAAAACACCAAGTGGTCCTGGGGCCGAGCCGAGGCTGCTGCATTTGCCGCAGTCAAGAGACTGCTGATAGCTGATTCCCTTCTAGTCCAGTACAACCAGACCCTGCTACTGGTGTTAACCTGCGACGCATCTCTATTCGGCGTGGGTGCCATCCTCGGCCACCGCATGCCGAACGGCACAGAAGCCCCTATTGCTTTTTACTCGTGAACCTTGTCTTCGGCGGAAAGAAACTACAGCTAGATGGACCACAAGGTTCTGGCTGCAGTGGCAGGAGTCAAAAGGTTCCATGAGTACCTTTACGGCTGGGATTTCAAACTTGTGACTGACCACAAGTCGTTGTTGGGACTACTGGCTGGGGACCGTTATATAAGTATCGTTATCTCCTCGCATGATGAGGTGAACTGTTTTCCTGGCTGCCTACTGCTACAAACTAATCCATCGCCCTGGCTCCACTCTGGGACACACGGATGCTTTGAGCCGCTATCCCCTACCAGAACTTTTGGCTTACCCCACTCCCGAGACACCGGTTCTGCTCATTGACTGCTTGGACACTGGACCTGTCTTGTCCAATGACATTGCCTGTCATTCTGCCAAGGACTCCACCATCAAACAAGTTTTTTAAAGTTTTATTGGTTTTTAAACATTTATAGGAAAGGGTAGGTGGATATACAAAAAATGTTGGCAGCTACATAGTGCTAAAGGTAGAAATCTCTCCAAATCTCACAACTTTTACAAAGAAAAAAAAACAAAAGATAAAATATAAGCGTAAACAGCGTCTTGTTATACATTGTATCAACCATATGTTCAATCAACTCTCTTGCCACTTTCTAATATATCAACAATTACAATAATATTTCAAATACATTTATTTTTGTAACCTGTGTCTTTTCAGTATTACTCCCTCCCCCCTGTCCCCTGGTGGAGCCAAAGCCCTTCCTTCCCTCATATCTTGTGCATTGTCACCTTTTTCACTACCTCTTATAATTTCGTCCTCTAGGAGGGCAGTATGTTTTTTCATGAAGGCCTCTGCCTCCACAACTGTATTGATTCTAATTCTGTTTCCCTCCCAGAAGATCAACATTCCTTCTGGCAATAAACATCTAAACCAAACCAAACACCTTTGTTATATAATTTCTTTGATAAGGAGAAATATTTCCTCTTCTTATCTCTTATTTTTTTCGGAATTTGTTTAAGAATGGCAATTTCTTTATCTTTATATTTTAGTGGTTCCCCCCCCTTTGGGCCTCTAAAACCTTATCCCTCATGGTCTTCCTAAGAAATTTAACGTCTACTTCCCTTGGAACATTATGTGTTCTGGCATATTCTGAATTGATCCTGTAAACCATGTCCATATCCCACCGTAACTGTTCTTTGTCTCTCTTAATATATTCTGCTAAGATTGTACACATAGTATCCATAAGATCTTCATCTTCTGTCTCCAGTAGGTTCTGGAATCTGAGAAAAAGGGACATTCTTGCAAGTTCCATTTTTACCATGAAGTTTTCCAATTCTGTATTCCCCTTCTGAATTGCTTTCACCTCCTCCCTCAACCCAACCGCATCCTCCTCCAATTCTCTGCTTATTTTCTGTGGTTTGTTGCTGTACATTTCTGAGCTGTTCTTTAAAATCTGCCACCTCTTTTTTCAATTCATCTTCTCCCTTCATAAGAGCCTGGAACATTTGGGTAACAGGTAAGTCCTTTGAACTCTCTCCAGTCCCTTCTTGTTGTAGAAATGATGAAATTTTTGTCTGTTGAGTCGTTGGGCTGGATGTAGAGGAAGTTGGAGCCGAGGCTGCCTTGCCAGGAGGTGATTTTCTGGGCCCCATTTGTTAACTTCAGAGATAAGTGTAAGTCTTAAACAAAAGAAATGGCATCTGTGGAATGCACAGCTGGGTGAGACCATGGAGGCAGACAAGCGCAGAAGTGAAAGTTAATCCTCAATCACAGTTCCAAGCCAAAAGAAGAAAATCAAATAATCCAAATCCAGAAAGACCATGTAACAGGAGGGATTCCAAGAGACCTTCGGGGGGGGGGGGGGTGTAATAGCATAAAGCCAGAAAATTCTTCAAAGGTAGTTTCAAAAGGCAAGTTTCATTTATAAGAAAGAAGAAGAAGAAGAAGAAGAAGAAGAAGAAGAAGAAGAAGAAGAAGAAGAAGAAGAAGAAGAAGAAGAAGAAGAAGAAGAAGAAGAAGAAGAAGGAAGAAGGAAGCCATCTTGGCTCCCCCTTTTACAGGGAATCAGGGAGTAAAGCATCCAAAGTTTCCATAAAGCTTTTAAAACAACTCAGGAATCATCGCTTGCAATTGAGATGTAAATCTTTCTCACATAATTAGTACAAGTGAGTAATTCAATGTTTTACTCTCTTTCTCCATTCCGAGATAGAGAGATAGTCCAAATGCCACTTTACCTGAGGGGGGTGGAGAAGCCGCCCCTCCAATCTTGCAACTTCAAAAAGATTGAATCTGCAACTTAGAAAAAGCTGCTGCTCATCAATTAAATGGTGTTAAAAGAGATTGGAGCAAACTTCTCACCTCCAGCACTTCTGCTGCGACTTCTGATTGATTATTTCCTTCCGGAATCCATTCAGCGAAGGCACACAGCTGTGCTATGCACCCCCACACTCCCCGGCTCCTGAGGCGAGTCTGGACCCCACCCACCCCCGTGGCTGCCACCGATTCTGGGGGTTCCAGCAAGCCACCCTATGGCAGGAGGTCCCTTCAAGACCTCCTGTGCTCCTAAAAGGGAGCCCACTGGGGAGACGAGCAGCGGACGGCAATCTTGAAAATCTGTCTAAACATTTTAAAGATCAACTTATTTCTAGCAAAACTGAGTAAAATATATTCTGAATCTTTTTCTTCTTATGCCCAGCCTTCCCTTTTCTGAGGAATATCTTCTGTAAAAGTCTTTTTCCTCTATTTACCAGCACTTTGCCAAGATTCCCTTTGCACATACTGATCTGTAGTTGTATTTCTTTCTTATTTCCTTTGCATATGCAATTCATATAATTGTCTTAAAAGGTTGTCTGTTATTAATGCCTATGCCATCTTGCTCCTGTAATCTCAATTACAGGATTTTGCCATGAGCAGACAATGAACCCAAAACGCAAAACTCATCTCCTTCAATAAAAACAAATAAACTGTACAAAATTCTACAGGTATCCATTCACCAGAAAAGGAGCAATACTCGAAGATGTAAAGTAATGCAAATTTTAATGCAAACTATGAAACATCCTCAGATGAATGAAAAAAATGAATTGTATGTTTACTATTATCGCCTTCATCATCAGGCTTAATCAATGCTTGCTTTATACATTAATCTCCATAGGCAGAATTAGATGTCATCCAAGGCATAAAAATAAAAGTGTCATCATAACTAAATTAGAGGACAAAGGTGGGACAGTAGTTGTCATTATGAATATGAGTAGTTTCTCAGGGAAACTGAAAAGCAGTTATCCAATGCCATCGTTTGCAACCATCAACCTTTTGATGTACCAATGGAAGGGAAAAGGCCAAACCTCAAATTGTAGAAAAAAATCTCTACCCTGAAAGCAACTAATTAGATTTCCTTCAAAGGGTATGGTGTTAAAATCAGTTTTATTTTTTCATTATTTGCTCCTTCATATTCAGATTAGGTCTCAGAACAATGATATAGCATTTGGGGGAAAATATGCAGAGCAGTAATCCACCTGCAGAAGTCAAAATGGAGAAGATCTCCACAGCCACCATGTATTTTCCCTTTGTACTTAAATAGGTAGGAATAAATGACACCCAGACACTGCAAAAGACCAACATGCTGAAGGTGATGAATTTGGCTTCATTAAAGCTATCAGGCAAATTCCTGGCTAGGAAGGCCACAGTGAAACTGACAGCAGTCAAGAACCCCAGAAAGCCAAGGACTGCATAAAATATAGTGGTTGAACCTTCGTTACATTGTAGAACAATTTCTTCAGTCATAGAATGCATGTCAGAATCTGGGAAGGGAGGAGAAATTATGAGCCACAACAGACAAATGCAAAACTGTGTCAGGGCGCAAGATGGGACAATAGAGAGAGCCAGTCCTTTCCCCACCCATTTTCTTATTTTGGATCCAGGCTTGGTGGCCATGAAAGCAAGGACCACTATGATTGTTTTCCCCAATATACAAGAAAGAGCTACAGAGAAGATGATGCCAAAAGCAGTTTGTCTCAAGAGACATTTCACTTGGTCAGGCTGCCCAATGAAGAGCAAACTGCAAAGGAAAGAGAGCAGGAGAGCAATGAGAAGGCTGTAAGTGAGGTTCCTATTATTGGCTTTAACAATAGGTGTGTCCTGATACTTCATGAATATCCTGAGCACCACAGCTGAGACGACAGAAAAGGAGACTGCAATCACTGCCAAAGAAATCCCCAAAGGTTCTTGATAAGTTAAGTAAATTATACGTTTTGGAAGGCAACTATCCTTATCCTGGTTTTGATATTGATCCTCTGGACATGGGAAACAGTCATCCAAATCTGAAAGAGAAACCATTCATAGAAACGTCATTGTTTTGAAGCATCTGCAATTCAATGTAAAATTTCCAAAAAGTAATGGCAAAGGTCTCTTGGAGCATCCGTAGATCCATCAATCTACGAATGCTCCAAGTTAGAATAAACTAATTCATTTTATCACCAAATAGTTCACTGAAGTTTAAAAAAATATCAAATGTTTCAATATAATGGGAAGCTAAATATTTTCAATCACCATAATATTAATAAAATATTTATTTATTAGAAATAAACTCCAATTTATATTTATTATATCATTGAAAAATTTAATACAATCCTTTACTTACCCAATTGATCAGCTATTTTCCCTTCTGGACATATTTTACAGTCATAGCAACAGGATAATTTTCCTTCCACTTTCATCTTGCTATGGCCAAGAGGACACTTCTTGTTACAAATGGAAAGAGGTAATCTCTGCTCATAAATAAAACCAGAATTCACAGGAATAATGTATTCTTGGAGGATTTTTTTTTTCATCAATTATACATATGCAAACTCTTCATTTATAATCAAATATTGGTGTTGCAATTACCTGTTTTGTTCCTTGTGGAAATTCACTACTGAATGTTCAACTGCTTCTTTTTTCATACCAATTACATTAATCCAGTGATGGCGAACCTATGGCACGCGTGCCACAAGTGGCACGCGGAGCCATTTGTCAGGGCACGCAAGGCGCTGCCCTGTCAGCTGGCCAGCGCGCATGCGCGCGCTGGCCAGCTGAGTTCACCTTTTCAAAAGCTATTTTTCACCTTCCCCAGGCTCCAGAGGCTTTATAGGAGCCTGGGGAGGGCGAAAAGAGCCCCCCGGAGGCTTCAGGGACCGTCCCTGAAGCCTTCGGAGCGCTTAAAACCACACTCCGAGCAAACCAGAAGTGACTTCCGGGTTGCTCGGAGGGTCGTTTTAAGCGCTCCGAAGGGGTCAGGGAAGCCTCCGGACGGTCCCTGAAGCCTTCGGAACGCTTAAAACGACCCTCCGAGCAACCCGGAAGTCACTTCCGGTTTGCTCGGAGGGTGGTTTTAAGCGCTCCGAAGGCTTCAGAGACGGTCCCTGAAGCCTCCGGGGGGGGTCGGGGGAGGCTCTTTTCGCCCTCCCCAGGCTCCTATAAAGCCCCTGGAGCCTGGGGAGGGCCAAAAAAGCATGTAAAAAGGGGGGGTCGCGCGTTGTGCGCACATGCGCACTGGGGGGGTCACACGTTGCATTATGGGTGCGGCACACCCGCACTCAACCCCCCTGCACTCCCCCCACTTGTGGCACGCGAGCCAAAAAAGGTTCGCCATCACTGCATTAATCAATTGATCATTCCCAATAATTATATTCTAAAGATCAGTTTGAGGCAATATGGAAAAATCTTTAACTCTCTATACCTCTAAGTATACACTCCTTAAGGTCCCATTTTATCATTTGTATCAAATCTTAGCTCGTCAAATCAAATAACTATGTTCTTTCCCTCTCTGATTCATTTTAAATTTATGTTTTGGGGGAAAATATGCATCTTCTTAAATGAGTTTTGTATCTTACTTGAAATACTTGAAATACTGTTGCATTATGATTGCATGATGAAATAATAGATAAATCAGATTGGTTTGGATTCAAAAAGAGAGATTGAGAGACAGAATCATCAGCAAAAATTCTTTGTTTTTGAATCATATATTATGATTCAAAATATTATATATTCATATACTATATCAGCACAAATACAACACAAATATAACAACGGCAACATTAAAAATATGTTTTTCTGCCTGGATGGTCTCCTGGAGTGAGCCGAAAGACAGACAAAGGGAAACAGTGTGTTCCCTCCCATATTTGGGCATACCAGGGATTGTGACACAACACACACACACACACACACACACACACACACACATATGCTGGTCTTGTTGTATTTGGGTCTTTTCACGTATAAGTTTGAGATTGTCTTGGCAACATTTCGGCGAGGTCTCACTCGCCATCTTCAGGCTGATGTTTTCGGCTTTGTGTTTGTGTGAGTAAAGCATGGTCAGAGCTGCCATGGCCAAAAACACAAGCCTGGGGATGGTGAGTGAGACCTCACTGAAATGTTGCCTAGACAATCTCAATCTTACATGGGAAAAGACCCGAATACAATAAGACCAGCATATATATATATATATATATATATATATGTATGTATGTATGTATGTATGTATGTATGTATGTATGTATGTATGTATGTATGTATGTGTATATATATATATATATATATATATATATATATATATATATATATATATATATATATATATATATATATATATAATTTATCAGTACAAATACAACATATATATATAGAAATAGAAAAAACAAATCTCCCAATTTTTTTTCAGCAGTACCAGAATCAGTAATAAGTTTTCTCTTATCTCTTATCCATTTTTTCTAATAATTGAACCTACAATCATAACTGCATTTTTTTTCTTCTGTTATGTGAAAAATATGTCAGAGGTTTCCAGCCAGCTATACATCTGGATATTGTATTTTCTCTAAACAAAGAATTTAATTTGAACACTTTTGGAAGTTCCAACTTTTTTATCCACCAAGGAGGTTATTAAAAAGTTAATTCTAAAATGTTGAAATCATGAAATTTATGTATGCCTTTTCCTAAATAAATCACATTCTATTTTAATACATTTGTGTTTATTTTAAAGTACTGTATATGCATCTCTAAAGTACTTGCAAATGCAGTTAGAAATAAATCCTATGTACTAAGATAGTTTTATGCTGTTTCTACAATTGCAAGCCACCTAGAGATGGACAGCATAGTCCTTGACTTACAACCACAATTGAGCCCAAACTTTCTGTTGTTAAATGAGAATATTTGTGTTCCAAGTAATGCACCCATAGAGGGCAGAATTCCAATGAATGTAGATTCCTAAAAAAACGAAATTCTTTCCTTCTCCCCCCATCCAATGGCAACCCTGAAGCTGTAAATATAACCTCAGCCATGTTGGCTTCAGGCTGGACAATTAAATGAGTTTTGTTCCGTTTTACGACCTTTCTCACCACAGTTATTAAGTTAGTAGCACTTTTGTGAAGTGAATCTGGTTTCCCCAATAACTCGCAAAAGGTGATCACATGACTCTAGGACACTGCAACTGTCATAAATACCAGTCAGTTTCCAAGCATCTGAATTTTGATCACATGACCATGGGGGAGCTACAATAGTTGTAAGAGTGAAAAAGTTTTACATCAATCTTTTCAGTGTCATTGTAATTTCAAACCGTCACTAAATGAACTGTTATAATTCGAGAACTACCTGCAATGAATAGCACAAGGGTTGCTATATGCTTGCTTACTCCAAGGGTTGCTGTGATTATGATTGTTTAATCATTTACTCCATCAATCCTTGACTAATAGTTTCAGGAAAAGAGAAAAATGAGACGCACCTTGTTAAATATGAGAGGCCAAATGGTTTCCTTGCCGGAAATGGTGAGGAGCTTGTCTGGGGGAGCCATGGGGTCAATCTTTCCAATTTGGACTTTCAAAAAGGACTTATTTGCAAATGTGACCCAATTGAAAATATCAAGTCCCGTTTCTAATTCCCCATTGGGGCTAAAAGAAACCTGTATTCCAGCGCTGTTGTTAAAGGAAACTTGTTGCAAGAAATGGTGGAGCTAAAGAAGAAAAAAGAAAGAAAAAGAAGAAGAAACAGGAATCTTTGAAGGGAATGGAAACATTTCAATTTATTTCTTCATACTTGGGCTAGACTTAATAAAACAAAAGCTGTTCTATTTTGCCCCAATTTTATTCCAATTACATTTAAAATCAGATTTTATTCCAATTCCATTTTAAATTGTATTCTTTCAAATTCAATTTTATATTGATTTTATCAAATTTTAGTAATATGTTTTTCTGGAACTTTGCACTTTGATATCACCCAAGGGCTAATCAATAAAGACTCAATGTTTATTATAATCTTAGGTGATAAACTATCAGATGAGAATTCCAATGCAAAATCCAGAAAGGGGAGGACTGAAAGATCACTTTGCTTTACTAACCTTTTCAGAAATTGTGAATTCGGTTTTATGCCATAAAGTTTAGGCAAGACAGAATTCTCTGAGGTGTTAATTAACAAATAATGAAATGTTCTTCAAATGATTCATTGACGGATTTGCTACTCACTTGAAGTATTTTCTATTATTGTTGTTGTTGTTGTTGTTGTTGTTTATCAGTTACATATATTACATATTTCTGTCTCCGTATTTCAGCATTACATTTATATTATTTTTATTTGTTTAAAATGAAAATATCAACTACTTCTATTTAGCTTTCAAACTATCTATAAAGTGTTCTAACTGTTGGAACAACAAAATTTAAAAGAAACCACCAACTGGCCTCCTATTCTGGTACTTGAATATTTCCCCAAATTTTGTATTAGCCAACCTTACTTGCCAAGGTGATCGGAGGAAGAGCTTCCAACTCCTCTCATTCATTTTTCGTCCCCCTTTCAGTTTGGAAGAGCGCATGGCCTTCAGAGCATGTGCCACAGCATAGACTGCATTGTAGACACTGTAACTATGTCCATTGATGGTGGTATCAAAGACAGAATTAAGAAGAGTCTCCAGCTTCTCTTCTCCAGTGCAGATCCTTTCAGCATTCCCATCTGTAATATCACTGGAGAAGGAGCATTCAAATGCATCTTTCCAGAAATCCCGTATAAACCCATCGTCTTTGTCAAAGTTTGGATTTCTCTTCTGCATAAATTGTTGGAATCCAGCCAGCTCGTTTGAGTGAATTGCAAAGGAAAGAGCACCATGAAGAAAATCAATGTGGAATTGTCTTTGCATCAGAATGGAGGTGAATTCCATCTGGGCTGTCATGATCCAAACTTTGGCCATTCTCTCCTTTGGAATATTATCATAACTGAAAAAATTGACCATTAGTCTCAAAACAACCATTCCTGTAATTTCAGCACTTAAAATGACTGCAGTGACCGTACTCTCCATAATCACTTTGAATGTTTTTCCTGCGTTTTCCATCCACTCAGCAGCTGCATTACCATACATCATTTGGGGAAGACATTCTATAAAGTCAAAGCAGATTCCTCTCTCTGAAAACATGGAAAGTCTCTTTTGAATGAACCTGTCCCTATCGTCTTCAAACAGAGACACTAACCCAGCCCAGGTCCATCCAAAATGCAACAATAACTGCAGAATTCCTTTAAATTGATGGGTTTCCTCTGGGAACATACATTTGACAAACATTGCTGTTTCAGCATTCATCAATGGAGCTGATCCATATGAGATCTAAATGGAGAAAGTCAGAAGAACACAGAAATAAAGGATCTCTTCCAAAATAAAAAATAAATAAAGACCAATGCATGTATGCTTACTTAACCCAATTTCTGGGTTTAAGTGGGATACAAAAATAGGATGCCTACAAATAGTTTTTCATTACATCTGCAATGTTGCTAATCAAGCAAAAAGGGACAGCCCTTTCAAGATGTTCATATTCATGGTTTTGCTCAAATATTTCCTTTTAATTACCCAACTTTTCAATGTAATCAATAGCTGGTGAATTTCTCATATTGATCCATTTTTCAATCTCACCTGGGGAAATTTGTAGTTGCACAGAGTGATTGCCATGTTGTGACAGGTATTACTACGGGCTCCTCCAATGACAACTACTGTGTTGGTTTGGTCATTGCATTTGTAGTTTGGTATAAATTTATCCTTTGCAGATAGAAATTCCATTGCTAAATGATAAGTAGTCATTTCCACAGGATAGTGAGTAGCAATATGGAAACCAAGGCTAACATTGGGCAAAATCCCAGCATGTTCATTGATCTCCTTTACAGCAAATGCCAGAGTCAAAGTGTTCTGGTAATTATGAGTGAGGAACCTTCAGGGGGCATTAGAAACTATGTCAATGTATTTCTGTTTCAGAATTGGACAACCGTTTTAATTTATACATATGTTTAACCCGCTGAATATCCGTGCTCCACTAAGAAACAATGTGATCGGGCTTGATAAATTGACACTTACAGATTCAAAATTAATGAGTAGTTAATGTTCTCTCCCCTCCTCTTCTGTCCCTCAGGCTTGCCTCACAGAACCATCCCCTATCCTATCCCCTTCTCTCCCTTAGACTTGGCCCATAGAATCCTCCCCCATCCTATCCCCATCTCTCGTCCAAGTGGCAGTCAAAGAGAGTTATTTTCGTATTGGTAGGGGGAATAGAATTTCTAACTCCCTAGCATCAGAGTGTGGTAATAATAATAATATAAGAAATGCTAATGATCTGATGGCCATTTCAAAAAATCCTTTCTTAGCAAGCACCTAGAAACCAAGAGGAGCATATGTGCCAAATTTCAAATTTGTAGACATTATAGTTCTGGAGATTTCATGATCATGGCCTGAGTGGTTTTCGCTTTCATATATGTAGATTTATACATATAAATTGTACATCCAAAAAGATATAATAAATTAGTGCTTATGTTTTTTTTTCTGGACACCTGCAATTTGATCACTAACAATTAGCCCTATATTGTATCAAGTAAGAAACACTGACCCAGTTGTGGCTACTTAATTTTGAGCTAAGGTAGCATTTAGTAAGACCCCATTTGAAATATTTTGTTCACTTTTGGAGACCTCACTTAAGAAAATGCATTCATAAGATTGAGAGAGAGATGGGCAACAAAAATGGTGCAAGAGCTGAGGAAAAAAAACATCAGGAAATATCAGAGGAAGTTAATATATTCAACTTAGAGGACAGAAGGAAAGTCTGACTGAAACCCTTAAATATATTAAAGCATGTGAATAAGGTTCTAGAAGGCAATATTCTCAATATTAATCAAAACATATATGGTGGCATAATCTCACAATGACAGGAGGTAAGTTCAAAACTAATTATATTATTTCACAGAAGTGGAGCCATAACCATCTTTCAGAGGAAGTAGAGGATCAGTCATCAGTAACTCAGTTAAACTGGGATAAACATATGACATCAGACCAAAAAAAAAATGCCAACAGTTTCCTATGTCAATATGTGATTTCAATATTATCTGTATCTTATCCACATTTTCTGAGAGAATTAAGGCAGTTGTCTTTTCTCCCACTATATGTATAATCGCCTAAAATATGATGCATTAGAGGGTTTCTCTCCTTTTATTTGGATGAAACAAAAGATGAATAAGCTCAAGATTAACCAGAGGACAAATGCAGTATTTAGATTAGTCAAATTGTTATCCTCAACAGAGGACTTTGTCAAAAGAAGAATGCTTATTGAGTAGGATGAAATTCATATATTTTATGATTAAAATCAATAATATTCATCTCAATTTCAACATCAGTATTAGGATAGTATTAGGAAAGTTAAAGAAAATACAGCTTTTAGGTGGCAATGTGGGGGAAGAGGAGGTTGTGGTATGAGGCGGAGGAGGAGAAGTAGCTGGATACTTACAGATACTGATCAAGGACTTCAGAAGAAGGAAGGCTTTGAAAAGTGATCTCGTTTGTAAGAAACAAAACTTGATAAATAATAGCAGCAATGATTAAATCTCCAGACTGATAATATTTATGAACAATTGGAAGAGGACTACTAAGTTTGCAGGTGCAGGGAGGAGAAATGCTCATCATAGCTGGGGGGAAAAGTAAAATCAATGTTCTGAATATAACCAACTCATTGTAATATGTAGCCATTGTAGACATCAAATAGTCGCTCCTTTGTTACTATTCAAATAAGGACCACTGAGTAACTGATTCTAAATTTAAGGTAATGAATTTTATCTAAAGTTAAGAGAATAACAGAGCTAGAATGGAATTTGGAGGTCTTCCAAGGAAATATCACAGATGAAACACAAATTTTTCCCACCCTTTACATGCATGTCTGTATTTCTAAGGAGATATTTATGGAATGCAATGTCTTAATCTCAGGTCATAGTTTTTATAGTGTTTCCTGGCGTTCCCTTAAGATTTGGAGAACAAGGGACAATAACTATCCTTAATTACTAATCAGTGCCATTCTTTGCATTGGTGCTTTGAGAAATATCAGAAAGAAACATGTTTATCATATCTCAATAGACACTGCTGCATTGCTATGAACCCTTGGAGGCTCTCTGAAGGAGATGGGAAGTAAAGAAGTGTGAAACAAACTAACTAACAAACAAATAAATTTATCTCTATATGAAAAGGATGTATGTATGTATGTATGTATGTATGTATGTATGTATGTATGTATGTATGTATGTTTCAGCATAACTCTGGAACTCCTCAAGCAATTTTGACCAAACTTGGTACACAGATGTTTTACACTCCAGAGAGAAACACTGTGGGGGTAAGACACCTCTGAGAGAGTGTGTGTGTGTGTGTATGTGTGTATGTTCCTGCATAACTCTGGAAAGCCTGGGCCTTTAAGGAAAGCAAGTGTGGCGTCTTAGAGCAGCAATTGTTTGTGATGTCATGGGAGGGGAAAGAGAGCCCTATTAGGCCAATACAGCAGTAGACATATGAAAGGAGCCTTATTAGGTGAGTACAGAGGCTTTTGATTGATCATTCTTCCTCACACAGTGTTTAAGTAAGAAGATTTAAGGCCTAGGTCTCCATCAAACAGTAGTCCTCTGAAGGGAGCCTGATTAGGCCCATACAGCAGTAAACCTATGAAGGGAGCCTGATTAGGATTTTACAGAGGCCTTTGATTGACCGTGCTCTCTCACACAGTGGGTGTTTAAGGCCTAGGCCTCCCTCACACAGTAGGACAATGAAGTGCCAAGATTTTAATAAAAAAAATATTTTTTTAATTTTCAAACCAAACACAACACATCCTTCTTTACATACTGTAGAAATTGTATCAGTTGATTACAAAAAGGCTTTCGTGCATCTCTTCCACAGTCCGCAAACATAATTCATATTAACTCAAGTATTTTAACTCAAATATTTATGCATGTTGCCATCATCATACCTCCATTTTCATTTGACTATAATTGTTTAAACGTCCTTCATCATAGAATATATCAAGATTTAATACATAACCACATACTGGCATTTCATTTACTATTTCTGAAATCCTCCAATAACACTGAATCCTTATATCCTATTCTAGCTAAACATCCATAATATTTAGTAACAAAGTTTTCTAATTCTCCTTTCCAAATCACTGTTTACAATTTACATCCAGTTTCCTTATGTTGTACCCATACCCGTTGTTATCATTTTCCCACCTTTATTTAACTATATCCTGCATCATAACATTTCCCCCCTTATAATCAAGATTTAACTGTATCTAACTTAGTTCTTTTTATTAACCTTTATATAAACTCCAAAAGGACTTCTAATCTTCCTTTCATGGGTACCATTCAATATTCATATCCAATTTAACTTATCATAACACTAAACATTGTATACATTATTATCATTATCAATTATTTATTTAACTATATCTATAGTCACTAAATTTAACTAGGTTTAACTAGTTTTAAATTATACTCTTCCATCTATCAACCTGTATCTTTCCAGTAGCAAAACAGTCTCATGTCTTCTGCCATTTGTGGTGTCAGTCCTCTAATCATCTCCTTAATCAACTTTGTACGGATTCCTCTTAGCAACTCTTTGCTTATAAAATCTCTCATGTAATTTTGATGCCCTTCTTCCAAGGTTGTAGACAGGAAGGGAAAGAGGAGTGCATGGGAGTATGGAGAAGAAAGGTCCCTCTCAATGGCTCCCTGTCAGACAAACACTTTGGGGCAAAGTGCCAGGATTATAGGTGGGATTGAGGAGTGTATGGTAGGGGGAAGGGAGAGGACAGTGATGATGGGCATAGGAGTAGAGAGAAGAAAGTCCCCTCTCAATGACTCCTTATCAGACAAATGTTTTGACATCTATAAATACCAGGGCAACGCTGGATCATCAGCTAGTAAATAAATAAATATGGGATCTATTTTGAAAAGGAGTACTATAACAATTATTCATGCTCTAGAACAGTGGTTCCCAAAGTGGGGGCTACCACCCTCTGCGGGGGCGGTGGGATGACTTAGGGGGGTGCTAAGAGGCAAGGGGGGTGGCAGAGGGCGCTAAGAGGCAAGGGGGGGTGGCAGAGGATGCTAACAGGGTGAGGGAAAAAAAACATGTATTGTGTGGGCTGCAGAGGGAGTCACCCCTAGGTTGGTAGCTTCCCCTTAGCTAATTCTCAGATGGAAAGGAGAAACATGCCGAGCAGAAGATGGACTATTTAAAGCCTATTGGCGCAGGGAGAAGTACGAAATTACCCAAACAAACCTAGAAATAGCTGCAGGTTTCCCTTTAAGCAATGTCACCACCCCTCCCCTCCAATCCTCCCAGGAGAGGGGCACGCGCCGCTTCAATCGCCTGCCCCCCAACACCGCTGGAGTCTTAACTGATCAGCTTGGTTTGTGAAAAGTTTTTTTTTTTAAATGGTCGGTGGGTGGGGAGATCGTGCACTGTGTTGTATGGGGGGGGGGAACCCCACCAATCGAATACTAGTTGAGCTTGCGAGAGAGCTCTTTGCCACTAGTTTAAAAAACGGTCACATATTTCATACCATCCTTTTCCTTTGCATGGAGACGCTGTTGGGTAAAAATAACTGGGGGGAGGTAGTGATGAGCAGAAGTGCGGTCACTCCCTTTTGGTGGTGTGGATTTTGGTTAGGGAGGTTTGGATTACCAGCAGGAGGGAGCTCGCCTTGCAATCTTCCATTTCTAGCCTTGGAAATACGGGTGTCATTAAACTCACGGGAGCTTTCTTTGATAAAGGTATAGTATACTATATGTATATACTACTATAGTATAGGTCAGGAGTCCCCAAACTTGGCAACTTTAAGACTTGTGGACTTCAACTCCCACAATTATCCAGCCAGCATAGCTGGGAGTTGAAGTCCATAGCTGTCTGGAGAATCCTGGGAGTTGAAGTCCACAAGTCTTAAAGTTGCCAAGTTTGAAGACCTCTGGTATAGGTTCTCCTGCTTGAGCAGGGGGCTGGACCAGAAGACCTCCAAGGTCCCTTCCAGCTCATTTATTCAAAGTTTATAAAAGCTCCACTCAATGCTGGTCGCAGGTGGATTTTCTTTTAGGATATGTGTTTAGCTTTTGAAATATCCCCATTCCCATCCTCTCTCCTTGCGGAATTACTGGTTTTGAATAGTTGGTTTGGCGAGCAGAAATTTAGCCATTGAAACCACGTAAGCATTTAAAGGCAGAATGTTTGTGTCGTGCAAAATAATTGGCAATCTGAAGGAGATAAGATTATATTGTATGCCTTTGTATGTGTGGATATGTGCACACATAAATTTTGCAGCAGGGTTAACAATGACCAGAGCACCTCTTGGTTAGTATAGCCAATAAGAAATTTGGCCAATAATATTAAGGCAAGTATGAGCAATTATCTGTCCATGGTTGCTTAAAAAAATGACGCCAGAGTTTCTTGCCATTTTTGGATGGGGAATGGATGAAAACAGTAATATAAATCTTAAAATTGAGATTTTTTTAAAAAAAATGAAAAATAGATTGTACTTAGATATGTGATCAGGTCTAAATATCAACCGTTTTTGATATTTAGACCTCCAAATCTTAAAGACTATGCAGAAGGTTTGGAAGGGGTTAGTTACAAAGCTAGTGTTGATATTGTGTAAATTAAAGAAATTGAAAATTACAATGATGTTATTGCAGGGATATGACTATCCGGCTAAAGTTGTTTCTCTGACATTCTAAGACTTAGATGTCTGAGTGATATCAGGATCTTCTTTAGATGGAAATTCCAGATTGGGTGATAAATCCATTTTGAGATGCTGAGGAAGATGGGGTAGTGGAGGAACAACTCATAGAGCTGCAAAATGACATTGAGCTGAAGCCAAAGTTTAAGGAATCGTACCAAGAGTTTTGGTTACACAAAAAAATTTCTGATCACTATCCTGCACTATGGACAATGGTTAAGAAGCTCCTTGTTGCATTTCCAGCATCATATTTGGTGGAATGTGGCTTCAGTGTGGTCATTCAACTTCTCTCCAAGCAAAGAAATCGACTCCAGATTACTGAATGTGGTGATTTAAGACTCCTGCTAAATGACTTTAAACCAGACATTGGGAAACTGGTATCATTTCATCAAGCCCATCCATCACATTAAGAATTTACTGAACAGTGAAGTAGTAACAGTGAATGTACTGAACAGTAAATTTTACTGTGTGTACTAAGTTACTAGTTACTAAGGTTCTTGATAAATGACTATCAGACTTTGAAAACTTGGTATCACTGGATCATGTTCAACGATTTTGTTGAATTAACATTAACTAAAAAGGTTTTTAAATTGGATTTTGAATAAATGTGCAATTAATTGTTGCAGTTTTGAATTTTACTGTTCCTATCTTCCTTCCGTCGTACAAGCCGCCTAGTCACATGACACCCCAGCCACTCCCACCAAGCCACACCCAAAGAACCGGTAGTAAAAAAAATGAATTCCACCACTGGGTGGGGGGCACTGAGGATCAGTTTGTAGTACCAAGGGGGCGGGGGACTGAAAAAGTTTGGGAACCACTGCTCTAGAAGGACATTATCTTGGAACATGGAAGATGGACTCCATCAGAAATGAAACTCTGAGATGGGAGATGAGCCTATTATGATGGACATATGGTTCCCTAAAAAGCAGATGAGCATTTTCCAATAGCCCCTTCTGCTTTTTTCAAGATCCTGGGGCAATAAAGAGAATGTTTGAGAACATCCAAATATCAAAATAACTTTTGTCATTTTTCTTTTTCTTTTTTTCCTTTCCTTTCCTTACCTTTTCTTTCTCTCTAATTTTTTGATGTGTTTTCATCATAAGAGGCTGGGACTCACATCATTACAAGTGGAAAGTGATAACCACAAGTCTTTTTCAGCTTTCTGAAAATATGTACATTATATCACTCAAGTACACAGCTGCCCCAAGAGCTTGAAAGAAAGTAGTAAAAGCTGAAGTGATTGTATTAGTCAAAGAGTTAAGATGTATTTAGGTTTTAGAAAAAGAGCAGCAATCTAATCTAGTCTAAATCTCCTATCACCATTTAGCTAACTCTCTAGGTCTCTACTAACTATATGGAGCATGGCGTCTCAAATGGTTAGGGTGCTAGATTGATAATCAGCAGGCTCACATTCAAGATCAGGTTGCTACCACATGTTCGCATGGGCTCTCATCACTTGCTCCATCTGCTGACAATATAATAGTTTGAAAGCAGGTGACCATGAATAGGTAGATGAATACCATTTTAGTGGGAAACCTATTGAGGTTGTGAAAGGAGCCCCAGCTGTATGTCCCCCAGATAATGGTGATATCACCAGCTGATCTTTTCACCATGAAAGCACTTCGGTGATTCTGATATCAAAAGGGAAAAACACTTATCTACATGTCCCGATAATCAAGAAAAGAAAGTTTATGGGGAAGAACATTTCCTGGATATTGAAAGCACCTTTCCATCATGTCATAAATCAAACTGACCAAAATTTGCAGCATTTGCAGAAGGATGTCATAACACACCCAATGGTCATATGATATCATAGGGATTGTCCCTTCCCTCTAAGTATCTATTTTTATAGGACTGAAGGATTGTTGTGTTTTCTTTCCAATAAGTGTGTGTGTGTGTGTGTGTCCATGTGTGTGAGTGTGTGTGTGTGTGTGTGTGTGTGTGTGTGTGTGAGAGAGAGAGAGAGAGAGAGAGAGACAGAGACAGAGACAGAGACAGAGACAGAGAGACAGAGAGAGAGAGAGAAATGTGGGGTAAGCAGACAACTATTGAGTTAAAATTACATGAACAGCTGCATCTCCTTAATAAGGTATCATTGTCCATGTAGGATTAGGGGTAGAAAGAAAAGAAATAAGAATACACAAATACAGAATTGCTAAACAATCTCTTGTTTTTAATTTATATAATAGAAGTACTTCAAGAGCTACATGGATTATGTCTAATTACACTGGTTGCAATTCAAGCTAAGCAGGGTGCAGAATAGGGCAACTATGGACCCCCTTTTTCTAATTATGTTTGCCTTGCCTATGGGATCTGGAACAATATGCTTCTTGTGTGCACCTTCTCTTAGGAAATGCCATGAGTCAGGATAGAAGAATAGGCCTTTCCAAATGTTTTCTTCCATTCATAGAACAGTATTACCTGGATATTTTCTGGCCCCAAGCCTTTTGGAATTCGGGAAAGGCATAAATTCTTGGCTGTTCCCGTAGACCTTTGGGGTTAGAATGCGGTTTCTTCATGTAATACTATCTGATTACTATAAGAAATGGTTCTTGGATATATGTTTAAGAATTTTTCATGTCTCTTTCTGAAATTTAAAGTTATTTGAGCCATAATAAGTATCAAATGTGGATCATGGTGAGAGTAGATAAATATTAGATCTCAACAAATAAATATTTTTTAAAAGTGTCTTGAATTTTTTCAAGTGTTGGATTCTGACATTGTGTTGACATAAATTATTCTTCTTCTCTGGAGAAGCACAGAAGATGATGACATATATAGCTGTACTATTGCATTCTGTCAAGCTTTCAAAATTGGCATGTAGAAAAATAGGAATGCCTTGGTTTTTTGGACTGACCTTTTTTTTTTTTTTGGTGAAGTAAATGGGAAAAAAATCTTGAAAATCTGTCAAAACATTTTAAAGATCAATTTATTTCTAGCAAATTTGAGGAAAAGATATTCTGAATCTTTTTCTTCTTATGCCCAGCCTTCCCTTTCCTGAGGAATATCTTCTGTAAGTCTTTTTCCTCTATTTACCTGCAGTTTGTTAAGATTCCCTTTGCACATACTGATCTGTAGTTGTATTTCTTTGTTATTTCCTTTAAATATGCAATTCTTGTAATTGTCTTAATAGGCTGCCTATTATTAATGTCTATGCCATCTTGTCCCTGTAATCTCAATTACATCAGGATTTTGCCAGGAGTAGACAATGAACCCCAAATGCAAAACTCATCTCCTTCAATAAAAACAAATAAACTGTACAAAATTCTACAGGTATCCATTCACCAGAAAAGGAGCAATACTTGAAGGTGTAAAGTAATGCAAATTTTAATGCAAACTATGAAACATCCTCAGATGAATGAAAAAAATGAATTTTAGTTTACTATTGATTGCCTTCTGCATCAGGCTTAATCACTGCTTGCTTTATGCATTAATCTCCATAGGCAGAATTAGATGTCATCCAAGGCATAGGAATAATAGTGACATCATAATTAGCTTAGAAGACAAAGGAGGGACAGTAGTTGTCATTATGAATAAGAGTAGTTTCTCAGGGAAACTGAGAAGCAGTTATCTTGCCATCTTTTGCAAACATCTCATCCTTTTGATGTAGCAATGGAAGGGAAATTGCCAAACCTCAAATTGGAGAATAAGTCATATATCTTGAAAGCAACTAATTTGATTTCTTCAAAGGGTATGGTGTTAAAATCAGTTTCATTTTTTCATTAGTTGCTCCTTCTTATTCAGATTAGGTCTCAGCAGAATGATATAACATTTGGGGGAAAATATACAAAGAAGTAATCCAGCTGCAGAAGCCAAAATGGAGAAGATCTCCACAGCCACCATGTATTTTCCCTTGGTACTCAAATAGGTGGGAACAAAGGACACCCAGACACTGCAAAAGACCAACATGCTGAAGGTGATAAATTTGGCTTCATTAAAGCTATCAGGCAAATTCCTGGCTAGGAAGGCCACAGTGAAACTGACAGCAGTCAAGAACCCCAGAAAGCCAAGGACAGCGTAAAACATAGTGGTGGAACCTTCGTTACATTGTAGAACAATTTCTTCAGTCATAGAATGCATGTCAGAATCTGGGAAGGGAGGAGAAATTATGAGCCACACCACACAAATAAAGAATTGTGTCAGAGAGCAAGATAGGACAATAGGGATAGCCAGCCTTTTCCCCACCCATTTTCTCATTTTGGATCCGGGCTTGGTGGCCATGAAAGCAAGGACCACTATGATTGTTTTCCCCAATATACAAGAAAGAGCTACAGAGAAGATGATGCCAAAAGCAGTTTGTCTCAAGAGACATTTCACTTGGTCAGGCTGCCCAATGAAGAGCAAAGTGCAAAGGAAAGAGAGCAAGAGAGCAATGAGAAGGCTGTAAGTGAGGTTCCTATTATTGGCTTTAACAATAGGTGTTTCCTGATATTTAATGAATATCCCAAGCACTGCAGCTGAGATGACAGAAAAGGAGACTGCATCACTGCCAAAGAAATCCCCAAAGGTTCTTGATAAGTTAAGTAAATTATACGTTTTGGAAGACAACTATCCTTATCCTTGTTTGGATATTGATCCTCTGGACAAAGGAAACAGTCGTCCAAGTCTGAAGGAGAAACCATTAATAAAAATGTCATTGTTTTGAGGCATCTTCAATTCTAATTAGCAATGTAAAATTTCCAAAAGGTAATGGCAAAAGTCTCTGGAAAAACTGTTTAATTTTTCAAGAAAACATGAGAATGAATAATTCAATCTACGGATGTTCCAAGTTAGAATGAACTAATTGGTTTTTATCACCAAATATCTCACTGAAATTTGAAGAAAGTATCAAATGTTTCAATATGAAGTGAAGCTCAATATTTTCAAACATCATAATATTAATAAAATATTTATTTATTAAAAATAAATTCCAATTTATATTTATTATATCATTGATAAATTTAATACAATCCTTTACTTACCCAATTGATCAGCTATTTTCCCTTCTGGACATATTTTACAGTCATAGCAGCAGGATAACTTTCCTTCCATTTTTATCTTGCTATAGCCAAGAGGACACTTCTTGTTACAAATGGAAAGAGGTAATGTCTGCTCATAAATAAAACCAGAATTCACAAAAATAATGTATTGTTGGAGGACTGTTTTTTTTCATCAATTATACATATGCAAACTCTTCATATATAATCCAAATATTGGTGTTGCAATTACCTGTTTTCTTCCTTGTGGAAATTCCCTACTGAATGTTCAACTGCTTTTATTTCATACCTATTACATTAATTGATTGATCTCTCCCAATAATTATATTCTAAAGATCAGCTTGAGGCAATATGGAAAAATCTTTAACTCTCTATGTCTCTAAGTATACAGTCCCATTTTTTTATTCATGTCAAGTCAAATCAAATAACTATATTCCTTCCCTCACTGATTAGTTTTTAATTTATATTTGGGGAGGGGGGGAATGCATCCTCTTCTTTAATGAATTTTGTATCTTACTTGAAATAATGCTGCATTATGATTACATGATGAAATAATAGATAAATTAGATTGGATATAGAGAGAGATTGAGAGACAGAATCATCAGCAGAAATTATTTGTTTTTGAATCATATATTTTGGCAGCTGCCGTGGCCAAAAACACCAGCCTGAGAATGGCAACCTTGCCGAAACTTTGCCAAGACAATCTCAATCTTACATGGGAAAAGACCCGAATACAACAAGACCAGCACACACACGCACACACACACACACACACACAAACACATCTATATCTATATCTATCATCTATCTATCTACCTACACACACACACACACACACACACATATATATATATATATTATTTTATTTTATATATTTATGGTTTTATTTTAATGTTTTTTGCCCACCCAGAGTTGCCTTGTGGTGGGATGGATTGCAAACAATTTAAATCAAGAAAAAAATATTTGAAATGGATTTTAAGAACAAGGTTATTTCAATGATTTAAAGAAACCCATTAAAATTCTTGATTGTATGCAACAATATTACTGCACTTGGATTAACATAATTATTTAGGTAGCTAGAAAGACAAATTTTCCAGCAAAGTGTGCAGCCTGTCTGCCAGAAATATAAACCCTTCCATTCCCCACTATCCTGTCAGAGCTGAAGAAGCTTCTTGGATAAGAAAGAAAAAGTCTTCAAGAAAAAAAAAGTACAGTTTCCTCTTGAGATCTGGATCTCCAGCAAAAAATCCACATTTCATTTTGGTGCTTTTTGCAATCGAAGTATTAAATGAAAATTAGAAACTAACAAACTAATACAGAATAAGAAGAACAAAAAAATGAAAGTGGGAAAAAATAAAAGTGCAAAACTTTGATTAAAAATTAGAAAAAACAAATATCCCAATTTTTTTTCAGCAGTACCAGAATTAGTAATAAGTTTTCTCTTACTATGGGATTATCCATTTTTTCTAATAATTGAAACTACAATTGTAACTGCATTTTTTTTTCTTCTATCATGCGAAAAATATGTCAGAGGTTTCCAACCAGCTATAAATCTGAATATTGTATTTTCTCTAATCAAAGAATTTAATTTGAACATTTTGGGAAGTTCCAACTTTTTCATCCACAAAGAAAGTTATTCAAAAGTTAATTCTAAAATGTTGAAATCATGAAATTTATGTATGCCTTTTTCTAAATAAATCACATTCTATTTTAATACATTTGTGTTTATTTTAAAGTACTGTATATGCATCTCTAAAGTACTTGCAAATGCAGTTAGAAAAAAATCCTATGTACTAAGATAGTTTTATGCTGTTTCTACAATTGCAAGCCACCTAGAGATGGACAGCATAGTCCTTGACTTACAACCACAATTGAGTCCAAACTTTCTGTTGTTAAATGAGAATATTAGATCCAAGTAATGCACCCATAGAGAGCAGAATTCCAATGAATGTGGATTCCTAAAAAATGAAATTCTTTCCTTCTCCCCCCATCCAATGGCAACCCTGAAGCTGTAAAGATAACCATGTTGGCTTCAGGCTGGACAATTAAATGAGTTTTGTTCCGTTTTATGACCTTTCTCACCACAGTTATTAAATGAATGTCTACAGTTGTTAAGTTAGTAGCACTTTTGTGAAGTGAATCTGATTTCCCCAATAACTCGCAAAAGGTGATCACATGACTCTAGGACACTGCAACTGTCATAAATACCAGTCAGTTTCCAAGCATCTGAATTTTGATCACATGACCATGGGGGAGCTGCAATAGTTGTAAGAGTGAAAAACAGTTTTGCATCAATTTTTCAGTGTCATTGTAATTTCAAACCGTCACTAAATGAACTGTTGTAATTCGAGAACTACCTGCAACGAATAGCACACGGGTTGCTATATGCTTGCTTACTCCAAGGGTTGCTGTGATTGTGATTGTTTAATCACTTACTCCATCAACCCATGGCTAATAATTTCAGGAATAGAGAAATAGAGACACACCTGGTTAAATATGAGAGGCCAAATGGTTTCCTTGTCGGAAATGGTCAGGAGCTTGTCTGGGGGAGCCATGGGGTCAATCTTTCCAATTTGGACTTTCATAAAGGACTTATTTGCAAATGTGACCCAATTGAAAATATCAAGTCCCGTTTCTAATTCCCCATTGGGGCTAAAAGAAACCTGTATTCCAGCGCTGTTGTTAAAGGAAACTTGTTGCAAGAAATGGTGGAGCTAAAGAAGAAAAAAGAAAGAAAAAGAAGAAGAAACAGGAATCTTTGAAGGGAATGGAAACATTTCAATTTATTTCTTCATACTTGGGCTAGACTTAATAAAACAAAAGCTGTTCTATTTTGCCCCAGTCTATACTATTTTAAACTGAAAAAGAAATATATATTTTATCAAACACATTTTCTACATACCTGTCTATATACCAAGTGAATGACCCATTGAGATCCCCATATAAAAACAATATCTCAGGTACAGCCAGAAACGGAAAATAACATTTAGCACAGCACAGTACTTAAACAAAATGGTTGTGTTGAGATCTGCATATGTGGGACTGATTGGGGTAGATTGCAGGGATGACACTGAAATGTTATCATATTGTATCTATATCTTAAATTATTGTATTCTATTCCAATTTCATTTTAGACTGTATTTTATTCTAATTCCATTTTAAATCATATTTTATTCCAATTCCATTTTAACAAATTCCATTTTATATTACTTTTATCAAATTTTAGTAATTATTTGTTTCTGGAACTTTGCACTTTGATATCACCCAAGGGCTAATCAATAAAGACTCAATGTTTATTATACTCTTAGGTGATAATCTATCAGATGAGAATTCCAATGCAAAATCCAGAAAGGAGAGGACAGAAAGATCACTTTGCTTTACTAACCTTTTCAGAAATTGTGAATTCGGTTTTCTGCCATAAAGTTTAAGCAAGACAGAATTCTCTGAGGTGTTAATTAACAAATAAATCTTGAAATGTTCTTCACATGATTCATTGACGGATTTGCTACTCACTTGGAGTATTTTCCATTATTATTAATAATAATATTAATATTTACTAGTTGCATATTACATATTTCTAACTGTCTCCATATTTAAGCATTCCATTTATTTTATTTATTTATTTTCAAATGAAAATATCAGCTACTTTTATATAACTTTCTATAAAGTGTTCTAACTGTTGAAACAACAAAATTAAAAAAAAACAAAAGACCAAATTGGTCTCCTATTCTGGTACTTGAAGATTTCCCAAAATTTTGTATTAGCCAACCTTACTTGCCAAGGTGATTGGAGGAAGAGTTTCCATCTCTTCTCATTCATTTTTCCTCCCCCTTTGAGTTTGGAAGAGCGCATGGCCTTCAGAGCATGTGCCACAGCATAGACTGCATTGTAGACACTGTAACTATGTCCATTCATGGTGGTATCAAAGACAGAATTAGGAAGAGTCTCCAGCTTCTCTTCTCCAGTGCAGATCCTTTCAGCATTCCCATCTGCAATATCACTGGAGAAGGAGCATTCAAATGCATCTTTCCAGAAATCCCTAATGAAACCATCTTCTTTGTCAAAGTTTGGGTTTCTCTTCTGCATAAATTTTTGGAATCCGGTCAGTTCCTTTGAGTGAATTGCAAAGGAAAGAGCACCATGAAGAAAATCAATGTGAAACTGTCTTTGCATCAGAAAGGATGTGAATTCCATCTGGGTTGTCATGATCCAAACTTTGGCCTGTCTCTCTTTTGGAATATTATCATAATTGAAAACATTGACCATTACTCTCAAAACAACCATGCCTGTAATTTCAGCACTTACAATGACTGCAGTGACTGTACTCTCCATAATCACTTTGAATATTTCTTCGGCATTTTCCATCCACTCAGCAGCTGCATTACCATACATCATTTGGGGGAGACATATTAAAAAGTCAAAGCAGATTCCTCTCTCTGAAAACATGGAAAGTCTCTTTTGAATGAACCTGTCCCTATCTTCCTCAAACAGAGAAACTAACCCAACCCAGGTCCATCCAAAATGCAACAATAAACACAATATTGCTTTAAATTGATGTGTTTCATCTGGGAACATCCATTTGACAAACATTGCTGTTTCAGCATTCATCAATGGAGGTGATCCATAAAAAATCTAAATGGAGAAAGTCAGAAGAACATAGAAATAAAGGGTCACATACAAAATAAAAGAAAAACCAATGCATATGTGTTTTTTAACCCAATTAAGGTTAAGAAAGTTTGGGTGGGATACAAAAATAAGAATTAGTTTTACGTGACTTCTGCAATGTTGCTAACCAAGCAAAAAGGGACAGCCCTTTTAAGATGTTCTTATTCATGGTTTTGCTCAAACTTTCATTTCAGTGACCCATCTTTTGAATATAATAAATACCCGATGAGCCTCTCATATTGATCCATTTTGTGTCTCACCTGGGGAAATTTGTAGTTGCACAGAGAGATTGCCATGTTGAGACAAGTGTTAATAAGGGGTCCTCCAATGACAGCTACTGTGTTGGTCTGGTCATTGCATTTGTAGTTGGGTATAAATTTATCCTTTGTAGATAGAAATTCCATTGCTAATTGATAAGTTGTAATTCCCCCAGGATAGTGAGTAGCAATATGGAAACCAAGGCTAACGTTGGGTAAGATCCCAGAATGTTCATTGATCTCCTTTACAGCAAATGCCAGAGCCAAAGTGTGCTGGTAATTATGAGTGACGAACCTTCAGTGAGAGTTAGAAACTATATCAATATGTTTCTCTTTCAGAATAGGACAACTGTTTTAATTGATACATATAAATTATATATCCAGAAAGATATAAATTAGTGCTTATGTTTTTTTCTGAAAATCTGCAATCTGGTCACTAACAAACAGGTTGGAAACACTGACCTAATTGTGGCTACTTAACATTGAGCTAAGGTAGCATTTAGTTAGACCCCATTTGAAATATTTTGTTCACTTCTGGAAACCTCACTTAAGAAAATGTATTCATTGGATTGAGGGGAGTCCAGAGATGAGTAACAAAAATGGTGCAAGAGCTGAGAGACAAAAGGACTAAATAAGATCACTGGAACAGGTCAAAAAACAAATAACTTTAAGCATTAAAAAGAAAGAAAATACAGCGTTTAGATGGCAATGTGGGGAAAGATGGTATGAGGAGGTGGAGAAGAAGTTGGATACTTACATATACTGATCAAAGACTTCAGAATAAGGAAGGCTTTGAAAAGTGATCTCATTTGTAAGAAAGAAAACCTGATAAGTAATAGCAGCAATGATTAAATCTCCGGACTGATAATATTTATGAACAATTGGAAGAGGACTTCTAAGTTTGCAGGTGCAGGGAGAAGAAATGCACATCATAGTTGAGAAAAAAAATAAAACTAATATTCTGACTATAACCAACTGACTATAACATGTAGCCATTGTAGACATCAAACATAACTCTTATGCGACCATTCAACTGAGTAGCTGGCATTCATTAATATTATTTAAACTTAAGACAATGGATTTTATTTAAAGTTTAAAAAGATGAAATACTAATCCTACCTACATGTGCTTCTGTATTTCTAAGCAGATATTGATAGAATGCAATGTCTTAATCCGGAATGATCATTTTTACAGTGCCTGCCTGGAATTCCCTTAAGATTTGGAGAAGAAGGGACAATAATCAGTCATCAGTATTATTCTTTGCAGCAGTGCTTTGAAAAATATCAGAAGGAAACATTTTTATCATATTGCAATAGACACTTCTGCATGGTTAAGAACCTTTGGGGAAAAAAATAGGGGAGTAAGACTTCATATGCACAGAAGAAAAGAAATGAAAACACCACTAGAGGGGGGGAAAGGATAGAAACACAACAGTTGAGGTTATTTTGCCCACCAATTTTGCTTCATACATAATTCTTTTTTAAATAATACTTTTCTTTAAAAAACAAAACTTAAGTTATTCTATTTTTAATGCTTAATTCAATTGATTAAATTGTATACCACTCAAATCACCTCTCTGAGGGAGATGGGAAGTGAAAATGAGTGAAATACAAACACACACACACACACACACACACACACAAAGTCTTCTTTGAATATTATAATATTCAACTTCTACCCTGTTTCTCCAAAAATAAGACCTCCCCGGATAATAAGCACTCCCAAAAAATATTTAAATGCTTGCGCAGACAGTCCCCGCCATTTCCTCTAGTTACTGCCATGCAAACAATACAAGGTGAGGAGATGGCTGGAGGGGGGAAATGGAGGGGGAAACGTCCCATGAACCCCACATGCTCTTACCTAATGGCTGCTACTGAGCCACCACACCCCTTCTGTCATGCTAATGACCGCCACAAGATGAGTGGGAGGTCCAGCGAGAAATAACAATCAGCAGCCATGAGGTGACCATGTTCGCCGCCTCCTGCACCTTAAAACTAATAAGACCTACCCGTCAATAAGGCCAAGAGCTTATTTTGGCGATCAAAAGAAAATAACACCCTGTCTTATTTTCAGGGGAAAATGGTAGAACTACATTACCCCGGAACGTAGAAGATAATCAATTGGAAATTGAGCTTTGGAATGGGGCCTGAGCCTGTTATCATAGATTTATGCTTCCCCAACTAACAGATGGGCATTTTCAGAATGTTTTTTCTACTACCTCTGCTTTTCAAGATTCTGCAGCAATCAAGAGAATTTTGACGGCACCCAAGCCATGTTTCCAGCTTTCTTGGGAAAATGCCAGCTCTTTATCAGTCTGAGAGCGGAGGACTTTCCCACTGACCGGGCTAAAGTGGGGTTTATCATCAGCTTACTCTCCGGCTCTGCAGCTCGTTGGGCTACTCCTTTGTTGGCCCAGGCTAGCCCTTTGATGGACAATTTCAGGGGGAGTTGCGATCACCTCAGACTCATGTATGAGGACCCCATTAAGGAGGAAACTGCCACCAGACGCTGAAGCAGGGCCGGGGTTCCTTGCAGGACTATGTCAGTGAATTCCAGCTTCTTAGCCAAGATTCGGCCTGGAATGAGGCAGCCCTCATGGACACCTTTCAAGATGGGCTGTCAGACGACCTGCAGGATGAATTGGTGTGGGTGGACAGGCCACCGACGTTCAACGCGCTGATCCACCTGTGCCTCCGGATAGACACCCGGTTGCAGAGGCGGGGGAGTCACCACTTTTCCCAGGAAACCAGAGGAGTGCCGATCCTGCGGGAGACTCTAGCTCCACAGGAGGAGCCCATGGACTTGGGTGCCGCCAGACCCCACTTGTCGCGAACTGAGATGGACAGAGGGCGCGCGGGGTGGTGGTGCTTTTATTGTGGGGATCTTGGGCACCTCGCAGTTGTTTGCCCCAAGAAGAGTAGGGGATTGTGAGGTTTGGGGCCTACCCCTCAGCTCCAGAACAACTTGTCGGGAAATAGGTGGAGCCCAATCTGAGGGAGACCTTAGGTCGGACGCACAATGAGACAGAGATTGATGGCCCTCCCGCGCACTTGATTTTGGCAGCACGTATTCTCCTGTCTGGTAGTCTGCCAGGGATTCTGGCTTATGCACTGGTCCATTCCAGGGCTACCGCAAACTTCATGGATGAGGCGTTTGCGACCAAGTATTCCGTCCCTCTGTGTCCAATGCTGGTCAAGACCATTGATGGCTGGGTGCTTCTGTCTGGGCCTATCAAGGCCGCCATGCAGCCCTTGCACCTAGTCATCAGGGATCACGAGGAGGCCATCCAGTTTTACATTGGTTCGGGCCTGCATTTCCCCATGGTCCTGGGCTTGGCTTGGCTGCGGGTGCATGAACCCCAGATTTATTGGTCCCAATACCCGGTCATGTTCCCATCCCTGCAATGTGTCGACCACACCCATCACATCTGTGCAGGCCAGGTATTTCTTAGATTTTATTTATTTCTTAGATTTTTAGACCGCCCCTCTCCCAAAAAGGGACTCGGGGCGGTGTACAGTCAATATAATAAAATCATTCATAATAATTAAATACATTTAAACTACATTTAAGATACATTTGGAGGGGGAAATAGGCTGTACTAAGAAATAAATAATTCTAATCTTAAAACATCACAATTAAAACCCCAAACCCTAAAATAAAATAAATCCCTGGGAGGTAAAACTAAGAAAGTGCCAGGCCAGCTGATTGAAACAGGTGAGTCTTTAACTTTTGCCGGAAGGAACGGAGGTCGGTGGTAGTTCGAATGTCTGGGGGGAGGTCATTCCAGAGGGTTGGGCCCATCACAGAGAAGGATCTACTCCTAGGTGTCGCCCGCTGGCATTGACTAGCAGACGGCACCAGGAGGAGCCCCTCTCTGTCTGAGCGGATAGGTCGCAGGGACGTGTGTGGTAGGATACGATCCTGCAGGTAACTAGGTCCTCTGCCATGGAGCGCTTTAAAGATGGTGATCAATACCTTGAAACGCACCCGAAAGGCCACAGGTAGCCAGTGCAGCTCGCGCAGGAGAGGTGTTACGTGGGAGTAACGTGTACTTCCCATAATAACCCGCGCGGCTGCGTTCTGAACTAGCTGCAGTCTCCGGATGCGTCCCAAGGGAAGCCCCATGTAGAGGGCATTGCAGTAGTCCAGGCGAGACATCACCAGCGCATGAGTGACCGTGCGCAGGGCACTCCGGTCCAGTAGGGGGCGCAATTGGCGCACCAGGCGAACCTGGTGGAATGCCCCCCTTGCCACGGCTGCCACATGGTCCTCCATTGACAGCCGGGCATCAAGGAGGACGCCCAAATTGCGCGCCCGCTCCACAGGGGACAATTGTTCGCCCCCTATGGCCAGCGATGGAGTCAGCTGGCTGAACCGAGGTGCCGGTAACCACAGCCACTCGGTCTTGGAGGGGTTGAGTTTGAGTCTGTTGTCCCCCATCCAGACCCCGACGGCTTCCAAACACCGGGACATCACTTCGACAGCCTCGTTGGGGTGGTTTGGGGTTGAAATATACAGCTGAGTATCATCAGCGTAAAGATGGTACTCAACCCCAAAACCACGGATGATCTCACCCAGTGGCTTCACATATGCGTTGAACAGGAGAGGCGAGAGGACCGACCCCTGTGGCACCCCACAAGTGAGTGGCCTCAGGGACGATCTCTGCCCCCCTGTCAACACACATTGCTTCCGGTCGGAGAGGTAGGAGCCGAACCACCGCAAAACGGTGCCTCCGACTCCCATCCCCTCCAACCGGCGCAATAGGATACCATGGTCGATGGTATCAAAAGCCGCCGAGAGGTCTAATAGGACCAGGATAGAGGAGCAACCCCTATCTCTGGCCCTCCAGAGATCATCAACCAACGCGACCAAGGCTGTCTCGGTGCTGTGCCCGGGTCGGAAGCCGGACTGGCGTGGGTCTAGATAGTCGGATTCGTCTAGGTGTCGTGGGAGCTGCTGCGCCACCACATTCTCAACAACCTTCGCCAAGAAGGGGAGGTTGGAGACTGGACGATAGTTAGCTAGCTCCATTGGGTCGAGCGCAGGCCTCTTGAGCAAGGGTCTCACCACCGCCTCTTTCAAGGCGGTTTGTAAGTATCCCTCACTCAGTGAGGCGCTCACCAGGCCCAGGAGCCAGCCTCGTGTCACCTCCCAGGCTGCCAGTACCAGCCAGGAGGGGCACGGGTCCGTTAAACAAGTGGTGGGTCGCAGCCGTCCACGCAGCCTGTCCAAATCCTCGGGGGCAACAGAGTCAAACTCCTCCCAGAATGGTCTCTCAAGACTCGCTGTTGGCGGCTCGTCTGGTCCACTGAGTTTGCCCAGGGTGTCCTTGCCAGCAGACTTAGCAGAGTTCGCGGATGTCTTCAGCGAGCAAGAGGCGGACCAATTGTTGCCACACTGGCCTTATGACTGCCCCATTGACTTGGTGCCGGATTCGCAGCTCCCTGTGGTTTGCCTGTACTCCATGTCTGAGCCGGCATTGTGGGACTTTCTGGACAAAAACCTTGCCCGGGGTTTTATCCAGCCCTTGTCTTCGCCACTGTCTGCCCCGGTCTTGTTCATCAAGAAGAATACTGGTGATCTGAGACTCTGTTGTGATTATCGTCGCTTGAATGCGATCATGGTGCGCAACCGTTACCCTCTGTCCCTGATTCCTGAGTTGTTGGAGCGGCTCCGGGAGGCAACAGTGTTTATGAAACTGGACTTGCGTGGCGCCTATAATCTGGTCCAGGTCCGGGCAGGGGATGAATGGAAGATGGCCTTCAGTACCTGGTACAGACATTTTGAGTATACGGTCATGCCATTTGGATTGACCAATGCCCCAGCTGTCTTCCAGCATTTTATGAATGATATCTTCCAAGACTTCTTGGACCAGTTTGTCGTTATTTACCTGGATGACATTTTGATTTACTCGACTTCCTGGGAGGGTCATCAGCAGCACCTACGCCTGGTCCTGCAACAACTCCAGGAGCATCATTTGTATGTGAAGCTGGAGAAGTGTCAGTTCTGGCAGACTACCATCGAGTTCCTAGGGCACGGTATCTCTCCTGAAGAAATTGCGATGAAACCGGGCAAGGTAGTCTTTGCGCAGTTGGCAACTCGACGAGTGAAGGATGTCCAATGACTCATTGGGTTTGCCAACTACTACCGGACCTTCATCCCCAGCTTAGCTTCCCTGACCGCACCCCTCACTCAGTTCCTGCAGAAGATAGTGCCGTTTCGCTGGGGGCCTATGGAGCAACATGTGTTCAAGGCTCTGAAGCACGCCTTCATGAAGGAGCCGATCCTGAAGCACCCTGATCCCCATCGTCCATTTGTGGTGGAGGCGGACGCATCTGACATCAATGGTGGGCATGGTGTTGCTGCAGGCTCACGCCCCTGGCAGTACCCTTTTCCCTTGCGCTTTCTTCTCGCAGAAACTCAATCCTTCCAAACGCGATTACACCATCTGGGAGAAGGAGTTGCTGGCCATTAAGGTGGTGTTTGATGCCTGGAGGCATCACCTGGAGGGGGCCAAGCATCAAGTCGAGATCCAGATGGACCATAGGAATCTAGAGTTCCTGAAAACGGCGCGCAAGCTGAACCAGTGCTAGATCCGGTGGTCTTTGCTCTTTGCCCAGTTCAACTTCCAAGTGACCTACATTCCGAGTACGCGCAACCATACTGTCCAGGAAACATGAGTACTCTTGCACCGCAGACCTGCTTCCTCCCTGGACAGTTTTGCCTCTTGAATCCTTCACTGCAGGTTCACGAGCCCGTGGACTTATGGTCTCGGATATGGGATGCACAGCGGTACGACGAATGGGGGGAGCAATGGAGGGAGAGGTAGGGCCGGCCTCCATGTGGACCTTCGACAATAACCTCTTGAGGTACCGGGACAGGCTCTATGTGCCGGCAGGGCCCCTCCAGGGACTTATTTTCTCCCAGTGCCATGACAGTCCGGCAGTGGGACATTTTGTTCTTTCTAAGTCTTTGAACCTGGTCTCCCGTACCTTTTGGTGGCCCTGCTTATGACACGATGTACAGACATACGTCACCTTTTGTGTACAGGGTCAGCAGGCCAAGTCAGTGACAGGAGCTCCTCCAGGGTTGCTTCAGCCATTGTCTACCCCAGACAGACCCTGGGGAGCCGTATCCATGGACTTTGTGATGGAATTGCTTCTGTCACCATGTGAGGAGGAGAAGCAGCTTACACACGAGGTGGCTCAGATCTGGGACTTGAGATGGCTAAAGGGACAATTCCAGTACTTGGTGGACTGGAAGGACAATGGGCTGGATGGGGGGAGTTGGGCCCATGCAATAGATGTGCACACTCCCGCTTTGGTGTGGGCCTACCATGCACAATGTCCCTCAAGGCTGCACCCCGAGCATCCAACCCAGCAGAATCCAGTTGAGCTGCTGATAGACTCAGTTAGCGAGGAACCATGAGTCTGCCCTGGACGATGTGGAGGACCCTGTGCAGGGTTCAGGCTCAGAGCAGGGACCAAAGAGGCTGGTTGGTCACCAGGAGGCGCCTGAGGCATGGAGCAGTGGGAAGGATCAAAGGCAGCTTGTCCCTGATGCTAGATTAAGAAGGGCTGAGAAACAGAAGGAGCAACTCCGCAGGCATACTCACAGAAGATGATTAAGCATAGATGATTCTGGATTGGCCCCTTCCAAGAGAGATTATAGGTGAGGTGTTGGGAGGGGACATTTGCAGGAAATAACCATTTGAATTAGAATTTAAGAAAATCTATCTGTGTATTCTAGCCGTGTCTGTTCATTTGGACTATCTGCCTTGCTTCATTTGAATTATCTGGGTTGCTGCAGAGCTACTCTATTGAACGTGAGTTGTCTGGGCCCTCAGCCAAAGGATTCATTATCTCAGTAATTAAACAGTGGAAAACAGCCAAGCCTGTGTTCTGGTTTATTCACAGGCATGGAGGGGGGAGGGGGGCGTTCAGAACAGTGAACAGTCAGAGTTCCTGAGCCAACATTTTGGTTGCTACGCAAGAGCATTGTTAAGTGAGTTTCACCACATTTTACAAGTTGGCCATGCCCACCCAGTCACATGGCTGGCAAGCCACTCCCACTCTGTCACATGGCTGGCAAGCCACTCCCACAAAGCAGGCCACACCTACAGAAGAGGTTCTAAAAAATGTTGAAACCCACCACTGATGCACACCCATACCCACATACACACACCCCAAAAAAACCCTCATGCATCAGCTATATTCATTTGCTCAATACATAAATGTCTACGCATATCTCATCCTCCTCTTCCTGAAACTTCAGAATTATAGCAGATTTTTCCCCCACTAAAATGTCATTGCTTTTCTGTAACAAAAGTGCACCGAAGATTCACGAAACATCTTTGTTTTTCAGTGCTGCAGAGAACTCTTGGAACCATTGCTTCCTTTGTTATTATTAAATTAGCCATAATTATTACGCCTTCTGTTTTTCGTCTTTGGGGAATTCGAGTGACTGTATGCAAAACTACACTGTAAGGCTGGAGGAAAAAAAAAATATAAATACTTCTTATTTTTTTCTCAGCATATGCTTTAGGAGCACCAGACTTTGATACCTTCATCTCCACTTCTCCTTCCCCTTCCCTCTTTAATTGCCTGAGAATGTCAGAAAAGTATGTCTTCTCTCTATTGAAAATGTGAAATATGGAAATATTACTACTTTATGGATCCATGTTGCTCCCCCAGGTAGCTAGTAGGAACACTGCTGGGCAATGTTTCATCCGAGACCCTATACCTATACTTCACAAGTATTACGAACCAGGGGAGCTTATAATTGGAGGCATCATGTCCCAGATTTATGTATTTTCAGAGGCCATGAACTTTGACAGGCATCCTTTTCAGAGCTCTCCGAGTGGTCTTATGTAAGTAGCCAGACTTCAAAACAAAAGTGGATACACTATTGTCTTCATTTTGCGGTTGCTCCTAATGTTTCCATTAATGCTTGATAGCTAGCATTTCTCTCACAAGGTCTTCTTTTTATTTATTTTGTTTGGTTTGGTTTGTCAAGCATGTATGAGAAAACAAGCACGAGCATGAATATAACATAGAACAATATAAGTATAAGCAGATATATCACAGAGGTGAGTACACTCCCTCACGTTTTTGTACATATTTAAGGATATCTTTTCATGTGACGACGCTGAAGAAATGACACTTGGCTGTGTTTTGAGGGGACAGCACATTTACACTGTTATACAAGCTGTATACTCACTACTTTACATTGTAGCCAAGAGTCATTTCATCAGTGTTGTCACATGAAAAGACATCCTTAAATATTTACAAAACGTGAGGGAGTGGACTCACTTCTGTGATATGTTGATAAGAAATGGGTGTGAATAAATGGGGACAGTAGGACAGGGACGGTAGGCATGCTGGTGTGCTTATGCACACCCCTGTTCTAGACCTCTTAGGAGTTGGGTGAGGTTCTACTTTAGACAGTTTAAAGTTAAAGTTTTGGGGGTTTGAGGATGCTACAACAGCATCAGGTAGTGCATTTCAGGCGTTGACCACTCTGTTGCTGAAGTTGTATTTTCTGCAATCAAGTTTGGAGTGGTTTACTTTGAGTTTGTATCTATTGTCTGCCCGTGTATTATTGAGATTGAAGCTGAAATAGTCGTTGACAGGTAGGACGTTGTAGCAGACAATTTTGTGTAATAAGCTTAGGTCAGACCATAGGTGCCGTAGTTCTGGGTTGTCCAAGTCCAACATTTCTTCTTTTGGTTCTGCTTCTTGCTCTTCTGGAAGCCTCAACCATTGTTATTGGAGGTAGTTCTCATCTGGTAGTTTTTTTTCTTTTTTTAGTTTTTAGAAAGTCTAGGATATTTCCACTGCAGTTAATAAAGGTTGCTAGCATGAATATTCTCTAATGTCTGTGCTGAGAAAACTAAACAGTGTCAGGCTTGGTTGTAGTTGAATGAGAGATTTTCAACAAAGACAAAAAATGGCAGAAAGTGAAGAGGAACTAAAGAGCCTCTTGATGCGGGTGAAGGAGGAGAGTGCAAAAGCTGGCTTGAAACTCAACATTAAGAAAACTAAGAGCATGGCATCTGGCCCTCTCAATTCTTGGCAAATAGATGGGGAAGAAATGGAGGTAGTAACCGATTTTATTTTCCTGGGCTCCAAGATCACCGTAGATGGGGACTGCAGCCAAGAAATTAAAAGACGCTTGATCCTGGGGAGGAAAGCTATGGCAAATCTAGGCAGTATACTAAAAAGCAGAGATATCTTCCTGCCAACAAAAGTGAGTATAGTCAAGGCTATGGTTTTTCCAACTGCAATGTATGGCTGTTAAAGTTGGACCATAAGGAAGGCTGAGTGCCAAAGAATTGAGGCCTTTGAACTATGGTGGTGGAGAAGACTCCTGCGAGTCCCTTGGACTGCAAGGTGATCCAGCCTGTCAGTCCTAGAGGAGATCAACCCTGACTGCTCTTTAGAAGGCCAGATCCTGAAGATGAAACTCAAATACTTTGGCCACCTGATGAGAAGGAAGGACTCACTGGAGAAGAGCCTAATGCTGCGAAAAATTGAGGGCAAAAGAAGAAGAGAATGACAGGGAATGAGGTGGATGGATGGAGTCACTGAAGCAGTTGGTGTGAGGCTAAATGGACTCCAGAGGATGGTAGAGGACAGGAAGGCCAGGAAGAACATTGTCCATGGGATTGTGATGGGTTGGACATGACTTCGCAACTAAGAATGACAAATAAACAAAGGCAAGACCTACGAATTAGGCTTGGAGATAAATAATAAACCATAGTTCTAAACATTGGCACATAGCAAGTTGATAAAATCTCCAACCAACATACTTACAGTTCTAGCTTTAATGCTCTTCCCTTTGGCTACTTGGGTCTTCTGGTGTCCTAGAGAATTTAAAAGATAGCTCTCTCAATAGGCAAGAAGCCCCATCCTCTTTCTAAAGGGCATCATGTCACACCTTTGGGAACATTGAGAATGCTTGCATTTAAGGCTTAGTTATTGAGTTACAATTATGCTATCAGAATTTTTGAACGGTTTTTTTTTCAATCCTATATTCCATACAGCATGCTTAGCTTGAGAAGGTTTGGTCTGGAGGTGAATAGATTTAAGACATGGGCCACTTCGATACACTTTCTTAAACACCTTTAGAAATGAAGTATGGTCCATGTCCTATTGTGAAGGCATGATTATATTGCACTATGCCATTTTCATTGCAGGGTACTGATTCAGACTTACCAACACATCCTGGCTTTGGCATTTGCTGTAAAGGAGATCAACCAAAGCCTTCAGCTTTTACCCAATATCACCTTGGGCTTCCATATTTATAATAGTCATTTCAAAGCTCGCTGGACCTATCTTGCTTCACTGGAACTTCTTTTTAGGAAGAGCCAATTCATCCCTAACTACAAGTGTGATGCCAGGAATATTTTGCTAGCAGTCATTGGAGGTGCTCATTCACATGTCTGTCTTCACATGGCCACCATCCTGTCTGTCTTTAAGATGCCACAAGTAAGATCAGATTTTTTTAAAAAAATGAGTTGGAAAATCTTGGGTGCCTGATAGGACATTAAGCTTAGGTTCCTTGATCAGGATGGAGAAGACACAGATTCATGTTCAGCTATGGAAGCTAACTGGTTATTGAGTAGTTACTGTGTCTCAGCTCTTCTTGGTTAACAGGTATAGTTGGAATGGGGATAAAGATTAAAGCATCAGTATGATATCTGGTCCTTTGAGCTTTTGGAAGAAAGGGAATAAATCAGAGGAACAAGGACTAAAATCTTTATCAACCATGTCAAGTTATAAATTCAATTTGCGATTTTTGCCCCTGGAGGAGAAAAGGGAAGGGAAGGTAATAGAATAGAATAGGATAGGATGGGATGGGATGGGACGGGACCGGACAGAATAGAAGAGAAGAGAATAACAGAGTTGGAAGGGACCTTGGAGGTCTTCTAATCCAGCCCCCTGCTTAGGGAGGAAACCTTACACCACTTCTGACAAATGGTTACCCAACATCTTCTTAAAAACTTCCAGTGTTGGAGGGAAGGGAAGGGAATATATGAGTTGATACATTCTGAATATGGTTGATATTGAAAACTGCTTCTTCCTCCTAAAATTGTTTCTTCCACCACTTGTCTCTATTCAGGGACAGTTTTCTTCTATGTAGAAATATTACAGACAACTCTGTATTTGCTAACCATTTTATTTTAAAAAATGCAGCTATACAGGTTGTCCTCAACTTACAGCCACACCTGAACCCAGGATTTCTGTTGCTAAGTGAGACATTTGCTAAGTGAGTTTTGTCCCATGGTATACTCTTTCTTGCCACATTTCTTAAATGAATCACTGAAATTGTGATCTGGCTTCCCCATTGACTTTGCTTGTGAGAAAGTCACAAAAGGTGATCACTTGACCCCAGGACGACTCAACCATCATGAGCCAATTGCCAATTGCCTGAATTTTGACAAGGGCCAGTCCTGGAGTCTGGAGAAGGCTCTGATGAGGGGTCTGCATCAGAGGCAGAGATGGGGCCCAGATTGTCTGGCAGTGATCAGGTGCCTACGGAACTAGACAGCAGTGAGGCAGAGGAACAGCTAGAACCAGTTCCCAATGTGCACATGCACAGCTGCCAGAAGAAAAGAACAACTCAGAAATCAGGGTGGGCTTGGGAGTAAAGTCACAGGTGGAAGGGGATTGCCCCTACCATAGGAAATAAAAGAGGAATGAAAGGGGAGTGGGCTTTTGCAGGAAACAATTTGCTTGTTCTTTTGTTAGATTTGTTTCAGGAGTGTGAAGATCTGTCCGTGAATCTCAGAGACTCTGTGCCCAGCTTTCCTTGCACAGCAGCTCATTTGGAAGATATCTACATATCAAGTTAGAGAAGATCTGTAGTCATAAATATTTCTTTGAAAGATGGCTTGCCAGGCCTTGTAGAATGTGAATCAGAGGAATTCACATTCATTTTTTAAAAATGGGGCTTTGTCGGGACCAGGACTCTGCCTCATGCTTCTTGGAGAAGCCTAGGTCAGATCACATATTATATTTTAGACTTATGTCTTCCTCTCTTGTCTTTTGAATGTCTTCAGATCGTATATGGCTCTGCTCCAGTGATGAATGAACAAATTCAAGCTGTCTTTTCCCACCAGATGTTCCCAAACCGGGCCCATCAATATAATGGGATTCTTCAGCTGCTGTTGCATTTCAACTGGATATGGATCGGGGTGGTTTATCAAAACGAGGATATTACAGAGGAGTTTGTAGAGAAGGTACTCCCTAGTTTTTCCCAAAAAGGGATCTGTTTCGATTTCATTGAGCGGCTTCCGAAACAAACCTTTTCTGATTATATACCTGAGAGCATTGAAGAGGGCACCAGAAAAATGAAGGTTGTTATGGAAAGCAGTGCCAAGGTAGTGGTTATTCATGGTGAAGTTCACGGCCTAATGTTTTTCAGAGTCATGAAAGCCTACGTCGACTGGGATAATATTTCAATGAATACGAAAGCTAAAGTGTGGATCGTGACCGCCCAGATAGAATTCATATCGCTACCATTTCAAAGAAATTGGGATATCAGTTTCCTCCACGGTGCCCTGTCCTTTGCCCTTCACTCAAAAGAGTTGCATGGATTCTATGAATTCCTTCAAAGGAGAAGTCCCCTCTTGGAAAAAAAAGATGGTTTCTTGGCAGAAGTTTGGCAGCATGCTTTTACGTGCTCGTTTTCTGATGGTGAAACAGATGAGAGAGTTGAAAAACCATGCACCGGGGAAGAGAAACTGGAGGCTCTTCCTATGACTCTGTTTGGAATGAGCATGACTGGCCACAGCTACAGCATCTACAATGCAATCTATGCTGTAGCACATGCTTTTCATGCCATGCACTCATCCAGGAATAAGCAAAATGCATTGGTAAAGGCAAAGAGCTGGGATCTTTTCAATCAGCATCCGTGGAAGGTAATGTTTTGAACTTATTATGGGAAAGAGCACAATCTATGCTACAAGCAAACACATTGAGCTAAATGTGATGTGTCAGGGTAATGATTATTTAACAGTTGACCCGTATCTGTAAGACTGCAATACTTAAATGATGATGCAGTGAGAATGAGTCAGCAGGGTTATCACTTTAAGAGGCTGTATATACAAGAGAGGCCCTGTGAGGGTACCTTTCTCTCTCCATGTGTGCTTCTGTGCTATAGGTGATGATTGATTGCATGATTTTGCATAGCAGGTATATGTATATATTCCTTGTAGATAAACCACTATTTGAAAGACAAACCTCTGTTAGTTTGCTCCAGGGTTGTCTCAAAATAGTCACTCATGTGTGCACTCTGACATGATATGTTTCAATGAAGATGCCTCAAATGTGGCCTCTGTTAAAATGTATATTGTTTAGTATTATTATAAGGAAATAATACTGAGGGTGACATGACACCAATGTTTGGGGCTACAGCAAACAAGAAGGAGTCAACCTATTCTCCAAAGCACCTTAAAGAAGCACAAGAAGCAATAGGTGGAAACTAAGGAAAGAGACAACCAAACTAGAACTAAGGAGACATTTCCTGATAGGGAGAACAATTAATCTGTGAAACAGCTTGCCTCCCGAAATTGCGGGTGCTCCATCACTAGATGTCTTTAAGAAGAGATTGGACAACCATTTGGTATAGGGTCCCCTGCTTGAGCAGAAGGTTGGACTAGAAGACCTTTAATATCTCTCTTGTTATTCTGTTTTAATTTGGAATAAAAAATTAAAATATTGTTATTTGTTGCATAAACAGGGATCGAATTCCCTCTCTACAGAAGCTCATTGGCATTTACTTCATTTTTCACTATGAATTCATGGTATTATCACTTTGTGCAATTTTATTGCATGAGCTGAATAAACAATCAACTTTCTTCTGCTTCTATGCACAATCTGCACTTTAAATCAGAGATGGTATTCAGCTGGTTCTGGAAATTTTGAGTAGTTCAGAGAACTGATAAATACCACCTCTGACTGGCCCTGCCCCCATCTATTCTCTGCCTCCAAAGTCCCAGCAAATCAGGAGGAAATGGGAATTTTGCAGTAACCTTCCCCTGGAGTGGGGAGGGAATGGGAATTTTACAATATCCTTCCTCTACCATGCCCACCAAGCCATGCCTACCAAGCCATGCCCACAGAACTGGTAGTAAAAAAAATTGAATCCCACCACTGCTTCAAATCATTTGATATTCATTGAAATCATTGATTTTTTAGGTCTGTCCTTGATTACAATTACTCTAACAGCTTGCTTTTGAATAGTCAAAATCAAGCCTTGGGATTTTTTAATGTTCTAGTTGTAAGGCATATCCAGATTTTATCATTATGCACTTTCCCCTGCATCTTTTGTAGAAATTGACAGTATGAATTAGTATGGTTCATCACACCATTAGCCAGCTGTTTAGATTGGATTTGGTATTTTTATCCACCCATTGAGTCCTTCCCAAGGAGCTGAGATAGGCAGATGTTGTTGACCAGTGGTGTTAAAGATATGGTTACAGGATATAAGTTGATTCAAGTCAAGCTTGAAGAGACAATAACTTAGCCCTTAACACCAATAAGACCAAGGAGCTTATAGTGGACTACAGAAGGAATAGATCAGACATCCAGCTCTTGGTTATCAATGGAGAGCGAGTGGAGCAAATGGCCAGTTTTATGTTTCTGGGTGTTATCATAAAAGAAGACCTAACCTGGGGCGCTCACATTGCAGCACCGGTCAAAAGGGCCCAGCAGAGATTATACTACCTGAGGCTTCTCAGGAAACAACAACTGAACAAAAAACTGCTGGTGACTTTCTACCACTGCACTTAAAGAGAGTATTTTAACTTACTGCACTTGTGTATGGTTTGCCAATTGCACAGTGGCAGATAGGACAGCACTCCAGAGGGTCAAAGTCATTGCCCAGAGGATCATGGGTTGTCCTCTCCCCTCTTTGGAAGAGCTTTATAGCTCCCGCTGCCTTAAGAAAGTTCAAAACATTCTTAAAGATCCATCTCATCCTAGGCATCCCTTTTTTTTTTTTTGAACGATTACCATCCGGCAGATGGTACAGGATAATAAAAACAAGGACAAATAGGTTGAAAAACAGCTTCTATCCCATGGCAGTAACCATATTGAATTCTATAGTATAGTGTAGTGATGGTGAAACTTTCCGGCACTGAGTGCCCAAACTATAATGCCTTTGCATATGTGTGTGTGTGTGTGTGTGTGTGTGTGTGTGTGCATGTGTGTGTGCTGGAGCACCAGAAACCTGAAGAGTAGAAACTGGCGCATGAATGTCTGTTTTTGACCATTTTTCAGGCTATTTTCAGGCTGTTTTTAGGCCATTTTTGCCCCCAAAATGGCCTGCAAATGGCCAAAAAAATGGTCTGAAAAAGCCCTAAAAACCAGCCTGATTTTTGGGCTTTAAGGGGCATTTTCAAGCCTTTTTCCATCGCTCCGGCACCCACAAAGACCAGGTAGCTGGTGTGCATGTGCATGCCAGAAACCAATTGACTTTGTAAATTATAACATTTGGTGATTTTGTCAATGCCAATGACCATGAGGTGGTGCTCCCAATTTTGGGGGGATTGCACACCACACACATTACTATTAGTACTATATTTCCTTTCTGTTTGTAAGTTAAGAGTTTTTTTTTTTAGTTCCTTATTTTCTATTGTATTGTCCCCAGGATCTGCGATGTTCACTACTGAGAATGATTTTGTTTTCCACTTGTTTCTCTTTTCTCCCAATTTAGCTCCACCACTATCTGAGAAGCACCTCATTCAATAACAGTGCTGAGGAAGAGATTTCTTTTGATCAGAATGGAGAATTAGTTGGTGGTTTCAATATTTTAAATTGGATCATGTTCCCCAATCAATCTTTTCTCAGAGTTAGCATTGGTAAAATTGACATGCAGGAATCCTCAGATGAAATTCTTACTATCCAAGAAGATGCCATTGTGTGGCCTGGGGTATTTAACCAGGTAAGGTTGAGATGTATATGAAACTGTATAAACCTATCCACAATGGTTAAAATTAGTTTTAATATTTCTGGAAATGCACAAATTAAATGGGGCATGAGAGAGCAAATTACCCCTGAATTAAGATGAATCACCAATTAACTTTATAGTTAGAAGTACTTTTATTCTTTGGGACACACACAGAGAGAGAGAGAGAGTACAAATTTGTGTACAGTACAAATAATGTTTTGAATGGGCTAGAAGTTAAATATGCCTTTTGAAGACAGAGCCAGGTGATGTGATGGTTAAAGCATCAGGCTAGAAACTGGGGGATTGTAGTTCTAATTCTTCCCTAGGCACGAGAGCAGGTGCATGACCTTCAATCTAGAACCTAGGACCTCTAAATCCTAAAATGGATTTAAGATCCATCTACTTCTGAAAAATCTTGCCAACAAAATGAAAGGAACCATTTGTCACTAGGAATCAAGACTGAGTGGAAGGAATAAAACTGACAGGAAGGGGGAGGAGAAGGATGGGGGAGGGGAGGAGATCATGTTAATATAGTCTCTAAAACTTTAAAATGAAATGGAAAATTATCCTGTCCTTTTATAAGAGGGGTGTCAAACTCAAGGCCCAGGGGCCAGATCTGGCCCATGGGCTGCTTAATTCTGGCCCATGGGGTTGCCCTGGAAACAGCAAAGGACTGGCCAACTGTGCCTCTGCCAGTGAAAATGGTGCCCTGGAGGGCTGCACGTGGCCACACCCTCCCGAGCTCCGTTTTTGCTGGCAGAGTGCTCGTAGTGCTCCAGGCACCCCCGATACAAATGACATTGATCTGGCCACGCCCATCCTGGCCACACCCACCCCAGTCCCCCAAGGTCAAACACTACCCTGATGCGGCCCTCAATGAAATCGAGTTTGATACCCCTGTTTTATAACTTGTGTATGTTTTTAATCAATTAGAAAGGCATGATCCAAACATGATTTCAGTGTAAAATTATCCTCTGTGGAAAAGTAAGATCAGGGGTGAAATTCAGCAGGTTCTGACAGGTTCTGCAGAACCAGTAGTGGAAATTTTGAGTAGTTTCGAGAACTAACAATTACCACCTCTGGCTGTCCCCAGAGTGGGGTAGGAATGGAGATTTTGCAAATTCCTTCCCCCAGAATTGGGGAGAGAATGGGGGGTTTGCAATATCCTTTCCCTGGAGTGGGGTGGGAATGGAGATTTTGCAAATTCCTTCCCCCAGGATTTGGGAGGGAATGGGGATTTTGCAATATCTTTTCCCTACCATGCCCAACAAGCCACGCCCATAGAACCGGTAGTAAAAAAATAATGAATTTCACCACTGGGTAGGATGGAGATATTTGGAACTCTACACTGATTGGGAGGCATGAATTATAAGCATGGCAGGTAACTAAAAAAATAAATAAAAATAAACAACATGTGATAAAGGAAAATACAAACTGGAAACAAGAAAGCTGAAAGGGTTCTGCCTTTGTTAAAAAAAAATTTAACAACTAAGAAATAAAATATATTTTCTATAACTAAGTAGCTAAGATACAAATCAGAGGTGGCATTCAGCCAGTTCTGACCAGTTCTGGCAAATCAAAATTTTGAGTAGTTCAGAGAACTGGCAAATACCACCTCCGGATGACTCCGCCCCATCTATGCACTGCCACCCAAGTCTCGGCTGATCAGTTGAGTCTTCTTCTGTTGCCCTGCACAGGAGAACAGAGCTGGAAAGAAGATTAGTGGGGTGGGGAGGGAAGGGGATTTTACAGTATCCTTGCCCTGGAGTGGGGTGGAAATGGACATTTTATGGTATCCTTGCCCTGCCATGTCCACGAAGTCACTCCCATCAAGCCATGCCCACCAAGACATGCCATGCCCACAGAACTGGTAGTAAACCAATTTGAATCCCACCACTGATACAAATGTAAAAAATTATTCATGTAAATATAAGTGGTCCACAAAAAATTTATAGCATAATATCAGGAACTGCCTTGCCAGAACTAAATCACTCCAATTAGTGACATCATCTCAGGAAGATTTTCTGAAAATCCCCTAAGAGTTTGAGGGCAAAGAGGGCATGTCAGCCCTTCATTGTAGTTACCCCACTCTTTGGAAACACTCTTTCAAAGCCGAAGAGCCAGTGCTGTCCGAAGACGTCTCCGTGGTATTGTGGCTAGCATGACTAAATGCCGAAGGCGCACGGAAGGCTGTTACCTTCCCACCAAAGGTGGTCCCTATTTTTCTACTTGCATTTTTACGCGCTTTCAAACTGCTAGGTTGGCAGAAGATGGGACAAGTAAGAGGAGCTCACTCCATTATGCGGTGCTAGGGATTTGAACCTCTGAACTGCCAACCTTCTGATCAACAAGCTCAGCGTCCTAGCCCCTGAGCCGCCTCATCCCTTTAGAATATTTAAAATTAATTTAAATTTAGTAATTTAGAAGATTTAGATGATGATCTAAATTACACAGTTTAGAAGATCATAAAAGCCAGTTTTGTTTCACAGAGTCTTCAACTCACTCAAATGTCGTTGGAATCAGTCTTAATGGATTATTGATGTTGTTGCTATTGTTGTTGTTACTCTTGGCTGATGTCTTTAACTCACCCTGATTTGTTTGATTTGAGTTCACAGCAAAACAAAACAAAAACTAATAAACTGAGCAGAAAATATTATCTTAGCAAAAGTAATAGAAGTAAATACATAGATAAATATCTTCTCGTTCTATCAAACTGTCTTCCTAAGCCATATATTGTCTAATGAGTTGCAAAAACTAAACTAACTTTATTCTGTTTTTGTTCAGATGCGGCCCCTTTCTCTGTGTAATCCTCATTGCCGTTTAGGGTATACTAAGTCTAAGAAGGAAGGGGAACAATTCTGCTGCTATAATTGTATTCCCTGTTCAGATGGGAAGATTTCAGATAGGGAAGGTAATAAATAGCTGTATAGAGAGGAAAGCTTGTGACCAAATTTGGCCGCATTCAGTATTTCTGTTCTTCCAAAATGTGCATTGCATGCCAACAAAGCTTGCTCTGAATTCCTAAGGCCTCTTCTCTTTTCTTCTCTCCTCTCCTCTTCACATCTCTTCTCTTCCACCACTCCACTCCCCCTCCCCTCACTCTCCTCCCCTTCCTCTCCTCTTCTCTCCCTTCACTTTTCCTTTCCCCATCTCGTCACTTCCCCTTTCCCCTTCTCCTGCCTGCCTGCAGTATTTTCTTCTTAATTTCCTCCTCATCTTTCCTATTTCAGAAGAATTAACTGCTTCCAGCGAGCTAGAATTTCCTTTAGTGTATTGTTTTTGCCAATTTTATTTTTTTTGTTTCTTTTTTTAAAAGAGTTGACATTCATTTAACTTTTTATGAAGAATTTGGTGAACAAGAAAATCCACTAATAAAGAGATCATTAATAAAGATATAAGTAACATAAGTAGCTCTAGTTTTATACTTTTTTATTCATTTTCTGTATCTCTATGAGATAGTAGCTAGATTTGGGAGGTGACTGGAAAGTATTTCAGCATAAAAAGAGGTAATCAGAATAACTATAACTCTTAATCTATTATTTCATCTAAGAAAGGACAAATTCCATTTTCTCCTCTTCTTCAAATCTTCCTTTAAGATTTTTATTTAAGGAAAGTGATTCAGCTTTTGATTATTACCAACACAATTGTAGTGGTTCAGAATTCAATCCTGAATGACTCAAGGTTGACTCATCCTTCCATCCTTCCAAGATCAGAAAATGAGGATCCAGATTGTTGGGAGCAATAGCACTTAGACCTATATACCACTTTACAGTGCTTTTACAGCCCTCTCTAAGCACTTTACAGAGTCAGCCTATTGCCCCCAACAATTTGGATCCTCATTTTACCCACCTCGGAAGGATGGAAGGCTGAATCAACCTTGAGCCTGGTGAGATTTGAACTGCCAAATTACAGGCATTTGGCAGGCAGCAGAAATAGTCCGCAGTACTGCACTCTAAAAACTGCAGCACTGCTGACATTGTAAACCATTGATAGGAGGGCTATAAAGCATTATGGATCACTATATAAGTATAGACTATTGCCAGTGCTATTGCTGTATTGAAAAAGTATGAATGTATTGTCTTCTTTTTCAGATGTAGATGATTGTTTTGAATGCCCTAAGGAGCAATACCCAAACAGATTCAAGGATGGATGCCTTCCAAAACAAATAACCTTTCTGTCTTATACAGAACCATTGGGGATCATCCTGGCTATGTTTGCTCTATGCTTTTCTTTCTTCACAGTTTTGGTGCTTGGAATCTTCATGAAACACAAAGAAACACCCATCGTCAAAGCCAATAACCGAAGCCTCAGCTATATTCTACTATTCTCTCTCCTATTCTCTTTCCTTTGTTCTTTGCTGTTCCTTGGCAAGCCTGAACAGTGGAAATGCCTCCTTCGGCAAACTTCCTTCAGCATGATTTACACCATAGCAGTTTCTTGCATATTGGCCAAAACCATAGTAGTGATTTTTGCTTTCATGGCTACCAAGCCTGGATCTCGAATGAGAAAATGGGTGGGGAAGAGATTCTCTAACTCCATTATATTTTCTTGTTCCTGTATTCAAGCCGTAATTTGTATTGTGTGGCTCTCCACCTCTCCCCCTTTCCCTGACTTGGATTTGCATTCGGTGACAGAAGAAATTATACTGCAATGTAACGAAGGTTCGTCTGTCATGTTCTATTGCGCCCTGGGCTTTATGGGTTTCCTAGCCACTGTCAGTTTTGTTGTGGCGTTTTTAGCTAGGAAATTACCTGACAGTTTTAATGAAGCCAAGTTCATCACATTCAGTATGCTGGTGTTTTGCACTGTTTGGCTGACGTTTCTTCCAACCTATCTGAGCTCCAAGGGAAAATACATGGTAGCTGTGGAGATCTTCTCCATCTTAGCTTCCAGTGCTGGGTGCTTGGGCTTTATCTTTTCTCCAAAATGTTATATTATTTTGGTGAGGCCTGAACTGAACAGCAAGGGGCACCTGGTAAAAATAAACAAGTAAGAAATCTAACTCTGACTCAACTAGTTTTTTCCCCTCGTGACCATGTTGTTGTTGTTGTTGTTACTTCCTGTGGTGATGTCATCGTGCTTGGAGCTGAGGAATGGGAGTTCTCATAACCTCTAACTCTAATTTCTTCATTTGAGCTCATTTCTGAGCGCTGGATCCTGAAGGGACTAGCAGATTAAGGGGGAAACTCTGAAGACGCTGGGGTGATAAGGCAAATTCCACAGCAGGTAGGAGAAACCCATTAAATGGAAGAGGATCTATCCTGCCACTTGGTCAGGACCGGAGTAATGGCGACCATGTAAGAAGGAAGCAGAGAGAGAAAGCAGTTGAAATCGAGTCATCTGTTATTATTATTGACAACCCAAAGAAAAGGAGGACAACACAAAATTGGCAGAGAGGGTGAGCTGGAAAGAAAGAGGCTCTGGGACAGAGGCTGTTTTTGCAATCCAGATTTTTGCCGAAAAGTAGTGAGAGCTGAGACACTGAGTTGGAATTGACTGCGTGAATAACTTGAACGAAAGTGGCCACAGTAAGAATGAAAACCCGGCATGGACAACAGAAATGAGACATAGTAACTGCTGAGAAGACTTGGAAAACACATAAAGGATTGTTTAACACTCGAGTTGCTTATTGATTTTTTTTCTTTTTGCTCTTCCTTCTAATCTTTTGTTTTTCCAAAAAATAGCTGAATTTTGAGCTTTGAACAGTTTCAACCATGAAAAATAAACTCAGGTAACAAAGGGAGCAAGCGCTCTTTTTCTTTTTCTTTTTGGAGAGGACACCTTACAAAAATATGGTATTTATTATCCTCGGAACTTGGAATGGTACTGGAGACAGTAGAGAGAGAATTGTTTTGGAACAATTAGAGGGCTTCTTTACCCACCCCGCTTTATTTTGTCTTTGCCGCTGGACTTGTTGTACTAATTGATTGCAACTAACAGTGATACTGAGGAGAGGATGACACCTAGTGGATTATAAATTTGAACCGTGAAGTCTGATGCAAGAAAATCAATGGTGACATAAGCTGGAGAGTGTGTGTGTGTGTGTCTGGTCTTGTTGTATTCAGGTCTTTTCCCATGTAAGATTGAGATTGTCTTGGCAACATTTCAGCGAGGTCTCACTCCCCATCTTGAGGATGGGTTTTGGACTTAAAGTGTGATCAGAGCTGCAGTCTTTCTATAAATCTTGGTGTGGTGGGTGGAGTGCTGGCTTTGTTTCAGTAAGTGGAATGATTTGTTGTGTGGTTGTATTATGATTGGTAGATTGGTGCTGATTGGTGCTGGCTGTGTGTCTATTGTTGTTTTGTGTTATAACGGCCTGGGTGGTGGGTGGGGCTTGTTTGCTGACTAGGGCTGGTTTTCAGATGTCTGGTAGGTGGGAGGTATCATCACGTTTATTTATGTTGTGGGGGGTTTCTCTATTTCGAAAACTTCCATAATTATTCTCTTGTTGAAGTGTTCTGTTTTGGAGATTAACCTGGTTCCTTCAAAATTAATTTCATGTCCTGTAGCTTTAAGGTGCTGGAAAAGGGAGGAAGTTTTTTTTTCTTTTTTTCTTACTGCATTCTTCTGTTCTGCAATGCGTTTATTCTCCTGTTCATTTGTCCTATGCATGTTGCAGGGCAGATTTTGCATAGTATTTCATAGACTCCTTGGTTTTCTAGCTGGATTTTGTCTTTGGAGTTTCTTAAGATGTTGGCTATTTTTTGGTCAGTGTTGAAGGCTGTCTTGATATTGTGTTTGTGGAGAATTTTGCTGATTTTTATCTTTTGGTGCCTTTGATGTAAGGGAGGAGGGTGATGACGTTGTCCTGTTCTATTTCTTGTTTTTTGGGGGAGTCTCCCCTTGGATTAGGTTGGTAATTGTTTTTCTTTGGAATCCATTGGAGATTAATACATTTGTGAGAGTGTGTAATTCAGTTTTCAGGTGGTCTTTGTTGGCTAGGCGTTTGGTTCTGGAGATGAGGGTCTTGGCTACACAGTTGGTCTGTGCAGGGTGGTGATGGGATTGTGCATTTAAGTAGCAGTTGGTGCATGGTTTTTTTCCGGTAGATGGTGTGTCCTAGGGAGCCATTGGGTTTTTTGTAGATTAGGACGTCCAGAAACGGAAGTTGGTTGTTTGCTTCTATTTCCATGGTGAATTATATTTTGGGGTGTAGGCTGTTGAGATGTGTGAGGAAGTTGTCCAGTTTTTCTTTCCCATGTGGCCAAATCATGAAAGTGCCATCAACATATCTAAGCCAGAGTTTGGGTTTGTGTTCAGATTTATCTTAGTTTCAAAATGTTCCATGTATACGTTTGTGATGATGGGTGAGAGGGGTGATCCCATAGGTGCTCCTTCTATCTGTTTGTATCTTTGTCCATTATGGATGAAGTATGTATTGGTTAGGCAGTGGTTGGTCAGGTCCAGGATATGTTCAGGGGGGTTGTGTTTGTTCTGGATAGCTGTCAAGGCTTCTTTTATAGGCACTTGGGTGAAGAGGGATATGGCATCGAAACTCATGATTAAGTCGCTGGGTTGTAGGTTTTGTTTCTTTATTGTTTCTATGAAGTGGAGTGAGTTTTGTATGTGTGAGGTGATAGATTCTGCCTAGGTTTGGAGTTGTTTGGTGAGGAACTTGGCAAGATTCTGTAGAGGTGAGCCTATGGAGCTGACTATGGGTCTGAGTCATGTCTCACCTCTGGCCTTATCCTGGAATATGATTTCTCCAAAGAATCCCCCCACTCTAGAATAGTAGAATTCTATAGGAGATTTAAGATGCACAATTTGTTAAATGTTGTCAGAGTGTGCACAATGTGACTACTATTTTGGGACAACCCAGGAGCAAAATACAGTACACAGAGGTTTCTCTTTTAAACAGTGGTTTTTCTTCAAAAAAGTTATTAAGTTGATCTTATGTTTTACCATCTCTCTTTTTTCTTTTTTAATTTTATTCTTTGGATCTTTCTGTAGTTCAGCTTCAGCTTCCATAAGTTCTTTTTGCATACATTCTTGTTGGGTTTTTTCGTTTTCTAGTTTTTCTCGCCATGTAGGCAATCGTGAGGCCCCTTGTGTATACTTTCATAGTGTCCCAGAGATTTTGAATTGAAATACCTCCCCAAACATGCTGGAAATGTGAATCAATACATGGAACATACTACCACTTATGGTGGACCTGTGAGGAGGCTAAATCTTTTTGGGAAAAGGATCAATAACAGGTGTTAAAATAGAATGGAAACTTGAAGTTTTTTTATTAATAATGACTGTGAAATATAAAAGAGAAATTCAGTATTTAATATTACATATAATTACGGTGGCAAGGATTGCCTTTGCCCAGAAATGGAAAAACAAATTATCCCAAGCAAAGTCATGTATGACCCATCATGACCCATGGACAATGTTCCTTCAGGCCTTCCTGTCCTCTACCATCCTCTGGAGTCCATTTAAGCTCACACCTACTGCTTCAGTGACTCCATCAAGCCACCTCATTTTCTGTCATCCCCTTCTTCTTTTCCCCTCAATCGTTCCCAGCATTAGGCTCTTCTCCAGAGAGTCCTTCCTTCTCATTAGGTGGCCAAAGTATTTGAGTACTATTTGAGTACAGGATCTGGCCTTCTAAAGAGCAGTCAGGGTTGATCTCCTCTAGGACTGACAGGTTGGATCACCTTTCAGTCCAAGGGACTCGCAGGAGTCTTCTGCAGCACCATAGTTCAAAGGCCACAATTCTTTGGTGCTCAGCCTTTATAATAATAATAATAATAATAATAATAATAATAATAATAATAATAATAATAATAATAATAATAATAATAATAATAATAATAATAATAATATTTAATGCTTCTAGACCGCCCCCTGTCCCGAAAGGGACTCGGGGCGGTGTACAGTTCATACAAAATATAACAAAATACAATAAAATTAAATATGTACAGTTGACAATTGACATGGAGGAGGTTAAAAAGCAGTTAAAAGAACTGTACAAAGCAGATATAAGATAAATTCAAACCCCTAAAAACAAATACAGTAAATTAAAAAAAACCTAAAATAACCAGATATAACACATTTGCCAGGAGGGACAGTTGAATTATGCCAGGCCTGCTAATCGGAACAGGTGGGTCTTCAGTTTTTGCCGGAAGGAGCGGAGGTCAGAAGTGGTTCTAATGTCGGGGGGGAGGTCATTCCAGAGGGTTGGGCCCATCACAGAGAAGGCCCTACTCCTCGGTGTCGCCCGCTGGCATTGCCTAGTGGACGGCACCAGGAGAAGTCCCTCCCTGTGTGAGCGTATTGGCCGCAGGGATGTATGTGGGAGGATGGTCCATGGACATGCAATGATCAGCTGGCTGGTGTCCATGTGCACAATGGAAACCAGAAGACAAGCTCTTCTGGTTTCTGGCACTGCTGCATGAACAAAGAACAACTGATCATTGCATGGGTATGCCCACTAGAAACCCAGAAGAGGAACAGGCAATGCCATGTGTGGCAGCTCACATGGCTCTGCATGCCATTTTGGGCATGTGTGCCATAGGTTTGCCATCACAGCTATAGATCAAGGAGTTGCATTGGAGAATAAAAACTAGACTCTCTTCCTGTAACTGTTTTTGAAACAGATCTTGTCTTTGAAAAGGATAGACTACCTGGAACAGATTGGAGTTGATTGCAGTAGTGATGGTCAATTATGAATATTTGTAATTTACTCCATATTGAATTTATTTTATATTTGTTTAGAAGTCTCTGTCATTCTGGATTTATGTAGAAACAGAGACAGACAGACAGACAGACAGACAGACAGACAGACAGAAACAGACAGACAGACAGACAGACAGAGACAGACACAGAGAGACACAGAGAGAAAGAGACACAGAGAAAGAGACAGAGATCAGCTTTAAATAAGCACACATAGAATGGATTGTGGCACCACTACATGCAAATGAATATAGTCCTCCATTTACAATTTGTCTCTTAACAAATATTCAAAATTACAAAGTGCCCAGAACTGGTTCTTTATGGCCCCTAAAGCACTTCTGGACATCATAAAAAGTTTTGACACACCCCCTCCCACACACATGCAGTCACATGATTACATTCCAGGCGCTTAGCACCTGGCTCATTTTTACACCATTTGCAGCATCCATCCCATGGTCATGTTACTATGGTTTGCAATGTTTCCGCCCCAGTTTCTGGTAAAAAAAAAACCACCCACTCAGATTAATGGATTCACCCTTGCAATCATGCATTCATTTAACAGATGCTGCAAAATATTTTATAAAATCAGATCTGAACACATAGGCAGAAACTGGATGATTTGGGGAGTGTATAATTTCCTTGATTTTAAATTTGACTTATGATCGTAATAACTTAAACTGGAAATCAGTTGCAAGTTGAAGACTAATTGTAACTCAGAAACTGGATGATTTAGGGAGTGTATAATTTCCTTGATTTTAAATTTTATGTATATATGGAAACAGAGAGGGGGGGAGGGAGAGAGGGAGACAAGGGAAGGGGAGAGGAGAGGAGAGGAGAGGAGAGGAGAGGAGAAGAGAAGAGAAGAGAAGAGAAGAGAAGAGAAGAGAAGAGAAGAGAAGAGAAGAGAAGAGAAGAGAAGAGATGATAGACATAGATATAAATTCCTATACACCAGTGATGGCGAACCTATGGGACGCGTGCCACAGGTGGCACGTGGAGCCATTTCTCAGGGCACGAGAGGTGCTGCCCTGTCAGCAAAATTCACCTTTTTAAAAGCCATTTTTCGCCCTCCCCAGGCTCCCCAGGCTTTATAGGAGCCTGGGGAGGGCGAAAAGAGCCCCCGCGTCCGTCCGTCCCCGGAGGCTTCAGGGGCCGTGCGGAGGCTTCCCTGAAGCCTTCGCAACGCTTAAAACCACCCTCCGAGCAACCCGGAGGTCACTTCCGGTTTGCTCGGAGGATCCTTTTGAGCGCTCCGAAGGCTTCAGGGAAGCCTCCGGACGGCCCCTGAAGCCTCCGGAGGGCCTCCAGGGGGGCGGGGGAGGCTATTTTTGCCCTCCCCAGGCTCCTATAAAGCCTCTGGAGCCTGGGGAGGGTGAAAAAAAACATGTAAAAATGGGGGGGGTCTCACGTTGTGCGCGCATGCACACTGGGGGGTCATGCATTGCATTATGGGTGTGGCACGCCCGCACACGACCCCTCTGCGCTTCCCCCACATGTGGCACGCGAGCCAAAAAAGGTTCGCCATTGCTGCTAGACACCATTAAAAATGTCAGTGACTTTTTCATCGTACCAAATGAGCACCAAAGTTGAGTAGAAATCTGGGGAATTTATTCACCTTTCCAAACCTTCAAGCAATTGTCTCTTTGAATGATAATCATAATCATTCCCTCCTGCAATTATGACGTTAATATTATTTCTTTCTCCGAATCCTTGGGGAGCTTTAAGATCTATTTGGGAAAATAACAAAACAAAGCAATATCAAAGCATGCTTATCAGTCATTCAGAGTTAAAGTAGGAGTTTTACAATATGATTCTTCATCAGTTGGATCGCAGACAATTTTCACTCAACAGTCATGGCTTCAGTTCGCACAGTAAGCAACTAAGCAAGCTGAATAATAGTGGACAGGGGCCTTGTTGGGTCACATCACTGCTGCTTCATTCATTTTTAGCCAGAAGAGCTCCATGGAAAATGATGGCATTGGTGGTGTTTGTATTCGTGCTACTTCCATTGACAGTGTGCAAAGTGTCTAGCTTTAGATGTAATGTTAGTCAGCCTCTTCCTATTCATCATAAGTATTATAAGTCTGGAGATTTCATAATTACCGGCATCATTTCTCACACTTACCGTTTCACAAGTCCTACTTTTTATCTAAAACGCCCTTCCTCTGAAGTTTTTGGTGATTTTGTGTAAGACGCTTTATTTTCTTAATCTTTCCATATGTGCTTTCCAATTATATTCTAAGTGTGTTTTTCTGTTGCTGTTTGTTATGGGGAAGGAACTTGGCTGATACTGGTTAGTTTATTCATTCAGTAGACAATAATCTAGAATATTTTCTTTTCTAAGAATGTAAACATTCACTCCATTGTGAAACAGTCAACTTTCAGAGATGTATTTCTGCTGGTTCCAATCTTATGCCCAATACCATGGTGATTTGACTGTGTAGTCCCTCCAAATTAACAGAATAACAGAGTTGGAAGGGACCTTGGAGGTCTTCTAATACAACCCCCTGCTCAAGCAGGAGACCCTATATTATTTCAGACAAATGGTTGTCCAATCTCTTCTTTAAAATCTCCAGTGATGGAGCACCCACAATTTCTGAAGGCCATTCTATGGATTAATTGTTCTCAACTTAAAACTAAGGAGAAATTTTCTGACAGATCCCTTCCAACTCTGTTATTCTGTTATTCTCCCCTGTCAGGAAATTTCTCTTTACAGTGAGAACAACTGGTGCAATGGTTGTTCTCACTGTAAAGTGGGAGAAATTTCTGAAGGAGCCTCTTGGATGAGAAGCAAAATGACTTCAAAGAAAAACCAGAAAGTCCAGATGCCTCTTGAAAAAGCACCTTTGAGACAACCATGACCTGGATGGCTGAGAATCTCCATAGACAACCAAGGGAATGACTTGTCTTCTGTTCTAGGACATTTGAAAGGAAGGCACATTAGTTCTTTGATCTAATGGCTTAAGATACAGAAGGATCTTGACAAACTTGAGCATTGGTGCTATCTAACAACATGAAATTCAATGGTGAAAAAAATAAGGTTCTACATTTAGGCAAGGAAACCCAAAACACACAGGTACAGTATATGTGGTACCTTGCTCAGTAGTAGTAACTATGAGAGGAATCTTGGAGTCCTAGTGGACAACCATTTAAATATGGTTTAACAACCATGTGCAGCAGCTGTCAAAAAAGCCAACACAGTTCTAGGCTGCATCAACAGAGGGATAGAATCAAGATCACATGAAGTGTTAATACACTTTATAATGCCTTGGTAAGGCCACACTTAGAATATTGCATTCAGTTTTGGTCGCCACAATGTAAAAAAGATGTTGAGAAAGAGTATAGAGAAGAGCAACAAAGATGATTAGGGGACTGGAGGCTAAAACATATGAAGAACGGTTGCAGGAACTGGCTATGTCTAATTTAATGAAAAGAAGGATTAGGGGAGACATGATATCAGTGTTCCAATATCTCAGGGGTTGCCACAAAGAAGAGGGAGTCAAACTGTTCTCCAAAGACCTGAGAGTAGAACAAGAAGCAATAGGTGGAAACTAATCAAAGAGAGAAGCAACTTAGAACTGAGGAGAAATTTCCTGACAGTTAGAACGATTAACCAGTGGAACAACTTGCCTCCAGAGATTGTGAATGCTCCAACACTGGAAGTTTTTAAGAAGAGATTGGATAACCATTTGTCTGAAGTGGTGTAGGTTTTCCTGCCTAAGCAGGGGGGTGGACTAGAAGACCTCCAAAGTCCTTTCCAACTCTGTTATTCTATTCTATTCAAAAATGGATCTGCAAATTATTTCCTGCTATCCATCCTATTGGGTGTGAGATAACTCTGAATTTTTAAGAGAACCTTATGGCAAGGGTAGAAAGAACCATGCACTTACATTCTAATATAATTTCCCTCACCCTAATCTCTGCTTGCTACATGTAATTGGTCTAAACATATTTTACTGCAGAGGCTGAAGAATAGAATGCTCACACAGGAGACATATACTGGGATTTCGAACTGTCAAAGTGCCAACCTTTCTGATTAACAAACTCAGTGTCTTACACGCCTAGTCTTAATCTGGATGTTCCCCTTTTTATTTGAGAAAGGGAATGAATTAACTAGGTAGTATGAATTAAATTGAGTTGTGGCTTTTTTCCCCCCTTATAACTGAACCAATAAGAGAATAAGAAATAAGAATCTTCCTGAAGCATCCCATAGATTATATAACCTTCTGTATTACCAATCAGCAATTGGAGTTACTTATATCAAATGGCCATATTTCACAGCGACATTTGAACCATTCTTACTATATGGTGGACAAGACTAAGTCCAGCATTTTTATTCATTTCTTAGGCACTTTCTAAGAAATGAATTCTATTAAAAACTGCAAGTTAGCATGTGGACTCTCCCTATTTTCAATATCTAGTAAATCACTTTGAAATTTAGAATGAAAAATAGACCAATTCAAAAGAACATGAAGGTTATTCATTAACTTGCTGACCATATGAGATTTTGTGACCATTTTTAAAATTATGTCTCATGCATTATTATGTTATTAGTTATTATGCATAACTAAAATTATGAGTTATAGTTGGTTTGCTGTGCTTGATGTAAAACTCAACACACCTGAAATGTGTCTACATTTTTGTCCCAATAAAGTAATAAATTAGTGGAAGCTGAATGTCCAACATTATCACAAAGGCAATTGTATTGCTTTGCACTAGCAAAAGTACAAATACCAAGGAGAACTTTGTCTATTGGGTTAAGGTCTAACAATATCTGACTACAATATATCCCCATTTGAGATATTTACTCAGGGTATTCTGGGGGTAAGTCACCCAGCAGAAACATGCTTCAGGTTAGAAGCTTTTGTGGATCTCATGGGCTTTGCTTTTTCTGCTTGCTTTAGTGTGCGGGATAATGTCCATATAGAAAAAATGTCATAAGACAAAGCTCTTAAAATAACAAAAAAAAATCTATCTCAACTTTAGTGAACATTTAACACAAAGAATCATACCTACAGCAAGAAACACCCAGGATCACATTTAGTAAGCTTTGATATTCATGACACATAGTTATAATAATGACTTCTTTTGCATATTTATTGTTTTTTTTTAATTAGGTACTGTATGCTGCCTAGAATAGCCTTTTTCTGAGATGGTCAGCCATGTAAATTTGATGATAGATGATAAATAGATAGACAGGTGGGTAGGTAGGTAGGTAGGTAGGTAGGTAGGTAGGTAGAGAGAGAGAGAGGCAGACAGACAGACAGACAGACAGACAGACAGACAGACAGACGGACAGATAGATACATGATAGATAGATTGATGATAGATAGAAATATAGATAGATAGATAGATAGATAGATGATAGATAGATAGATAGATAGATAGATGATAGATGATAGATAGATAAATAGATGATAGATAGATAGATAGATAGATAGATAGATAGATAGATAGATAGATAGATAGATAGATAGATGATAGATAGATAGATAGATGATAGATAGATAGATGATAGATAGATAGATAGATGATAGCAGACAGACAGACAGACAGACAGACAGACAGACAGACAGACAGACAGAGCTTGTTTCCTCATTCAAAGTTTCAAAATAATCTGGTATTGATCTATGCATAGCAATTTTTAAAGCACAGCTCGGGGGCAGGCAGGACTGAAAAAGTGTCACATCATCTGGGGTGGCCTCCTTATTTCTCCTTGTTTGCTGTTGCATCATGTTTGAGCCTATATTGAATGTGTTTGATGGGGATTTCCTGGTATGGCTTATATTCCAAACTAACTCTAAACAACAGTGAGTGTAGGATTATTGCCAGAGTGTAGAGATCTGTCCAGGGTGTGTTTCAAGGTTTCAGACTTGAAGGTTATGCCTCAACTCTTATCCAAGGAATATTTGTTGTTGGATTCCATATCTAACTTAGGCTTAATTCATGGCTAATGGTGATAGCAATAGCATTTAGGGTCTTGGCTACAGAGTTGATTTGTGCAGAGTGATGATGGGATTGTGCATTTAAGTAGCGGTGAGGAGCCAAGACCCTCATCTCCAGAGCCAAACGCCTAGCTGACAAAGACCCCCTGAAAACTGAAATTACACACTCTCACAAACATATTAATCTCCAATGGATTCCAAAGAAAAACAATTACCAACCTAATCCAAAGGGAGACGCCCCCCCAAGAACCGAGACACAGAACAGGACAATGGCATCGCCTTCCTCCCTTACAGCAAAGGCACCACGGATAAAATCAGCAAAATTCTCCTCAAGCACAATATCAAGACAGCCTTCAGCACTGACCAAAAAATAGCCAACATCTTAAGACACCCCAAAGACAAGATCCAGCTAGAAAACTAAGGAGTCTATGAAATACCATACAAAATCTGGCCTGCCACATACATGGGACAAACTAATAGGAGAATAAATGCACGCATCGCAGAACACAAGAACGCAGTCAGAGAAAAAGAAAAAACTTCCTCCCTTTTCCAGAACCTTAAAGCAACAAGACATGAAATTGATTTTGAAAGAACCAAATTAATCTCCAAAAACAGAACATTTCAACAAGAGAATAATTATGGAAGCCATCAAAATAGAGAAACACCCCCACAACATGAATAAATGTGATGATACCTCCCACCTCCCAGGGGTCTGGAAACCAGCCCTAGTAAACAAATGAACCCCACCCACCACCTAGATCATTACAACACAAAAGAACAATGGACACATAGCCAGCACCTCAGCCACACAGGATGATATGAAACAGCCGACCAATCTACAAACATCAACTCCATCTACCAATCAGGATGCAACTAAACAGCCAATCAACCCACTTACAGCAACAAAGCCAACACTCCAGACACAGTACCACCAAGATTTATAGAAAGATGGCAGCTCCAACCACGCTTTACTCGCACAAGCACGAAGCCGAAAACGCCAGCCTGGAGATGGCAAGTGGGACCTCACCGAAATGTTGCCAAGACAATCTCAATCTTACACAGGAAAAGACTCGAATACAACAAGACCAGCATACCTACACCCGTGAAAATCTAGGAAAACAAACAAACTATATATATGCACATACATACATACATCCACACACACACACACACACACACACACACGCAGAGGAATTTGGTAAATATCTGCAGGATAAAATCGCTCAAATCCGGAGAGACTGGGTTCCTGTCAGTGATCCAGTGGAGACGCCCATGGCGAGTCTTGAGGCTTCTATCTGGGAGGAGTTTGACTTGGTTGCCATCGAGGATTTGGACAGATTGCGTGGACGACTGCGACCCACCACATGTTTATTGGACCCGTGTCCCTCCTGGCTTGTACTGGCTCCTGGGCCTAGTGAATGCTTCGTTGGGAGAGGGGTCTCTCCCGGCCGCCTTGAAAGAGGCGGTGGTGAGACCCTTGCTCAAGAAGCCTTCCCTGGACCCTTTGGAGCTGGCCAATTATCGTCCTGTCTCCAACCTTCCCTTCTTGGCGAAGGTTGTAGAGAGTGTGGTGGCCTACCAGTTCCCATGACATCTGGAGGAAAATGATTATCTAGACCCGCGCCAGTCCGGCTTCCGCCCCGGTCACAGCACGGAGACGGCCTTGGTCGCGTTGGTGGATGATCTCTGGAGGGCCAGAGATAGAGGTTGTTCCTCTATCCTGGTCCTATTAGACCTCTCGGCGGCTTTTGATACCATCGACCATGGTATCCTGCTGCGCCGGCTGGAGGGGTTGGGGGTCCGGGGCACCGTTTTGCGGTGGTTCGGCTCCTACCTTTCTGACCGGACGCAGCGTGTGTTGACAGGAGAAGAGAGGTCGACCCTACGCCCCCTTACTTGTGAGGTGCCACAGGGGTCGGTCCTCTCGCCACTCCTGTTCAACACATATATGAAGCCGCTGGGTGAGATCATCCGTGGTTTCGGGGTGGGATACCATCTGTACGCTGATGATACTCAGCTGTACTTTTCCACCCCGAACCACCCCAACGAGGCCATCGAAGTGATGTCCCGGTGTGTGGAAGCCGTACGGATCTGGATGGATGACAACCGACTCAAGCTCAACCCTTCCAAGACGGAGTGGCTGTGGGTACCAGCCCCCCGGTTCAGCCAATTAATTCCATCATTGGCCATTGGGGGCATCCATCTTGCCCCCGTGGAGCGGGCGCGCAATTTGGGCGTCCTCCTAGATGCCCGGCTGTCCATGGATGACCATGTGACAGCCGTGGCAAGGGGGGCGTTCCACCAGGTTTGCCTGGTGCGCCAATTGCGCCCCCTACTGGACCGGGATGCCTTGCGCACAGTCACTCATGCGCTGGTGACGTCTCGCTTGGACTACTGTAACGCTCTCTACATGGGGCTTCCCTTGAAATGCACCCGGAGGCTGCAGTTGGTCCAGAACGCAGCCGCGCGGGTAATTATGGGGAGTACTAGGTACTCCCATGTGACACCGTTCCTGTGCGAGCTGCACTGGCTTCCTGTGGTCTATCGGGTGCGTTTCAAGATTTTGATAACTATCTTTAAAGCGCTCCATGGCTTAGGACCTAGTTACTTGCGGGATCGTATTCTGCTCCATACATCCCTGCGACCAATCCGCTCGCACAGAGAGGGCCTCCTCCAGGTGCCGTCCACCAGACAGTGTCGAGGGGCGGCGCCTAGGAGTAGAGCCTTCTCTGTGGCGGGCCCAGCCCTGTGGAATGACCTCCCCCCGGATATTAGGAATACCTCTGACCTCCGCTCCTTCCGTATTAAGCTTAAGACCCACCTATTCCAAGCAGCTGGCCTGGCTCAACTTTGATTTAACCATATCGCTCCTGACGGGTTTTTAACTGGGTATTTTAATTACATTTAATTTCTAGGGGTTTTAAATACAGTATTTTAATTGTTTTTATCAATCGATCTCCTCCTTATGTATGTATGTATGTTTTAGTGTACCTTTGTTATATGTTTGTTTTGTTTACATATTTATTTCGAATGTTTCGTTGTACGCCGCCCCGAGTCCTTCGGGAGAGGGTGCGGCTAAGAAATAAATATATTATTATTATTATTATTATTATTATTATTATTATTATTATTATTATTATTATTATTATTATTATTATTATTATTATTATTACATACATACATATACATACACCTTGTAGATAAACCACTGTTTAAGAGAAAACCTCTGTGTACTGTATTTTGCTCATAGGGTGTCCCAAAATATTACTCACACTGTGCACACTCTGACAACATTTAACAAATTGTGCATCTTAAACCTCCTAAAGAATTCTACTATTCTAGAGTGGAAGGATTCTTTGGAGAAATTATAGTGTTATTCCAGGATGAGGCCACCCAATCTAACCTCAAACAAGTTATTTGCTAAAACATTCTGAATTCTATCAACTTCTATCAACAGCTTACAGTTCAAAATTGTAATATGTCCATTTCTCTCACCGTAGGGTCCTAAAACAACACTACCAACACATCTTGGCTTTGGAATTTGCTTTAAAGGAGGTAAATGACAATACCAATCTCTTACCTAATGTCACCCTGGGCTTCCATATCTACAATAATGATTTCAGGGCGAGGACTATTTATCTTGCTTCCATGGAACTTCTCTCCACAAAAGACAAACTTCTCCCAAATTATAGATGTGATGCACAAAATGAACTGGTAGCAGTTATTGGGGGACCTAACTGTGATGTCAAATTCAATATGGCAACCATTCTCTGCATGTACAAGATCCCACAGGTAGGCAGTGAGAAAACAAATAGATATTGCAGTAGACATGCAAAAATCTTCTATCAGCTTTGATATATTTTTGTTGTAAAGGAATGAGAAAAATGAATAGAGAGAAATTCAAGGACTTAATTTTAACAGAAATTCTTGGTTCATGGATACTAAGAATGGAATTTTGACCATCCATTCCTTTCTTTATGGAGCTATATTATATTATGAAGACTAGGAGCCATTCTGCATGGCTCTTAGTCCCATTCAAGCAGTTCAGTGTAGGCAATGAAGTTCCTTTATCATTATATCATATCATCCTGGCGCTGCCGGGATATTTACCCCAACTCTCCTTCATTGAAATGAACGTTGCCATCATTTCTAATGTTGGATTTTCCGCCTTACCAGAGGGAGCTCTCTTGTGGAGTACTGTGAAGTCATTACCATGGCAACTCCACCGTGCTGTGCAGTAGAAGCCATTTTACGACAATATGGTAGAATCCGTTTTAAGGCACAACAGGCTGTACCAACGGGTGTTAGGGGTGTCTTAGCCCTACAGTATTTGTTTCCAGAGAGTAAGAAATCTATGCACCAAGTGTGTGTGTGTATATATAAGTGTGTGTGTATATATATATAAGTGTGTGTGTGTGTGTGTGTGTTCCATAACTCTAGAATGCCTCAAGAAATTACAACCAAACTTGTTATATGTGTGTGTGTGTGTGTGTGTGTGTGTGTGTGTTGTATTTGTACTGAAAAATATGGTTTTCTGCCTGCATGGTCTTCTGTGATAAGCCGAAGGACAGAAAGAGGGAGTAGTGACCTTCCTCCCATATTTAGGCATACCAGGGGTTGTAACACAAATACATACATACATACATACATACATACATACATACATACATACATATATATATCCCTTTTGAAAAAGGAATCAGGTGAAAAATAAACTTTGAATTAAAAAATGGAGAAAGAAAGAAGAAAAGTTTCAGAATAGATGATCAACAAATACATACATACAAACAAACCCACATACTTGTGAAAAGTGTTTTCTGGTGTTCCCTTTTGATCTAGCTCACATATGGTTCAGATCTTGTGATGGAGAAAAAAACCCAAGAAGTCTTTTTCCATCAGATGTTCCCAAGTGTGGCACTCCAGTATGAGGGTATTCTCAGGTTATTGCTATATTTCAACTGGAGATGGGTTGGAGTGGTTTACCTGAATGATGTGAATGGAGAGAGATTCGTACAGGAAGTGCTCCCTATGTTCTCCAAGAATGGCATCTGTTTTGACATCATACAAAGATTCCCACAGCTAACTCTATCTGTCTTTGTTCATCAAATGATGGAGGAGGCACTTGACACACTCCGGCGTATCAGGAAAAGCACTGCAAATGTATTCATAGTCCACGGTGAAATTCAGACCTTCTTTGTTTTGAGAACGGTACTTTATTTGTCAGAATTTGAGAGTGTACCAATGGCAACAAAGCTCTGGATTATGACAGCTCAAATGGATTTCACATCAATTCCCTTTCAAGACGATTGGAACTTAGATTTCATCCAAGGTGCTTTGTCACTTGCAGTGCACAGAAAGGAATTGTTTGGCTTCCAGAACTTTGTTGAAACCAGAAGTCCTAAAAATAGAGGAGAGGATGGCTTCATCAAAGCTTTTTGGGAACAAGCTTTTAAATGTGTGTTCCCCATTTCTCTGGAAGACCAAGAGGAGAACAAAATCTGCACTGGGGAAGAGAAATTAGACTCTCTTCCTGCATCTGTTTTTGAAACAAGCCTGACCGCTCACAGCTACAGCATTTACAATGCTGTTCATGCTGTAGCTCATGCTCTGCATGATATGCATGCAACCAAATCCATGTACAGATCAAGAACAAAGAGAGAAGGATGGAAATTTCTGCATCTATCTCTGTGGCAGGTACGGTAACTGCACACCAAGCTGAGCTTCTCAATGATTATATGTACTGGGCTGAGCCATACCCTTACTAGGATTCGAACCTGGGCTGTTTTACATGTTAGGCAGTTGTATTAGCTTCTAAGCCACAAGCTCTCTTCCCTTATCAGCTGAGCCGAGGAAATGATTAGCACCGGGTGCTTTGACATAACTCTCTATATATATAGCAGTGATGGCGAACCTATGGCACGAGTGCCACAGGTGGCACGCGGAGCCATTTGTCAGGGCACGCGAGGCACTGCCCCGTTAGCTGGCCAGCTGAGTTCACCGTTTTTAAAAGCCATTTTTTCACCCTCCCCAGGCTCCAGAGGCTTTATAGGAGCCTGGGGAGGGTGAAAAGAGCCTCCCCCGCCCCCCCGGTCACTTCCGGTTTGCTCGGAGGGTCGTTTTAAGTGTTCCGAAGGCTTCAGGGAAGCCTCCAGACTGTCCCTGAAGCCTCCGGAGGGCCTCCGGGGGGCGGGGGAGGCTCTTTTCACCCTCCCCAGGCTCCTATAAAGCCTCTGGAGCCTGGGGAGGGTGAAAAAAGCATGTAAAAATGGGGTCGCGCCTGTTGTGCACGCATGCGCACTGGGGAATCACGCATTGCATTATGGGTGCGGCACGCCCACACACAATCCCCCTGCGCTCCACCCACTTGTGGCACGCAAGCCAAAAAAGGTTCGCCATCGCTGATATATAGCATTCAGCTGTTTCATTATTTCTTTTTGTCACTTTATTTTATCTAACATAGTTGCCATGGAGTAAGAGTTATATTGACCACGGTGATTATCTTAAATAATGTGACAAGGAGAAGAAAAAATAAGCAATAAATAACTTAGTTTTCTAATAAATTTGCCTTGCAGTGGTATTTTTATTAACCTAAATAAAACATTTAAGAGCCAGAAAGATTATTTGTAAATTTCCAGTTTGAATAACTGCTATCTTAGGACTACTTTTCATATCCTGTTTACAATTTCATTGTTTCCGATTTACATTCTTTCTAACAATGGATGGAAACTAATCAAGGAGAGAAGCAACCTGGAATTATGGAGAAATTTCCCAACAGTGAGAACAATTAGCCAGTGGAACAGCTTGCCTTCAGAAGTTGTTGGGTGCTTCATCAGTGGAGGTTTTTAAGAAGAGAACTCTCTGAGGGTTGACCCAAAAGACCTCCAAGATTGATTGATTGATTGACTTTCTTTCATTTATTTTCCTCATTCCTGATTTCAGTTCCATCACTTTCTGAGAGGTGTTTCATTTAACAATTCTGTGGGCGAAAAAGTTTCCTTCGATGAAAATGGCTCATTAATAACAGGATTTGATATTATCAATTGGATCACGTTCCCAAACCACTCCTTTCGGAGAATTAAAGTCGGCAAAATAGAACCCACAGCTCTTCCCAAGGAAGGCTTCACCATTCATGTAGAAGAAATTCAATGGCCCAGCCAATTCAATCAGGTAAGATGCAATATCAAGATGCCGGTCCCCCCCCCCCACACACACACACAGAAATGAAGGTTATTTGAAGTGTAGAAAAGTGCTCACCAAGACTATGCAAGAATCACCCAATCCAAATGGTAGCCTGATCCTGGTTTCTGAAATAGCCAAAATATTCAGTCATCCAAGACACAATTTACCATATTTTGGGGAGCATAAGATGCACCAGAATATAAGATGCACCAAGGTTTTGAAGAAGCAAATTAAAAAATAAAAGGTTTTTGCACTCTGCAAACCTCCCCAAAGCTGCTTGTTTTTCATGAGAACGGGCCCATTCCCCCCCCAAAAAAGGCATGAATAGTCTTTAGGGGGCTTGCAGAGTGCTCTTGGGGGGGTGCCCCCCCAAAATGAGAGGAGGCCCGTTTTTTGTCAAATGAATTGCATGCATAACCTTTAGGAGGCTTATAGAGTACTCCTGGGGGCTGGGGGGAGGAAATTGAGCAAAGAACGCCCCGTTTTCCACTCATTTCTGCCTCTCCAGCCCCCAGGAGCTCTCTGAAAACCTTCTACAGGCTCTGCATGGCCATTTTGGTGAAGGGGGAGGGGCTTTGGGAGGCAAAAAATGCTGTGTTCAGTGTATAAGATGCACCCAGATTTTCAGCCTCTTTTTTGATGGAAAAAGATGTGTCTTGTACTCCGAAAAATATGGTATTTTAAACTATTCGCATCCTGGAATATGTATTGAGAAACATCTGGATTCTGTCCTTCTGTTTTCTAACTTCTGCAAAAAAAATTCATGGTTCTTATTAATCTGATTTGTGTATCTTTGGTAAGTTCTTGAAACATCCATGTAATTCAAGACTCCATCTGAAAAGTATAAGGAACACTAAACATTTCCTCAAAATTAGTAGATTATCCCATTCAACTCATGTGAAATATGGAATAAATGTAAACATATGAGCTAGTCATTCCTGGCTCTAGGGGGCAGTGCTCATCTCCATTTCAAAGCTGAAGAGCCAGCGTTGTCCGAAGACGTCTCCGTGGTCATGTGGCCAGCATGACTAAATGCTGAAGGTGCACGGAACACTGTTACTTTCCCACCAAAGACGGTCCCTATTTTCCTACTTGCATTTTTACATGCTTTCGAACTGCTAGGTTGGCAGAAGATGGGACAAGCAATGGGAGCTCACTCCATTATGCGGCAATAGGGATTCAAACCACCTAACTGCTGACCTTTTTGATCGACAAGCTCAGTGTCTTAGTCACTGAGCCACCATGTCCCTATGGTATATATCGCTTCAAAAAATATATACTTTCCAGTGTCTTGTTCTCCTTTCATTCTTCCACAGACAAAGCCTCTTTCACTATGTAATGATATATGCCAAACGGGGACTAGTAAAGCAAAGAAGGAAGGGAAGCCATTTTGTTGCTATGATTGCTTTCCATGTCCAGAAGGAAAAATTGCAGATCAAAAAGGTAAGAAATCCTGGATAAAGATTTATAAGATGACAAAATATCAAATAATCAGTCTTAATTTGTCTATATACCTATTTTATAAAGGCTATTAAAATTGGTGTATTCTACAGGTCTTAAAATGACTGTGCTATGAGAGAGAGAGGGGGGGAGGGAGGGAGGGAGGGAGAGAGAGAGAGAGAGAGAGACGGACGGACAGACACAGAGACAGAGATACAGAGACAAAGAGACATTCACAAGTGCAATATCAACATATTTTAGTCTTATTTACAGCCCTCTTCGAGTGATTTACAATTTAGAAACATTATTTGCATATTTTCCCTAACAATCTGGATCCTCATTTTACTGCCCTTGGAAGGGTGGAGGCTGGGTCAACCCTGAGGCAGTCAGGATCAAACTCCAGATTGTTTCCACTTAATACTACACTTTAACTACTGCTCTACTAAGACTGTAGAGATAAGGGGGGGGGGGGAGAGATAAAAGAAAGAAAAAAAGAGAAAGATTGGTTGATTGATTTCAGAACAATGATTCTCCATTGATTAAATCAATGGAGAAAATAACCTTTATTTTCCTTTTTCCTTGGTCGACCACTTACCAAAAGGTAAGAAATCCTGGATAAAGATTTATAAGATGACAAAATATCAAATAATCAGATGGTCTTACCTATTTTACAAAGTTATTTCTCCTAGCCTTCTTTCTAAGTTTGTCTCTGTGCGTACACACATGTCTGTGTAACACAATAAATTGTGGTCCTCAGAAATCAACCAGCACAAACACATCTCAGGCTTATCACTTCAAGGTAAGTCAGCAGTCCTGTTAAACATTTAGTGGTAATACCACTAAATAAGGAACACAATAATGAGGACCATAACAGTATTTTACTATGTTGCTTCCGGATAAGCATTTGGAAAACTACTCTTCAAAATTGTAGGTGAAAATGATGCAAAAAGTGTTTGTGGTGATTATTTATTTATTTAATATGCAATGAGAACATGACAAAACAGAAGTAAACATTTACACACCATACATATAATTATGATGCAGTGGTCTCATAAATCCAATTCAGCTAGCCAGATGATCTCCTCTGGCATTGCTTTGTGCAGAACTTCCAGGGATCTAAGAATTCATGTCCTGAGCAATTCATGTCCTGTGCACTATATAATTAACTCTTTGCATATCAGTAGCAATAGCAATAGCACTTAGACTTATATACTGCATCACAGTGCTTTACAGCCCTCTCTAAGCAGTTTATAGACTCAGCATATTGCCCCCAACAATCTGGGTCTTCATTTTGCCAACCTCAGAAAGATGGAAGGCTGAGTCAACCTTGTGTCGGTGGGATTTAAATTGCTGAACTGCTGGCAATCAGCAGTCAGGAGAAGTAGCCTGCAGTACTGCATTCTAACCACTGTGCCACCACGGCTCACCATAGTACCACAATGACAAGGGAGAGGAACTGCTTCCAGTATCACATCTAATTCTATTCAATTTTGTTCAGATAGAATAAAGCAGGTTAAAACCAGGTGGTTTTTACAGAGGGAGCTGGGTAGATGTTAAGTGAATGGGTGTTTTCAATGCTGGCCTATGGCGTTTCAAACTTATGATGAAGTGTATCCGAAGAATACACCAAGGAAATATTGGTTTATTTAATCCTTCCAGAAAGCAGAGTGAAAGACATGGATGTGCAGCAAATGCACTCAATGAGGAAGGTAAAAAAAATCAAAATACATAAATCCACATAGGCTAATACACCGTGACTTTCTTAAATCATATTTTTTCTTGGTTTTATTTAACCCTTAACCACAGATGTACTATTTTGGCTAGGCTATTATAGACAGGAGGTCATAATGACCTCAGTAGCAAAAAGATATTCAATGTTTTCATGGCTGGATCTAAACATTGATGTATAGAGCAGTAAAGCAAAAAATGTATTGATCTCTATCAAACCCACATCGTGTAGGTCACTTTTTGCTTCTCCATCCTTGAACTTCAAGCTTTCTTCTCTAATTTTTACATTGGTCCACTGAATGATGGTGCTAATAATTTGTTTAGAAAATCATAATTTTCAAATCTCTAGGGGAGTAGGTGAATTTCCGAGATTTGTAGCTGCTTGCTGTAGTCCAGGTAATTGCGCAATAATATTGTCACTAGCGGTTCTGGATCTATTGCTTCCAAAAGGTTGCAGAAGACTATTTGAATTTATTCTTGCCATATAAATTATTGCACGACATAGATTGTACCTGGTCATCTGTTTCATTGGGAGCTTCATTATTGCTGATGTCAGAATTGGTGGTGGGTTCCTCATTGTCTTTTACAAAACTTTTGTCACAATCCGATTCCACTTCACTTAGATCACTCTGTGCTTCTCCATACCATTTTAGAACAGTTTATTTGAAGTTTGGATCACCAAATCACACTCTGTTTGGTGGAAAACTGACATTATTTTTTTAAAAAATATGTTAACAAAGATCTGCAGTCAAAATGACTGAAACTCAAATTCAAGTGCTGCTACAGAAAACACCAAATAATTGATGCAAGCATGATGCTGCATACACTCTTATTGGTACATTATTGGTACATTATTGAAGAATGTAATGAAGGTTCAGCTTTCGTGTTTTACTGTGTCTTGGGCTTTATGGGTTTCCTGGCCATTGTCAGCTTTGTGAGAAAACAAAAGCTATTTGCAACCAGAATGGTCCATTTCTAAAAATAGGGGTGTTCTTGTGCTCACTTCGGCAGCCATATGAAGATTGAGGTATGATGATAGTAATATATTTATATAAATATATTTGATTTAAAACATATAACTTGATATGAATTGTAGGTGATGACTGTGGGAGGGATGTACGAAAGCTCTTTGTAACCAATTGACACACTCTTTATTATTTGTAATTGAAGATATTTTTGTGGTGTTTGTTGTGTTTTGTCTGTTTTAAAAAAACAGAGGTGTTCTGAAAATTTTGGAAAACTCTTGCGGTCACTATGACCACAGGTGTCAGTTTTCAAAAAGATGCCCTAATTTATCTGAGGTTATGGGGTAATATTGTGAAAAAATATTTACAATCTTTTAGAGAATGGAAACTCTATTCTGCAATGATATAGCACTTAATTAGAAGATAGACTGTTGATAGAATAGTCATAGAAATCTAGATTGTGTATTTCAGATATGGATGTCTGCAGTCAATGTCCAGATGATCGTTATCCAAACCCTACCCAGGACTTATGCATTCCAAAGAAGAAAACCTACTTGTCCTATGGAGAACCTTTGGGCAGCACTTTGGCCAGTGTTGCTCTTTGTGCTACTTGTCTCTCTGCTTTCATCCTGGGAATCTTTGTTAAATACCATGACACTCCCATTGTCAAAGCCAACAACCGGAACCTGACCTATGCTCTCCTTGTTTCACTCTTCTTCTGCTTCCTCTGCTCTCTCCTCTTCATTGGCCACCCAGAGAAGCTGACTTGCTTCATTCGACAAACTGCATTTGGCATCATCTTCTCGACAGCAGTTTCTTGCATCTTGGCCAAAACCATTGTGGTGGTTCTAGCATTTACCACTATCAAGCCAGGGTTCAGGTTGAAGAAGTGGATGGGCCAAGTATTGGCCAACTCCATCATTCTTTCTTCCTCATTGATTCAAGTCACCATTTGTATTGTGTGGCTGGTCATTTCCCCCCCATTTCCAGATGTTGACATGCATTCAATGCCGGCAGAAATTATTGAAGAATGTAATGAAGGTTCATCTTTCATGTTTTACTGTGTCTTGGCCTTTATGGGTTTCCTGGCCATTGTCAGCTTCGTAGTGGCTTTTCTGGCCAGGAGATTGCCTGACACATTTAATGAAGCCAAGTTTATTACCTTCAGCATGTTGCTGTTTTGTAGTGTTTGGATGTCTTTTGTTCCAACTTACCTAAGTACCAAAGGGAAGTACATGGTGGCTGTGGAGATCTTCTCCATTTTGGCCTCCGGTTTTGGGATACTGAGCTGCATCTTTTTCCCCAAATGCTACATCATTTTGCTGAAGCCAAATCTGAACACAAGGGAGCAGCTAACAAGAAAAAATAAATAAACTGTGAACAATGAACCTGAAACACTGTCCATTTGTTCTCAAAAACACTGCAGGAAAAGGGGTGTTGTGTGAAGATTTCACATTGATGGATAGGTTTCTTTGGTTTTAACCCTTATATGTGTTTCATTTCATACACTGTTCATGCCTTTAGGTAAAAGCTCACTCTTCACCTCTAGTGTTCCTTCTTGCCAGCACTTTTGCACATGTAGTTTAAATACAAATTCTTATAGGAGGCATTGCTGTCTTTAAATATTGGGAAACATCGCGAGTCTGTGCAAGCAAAATGGTGTTAAAATGTGTGACATGTCAGCTATTTTATATAGTTATTGAGCAAATTCTCAAAATTCTGACCCCAGAACTTTTAAAGAAATTCAGAATTTCTCTATTAAAAACAGAGGTGGTATTCAGCTGATTTGGATTGGTTTGGGCGAAATGGTAGTGGCAACCTGTGGATGGCCTGCCCACCCGCCCAGCTTTATGCCATCCTATTTAGCCACATTTTCTAAGCCATGAGCAAAATGCATGTGCAGAAGGCCATGCACATGCACAGAAAGAGAGAGAGAGAGATGATGATGATGACAGTATAATCTATGGTGGAAAGATTCTTTGAATACCCTGGGTTTCTAATTTAGATTATTATTGAAATTTACAAATAAAATTGTGACATTTTGTTAATCTCATCTTCTTTAGCCTCTATTTTTTTAATGCAAAATTTGATTCCTCCTATTTTTGCAAAGCTGCTCATCATTTCAAAAGACAAAGAGAGAGTAGCAGCATGTTCCTTTGCTCATTTAACAATAAATAATTAGGATGGTTTGGATTTCGCTGTGATGTTACCTGGCTCCAGTGGTGGGATTCAAACATTTTTACTACTGGTTCTGTGTGCATGGCTTGGTGGGTGTGGCATGGCTTGGTGGACGTAGCTTGGTGGGTGTGGCAGGGGAAGGATACTGTAAAATCTCCATTCCCTCCCCACTCCAGGGAAAGAATACTGTAAAATCTCAATTTCCTCATGATCAGCTGGGACTCAAGAGGCAGAGAATAGATGGTAGCCAGCCAGAGGTGGTATTTACCGGTTCTCTGAACTACTCAAAATTTCTGCTACCAGTTCTCCAGAACTGGTCAGAACCTGCTGAATACCACCTCTGCCTGGCTCCCACACAGAGTAAACAGAACATTTATACTTTTGCAAGAACTGCTATGAGACAATTTATCCTGATTTTCATTAAATTCATATATCCTACCCAATTGAAACACAACAGCACAGTCACACCCAGCCATCTATACAGATAAATACATGTAGATGCCCTTCAAATGCATATTTTCCTCTTTATTTTACAACTGAGAACTCCTTGTGAGTCCATCCAAAGCATGCAGCATGGATAATGTCTACCGAATTCCAAAGCCTCATATAATCAATTCTGAGAACAACTGAACTTTTGTATGGATCGCTATTCAGTCTCTCCAAACGCTCTTCTATGTTATAAGATTGGTACTTGAAATGGTGTATCTTCCTAATCATGCAAATACATTGTAAACTGGTTTAAGGTAAAGGTTTCCCTTGCACATGTGTGCTTGTCGTTCCTGACTCTAGTGGGTGGTGCTCATCTCCATTTCAAAGCCGAAGAGCCAGCACTGTCCGAAGACATCTCCGTGGTCATGTGACCAGCATGACTAAATGCCGAAGGCGCATAGAGTGCTGTTACCTTCCCACCAGAGTGGTCCCTATGTTTCTACTTGCATTTGTTTTTTGCAATACATTTTTATTTTTATTAAACAAACAGTACAAAAGCAATCATCATCTTACATTACATCTTGTAGAAAGTGTGTCAACTGGTTACAATTAGCTTTCGTGCATCTCTTCCACAGTCATTACTTATATTCATATCAGATGTCAAAGATTCTTAATGAGTCTTACTATCAACATAGCATAGTTCTCATTTGACTGAAGTTGTTTTAGTGTCCTTTTGCCTAAAATAATCCATAGTTAAAAGCACGACCATCTGATGGCATTTCATTAGTTATTACAAAAATCATCCAATAACCTTAAGCCTTTATATCATATTCTAAATAAAGATTAGTTGACAAAGTTTCTAAGCCTTTTTTTCCCAAGTCACTGTTTACCATTTGTGTCCAGGTTCCTTTTGTTAAGGTAGTACACACAAACACACACACACACACACACACACACACACACACATATATATATATGTGTGTGTGTGTGTGTGTGTGTGTGTGTGTGTGTGTGTTGTATTTGTGCTGATAAAATAAAGGGAGACTAGTATGGATCCATTTCAAGCTGTTTAGCTCTCATCAGCTAGCCATACCCTTACTGGGATTTGAACTAAACAGCTTGAAATGGATCCATACTAGTCTCCCTTTATTTTATCAGCACAAATACAACACAAATATAAAAAGGCAACATTAAAAATAACAATATGGGTTTCTGCCTGGATGGTTTTCTGTGATGAGCCGAAAGGACAGAAAGAGGGAGGAGTGAGCTCCCTCCCATATTTGGTCATACCAGGGGTTGTAACACAAACACACACACACACACACACACACACACACACACACACACACACACACACACACACACACACATATATATATATATATATATATATATATATATATATATATATATATATATATATATATATTTGTTTTCGTAGATTTTCACGGGTGTAGGTATGCTGGTTTTGTTGTATTTGGGTCTTTTCCCGTGTAAGGTTGAGATTGTCTTTGCAACGTTTCGGCAGGATCTCACCTGCCATCTTCAAGCATGGGCTTAAAATGGGAATGGAGCTGCCGTCTTTCTGTAAGTCTTGGTGGGAGGGGATGGGGTGCTGGCTTTGTTTCAGTAAGTGGAATGATTGGTTGTGTGGTTGTATCATGATTGGTAGATTGGTGCTGATTGGTGCAGGCTGTGTGTGCATTGTTGTTTTGTATTGTAACGGCTTGGGTGGTGGGTGGTGTTCGTTTGTTGACTAGGGCTGGTTTCCAGATGTTTGGTAGGCGGGAGGTATCATCACGTTTGTTCATGCTGTGGGGGTGTTTCTCTATTTCGATGGCTTCCATGATTATTCTCTTGTGGAGGTGTTCTGTTTTGGAGATTAACCTGGCTCCTTCAAAGTTGATTTCATGTCCTGTAGCTTTAAGGTGCTGGAAAAGGGAAGAAGTTTTTTCTTTTTTTTTTTTCTTACTGCGTTCTTGTGTTCTGTGATGCGTGCATTTATCCTCTTGTTTGTTTGTCCTATATATATTGCTGGGCAGTTTTTGCATGGTATTTTGTAGACTCCTTGGTTTTCAAGCTGGATTTTGTCTTTGGGGTTTCTTAAGATGTTGGCTATTTTATGGTCAGTGGTGAAGGCTGTCCTGATATTGTGCTTGTGGAGAATTTTGATGATTTTATCTGTGGTGCCTTTGATGTAAGGGAGGAGGGTGATGCCATTGTCCTGTTCTGTGTCTTGGTTTTTTGGGGGAGTCTCCTTCTGGATTAGGTTGGTGATTGTTTTTCTTTGGAATCCATTGGAGATTAATACATTTGTGAGTTTGTGTAATTCAGTTTTCAGGTGGTCTTTGTCGGCTAGGCGTTTGGTTCTGGAGATGAGGGTGTTGGCTACAGAGTTGATCTGTGCAGGGTGGTGATGGGATTGTGCATTTAAGTAGCGGTTGGTGTGTGTTTTTTTCTGGTAGATGGTGTGTCCTAGGGAGCCATTGGGTTTTTTGTAGATTAGGACATCCAGAAAGGGAAGTTGGTTGTTTGCTTCTATTTCCATGGTGAATTGTATTTTGGGGTGTAGGCTGTTGAGATGTGTGAGGAAGTTGTCCAGTTTTTCTTTTCCGTGTGGCCAAATCACGAAAGCGTCATCAACATATCTAAGCCAGAGTTTGGGTTTGTGTTCAGATTTGTCTAAGGCGTTGGTTTCAAAATGTTCCATGTATAAGTTTGCAATGACAGGTGAGAGGGGTGATCCCATGGGTGCTCCTTCTATCTGTTTGTATCTTTGTCCATTATGGATGAAGTATGTATATTTGTGTTACAACCCCTGGTATGCCCAAATATGGGAGGGAGCTCACTACTCCCCCTTTCTGTCCTTCGGCTCACTACAGAAAACCATCCAGGCAGAAAACCATATTTTTATTTTTAATGTTGCCTTTGCTATGTTTGTGTTGTATTTGTGCTGATAAATAAATAAAGGGAGACTAGTATAGATCTATTTCAAGCTATTTAGCTCTCATCAGCTAACCATACTCTTACTGGGATTTGAACCTGGACTATATTACATATTAGGCAGATGTATTAGCCACTAAGCCACAGGCTCTCCTCCTTATCAGCTGAGCCAGGGAAATAGGTATGTATTTGTGTTACAACCCCTGGTATGCCCAAATATGGGAGAGAGCTCACTACTCCCTCTTTCTGTCATTCGGCTCATTACAGAAGACCATCCAGGCAGAAAACCATATTTTTTTATTTTTAATGTTGCCTTTGCTATGTTTGTGTTGTATTTGTGCTGATAAATAAATAAAGAGAGACTAGTATAGGTCTATTTCAAGCTACTTAGCTCTCATCAGCTAGCCATAACCTTACTGGGATTTGAACCTGAGCTGTATTACATATTAGGCAGATGTATTAGCCATTAAGCCACAGGCTCTCCTCCTTATCTGCTGAGCCAGGGAAATAGGTATGTATTTGTGTTACAACCCCTGGTATGCCCAAATATGGGAGGGAGCTCACTATTCAATATATATATTTAGCTTAAACACAAGATCATTTGTAATCTTCACAAAAAAGAGGTTCCGGTTTTCCCCCCTCTCCCAGTGCCGATAAAGCTCTCAAAGGACACCTGTGTAAACATTTTGTGCCCTTGGCTCTTATCACTTTTAATTATGGAAATTTGAAGTACCACCCAGCGGCAAAAGTATTAGTGGTGGTCTCGGAGCATCGAGACCGCACGTCCGTACCGTCGTGATGTTGGCTCCTCCTCTCTACTTGCATTTTTTACATGTTTTCAAACTGCTAGTTTGGCAGAAGCTGGGACAAGTAACAGGACTTCCCTCTGTTATGTGGCATTAGGGATTCAGACTGCTGAACTACTGAACTTCTGATCAACAAGCTCAGCATCTTAGCCACTAAACTACCATGTCTCATCAAAACCGCATCCCCCCATAACTTTCTAACCTGGTTTAGAAAGTGTTTAATGTTTTTTTCTTTTTTTGTAAAATCTTTTGTTTTTGTTTTTTTGGTTTAATAACTCGGTGCATTTATTTCTGTCCTACTAAAGGAGCACAAAATTTGCGCTCAAATACCAGGAACATGTTCAGATATTTTCAACGATTCAGAGAAACACTGCTGCTGATTAATAAGGGTAATGATGATATTTTCCCCATGCAATTCTGATATTAACTATGTTGACTTCCCAGTTCCTTGGGGGACTATTAGATCTATTGGAAAAATAACAAACCAATATTACAATGTCTTTATTTGTTGTTGAAAGCTAGAGTTGAAATCTATGCTTCTTCCTCACCTCAGTTGAATGACAGATAATTTTCAGACAACATTCATGGCTTCAGTTCTCACAATTAGCAACCACTCAGGTTGAACCGAGCTATACAGAGACTAGTCAGAAGAGTTGTGTGGAAGATGATAGCCCTGGTGTTGTTGCTATTAGTGCTACTTCCATTGGCGGTGTGCAAGATTCCTAACTTTAGATGCAATGTTAGCGAGCCTCTTCCTATTCATCATAAGTATTTTAAGTCTGGAGATCTCATAATGGCTTTCATTATTTCTCACACTTACCGGTTTTCAAATCCTACTTCCTATGAAAAATGTCCTTCATCTGCACTCTTTGGTGACTTTGTGTAAGGCATTTGATTTTCTTAATCATGCTGCATGAACTTTCCAATTGTATTCTACATCTGTTGCTGTGTGTTGGGGTGCAGATTTGATGCAGATTTGTTTAGCTGTTCAGTAAATATTTTTTTTCTAATAATGTAGGCAGACTCCACTGTCATCTAGAATAGAATTCTTTATTGGTGTGATTGGACACACAAGTAATTTGTATTTGGTGCATATGCTCTCAGTGTACATAAAGAAAAATAGAATACTTCATCAAGAATCATAAGATACAATACTTAGCAATAGTCATAGGTTACTAATAAGCAATCAAATTATACTAGGAAACAAATAGAACAATATAAATTTTGAACATGCTCATAGTCATAAGTTGGAAGAAATAGGTACTAGGAAGGAAGAGAAGAATAATAGTAATACAGTCTTAGGTAATATTTGGGGCCATATTTCTGCCTTATACACTAAGCATTTAAAGTTATGAATATTTCTTTCCAACATCATAATTATTTGCTTATGATTTCCATTCTGGGAATTAGGAATTCTTTCTTCTGAGATGGATCTAAAAATTATTATTACCATACTACTGGATAATAAATATCTTTGGATTTTTAAGAGAACATTTTAGCAAGAGTAGACACATTCTAATATAATTTACACACATGTACACACATTCTAATATAATTTACAAGTTAGTGTTGTAAATTGAATTAAGGATTTATTTGTGAGACTAATTCTCTCCTCATCCTAATCTTTGTGGTCTAAATATTGACTACAGTGATTGAAGAATGGAGCTAATGCATGGAGAGATTATTTTAAACTTCTCTATTACCTGTAATATTAATTTATTAATAGTTAATATTAATTTGAATGTTCTGCACAACTTGAAGAATGAGAGAGGAATCAGTAGCAAGGAAAAATTTGAGATAGCATCTTAAATACAATATTCTCAGTCTTAATCTTGGTGACTTTCATTTATTTGAGGATAATAAAGGGAGAACGTGACTCACCCACAATGACTCATTTGTGGATTCTGTAGGTGTTATTCTTTGTCAAAAATTCACAGAGAGTTTCCTAGAAGAAACCATAATCGTTTTGTAACTTTCCACAAAATTATGGTCATGGATATTAAGGGCCCAAACATGGCAGTCATATTTGAACTCATAAGGCACTTCAACACAATAATGTGTTGCTTTTCCAAAGCTCTATATTTTTATCTTTTCTTAACCACAGTCCAAAAAAATGTGACTGAAAATAGGGTTAGGGTTAGAGTTAGGACTTAGAATGATGGTTCTGCCTATTTTCAGTGTTCAGCAAATTACTTTGAAATCTGAAATGTATGGAGATCATCGCAAGAAGAACATGAGTGCCACTGATTGATTAGCTCAATCAATGAGATATTGTGACCCTTTCAACTTTGAGCACCATACTGAAGAAGTTAGGTCTACCTCTATGGAAAATTTCCATTTCTAAATCTTTGCTGTTGTTGTTAGTTGTGAAGTTGTGTCCAACCCATCACAACCCCATGGACAACATTCATCTGGGCCTTCCTGTCCTCTACCATCCTCTGGAGTCCATTTAAGCTCACACCTACTGATTTGGTGACCCCATCCAGCCACCTCATTTTCTGTCATTCTCTTCTTCTTTTGCTCTCAATCTTTCCCAGCATCAGGCTCTTCTCCAGGGAGTCATTCCTTCTCATTTGGTGGCCAAAGTATTTGAGTTACATCTTCAGGATCTGGCCTTCTAAAAAGCAGCCAGGGTTGATCTCCTCCAGGACTGCTTGATCATTTTGCTGTCCATGGGACTCAAAGGAGTCTTTTCCAGCACCATAGTTCAAAGGCCTCAATTCTTTGATGCTCAGCCTTTCCTATGGTCCAACTTTCACAGCCTTACATTTCAATTGGGAAAACCATAGCCTTGACTATACACACTTTTGTTGTCTGGGTCATTTCTCCGAAATGTCTTGAAAATCATTAACTTCTTTCAAATTTTTTAAGCTGCTATGAAATCATGCAAAACAGTCTTCCAAAAAGGATTGAAGAAAGTCCTAATGAAGTTCCTAGAAGTACTTGGACTCTTCCGGTTCAGAAGAAACCGAAGAAACAGCTTCAAAAATGAAAGTATATAAAACTGTTCTGAGAAAAAAGCACAAAGAGATATTTGGAAAACAATTTCACATATTTTGTGTTTTAATGTGGTTGGAGCATATTAGCATTCTGAAGAAAAAAATCTTTAGAGAAGTCACAAGGTTCTTCCAGGGCAAAGACCAAGCAATTTAATTTCAAATAAGACATTTGTTATCATTTTAGCTATTATTTTCTCTTGTTGTAGAGTCATGAAACAGAACTACCAACATATCTTGACTTTGGAATTTGCTTTAAAGGAGATCAATGACAACATTCAACTCTTACCTAACATCACTCTGGGCTTCCATATCTACAATAATGATTTCAGTGCCAGTGTTATTTATCTTGCTTCCATGGAACTTCTCTCCACAAAAGACAAATTCTTTCCAAATTACAAATGTGATGCCCAAAATAATCTGGTAGCAGTCATTGGGGGACCTAACTCTGATGTCTGTCTCAACATGGCAACAATTCTCTGCATGTACAAGATGCCACAGGTAGGCAATGTGAATATACCTTAAGTATTTAAAAAGGAAAAACATCTTTAAAATTTGAGGCATTTTTCTGACCAAGTTCACCAACAAAATGAACAAAATATAGACAAATCCAAAAACTTAATGGTAGCCCAGCGGTTAGAGTGCAGTACTGCAGCCTACTTCTGCTGACTGCTGGCTGACTGCAATTTGGCAGTTCAAATCTCACCAGGCTCAAGGTTGACACAGCCTTCCATCCTTACTTCGGAGGTGGGTAAAATGAGGACCCAAATTGTTGGGGCAGTATATTGACTCTAAACTGCTTACAGAGGGCAGTAAAGCACTGTAAAACTGTCAGAATATTCATGAACTGGAATAGGACATAGTAACAGGTCAGCCATTGGGGACTGGCTGGAATAGGACGTGGTAACAAAGGTCAGCCAATATATAGGCATAGCAACTAAGTCAGCCAATAAGGGCTGTTTGGGAGCTGAGATAGCAAGGAGCCTGGCATGGCTTAGGCTTAACTTAATTGCCCTGTATAGAGGAGGTTCTCTTTGTCTGTATTAAGCGCTGAACTATGAACTGAATCTCTCCAATCTCTCCTCTCTACCACATTGGAAGAATCTGCTGTTAGTATTGTATTCATGCGTTATCATGTATATAAAGAGGTTAATGAATCCTGCTGAATCAGTTATCTATGTGTGCTTTCTGGATGTGATTTCTACTGCAAACTCTGACAAAAAATGGTATATAAGTCTAAGTGCTATTGCTATTAAATAGAAACTCCATTCTGGGGAAAAAATTGTGGATTCCATTTTGAGTTGTCTGTTTACTTTGTCGTTGAGGTAGATTGTGTAATGTGAAGAGGAAGTAGACATGGTTTGATAGCTATATTCGTGTAAATAAATTCAGGCAACTTGGTTAGGGGGAGAAGAAAATGGTAAAAATGGATGAAATATGATTATTATTTTTTTGTGATTTGAAACCCAGTGCCAAGCCCGAATTTGATTGGGGTGTGGGATCATTTGTATCCTTGGGCATTCTGACATGAATTCAGTTTGACACTGAACACCAGAGAACCACAGGTCAGGGCTGAAGGGGAATGGAGGCTTCAGTCACAACATCATTCCTAACTGATGAGTCAGTCACATTTCAATATCTGGCTGACCAGAGGAGGAGGATAGATATCACTGAGCAACCAGCTACCATCTTGATTGGTAGTTGTTTTGTAGAGACGGTTGTTTTGGAAACTTGAGAAAACTGAAACTTATATTGGGGTGAAAAGCCCAGGAACTTTAGTGCTGGCTTTTCACCAGTTAGTGATGGTGTATCTAAATAAATTTGTACTTTGAGAAAATGAATGCCTCAGAATTCAATTTGTGATGGATGCATTACTTGGAACCTGACATGCTGATCCAGGAAAATTGAATTGTGAACAATAATCATTGGCATCCTTCAGTTTCAAAAGACTATGGTACAGTGCTCTGGAAAGAGGTCCTAAAGCACCATCTGGTGTGGCTAAAAAGGCCAATTCGAGAATGGCAATCCCTTCCACACTGAGAACAGATGCATTCTGTCCCCTGCCCAGCCACCAGATTTCGCTGGTTCCGGGACTGCCTGTTTGCCTCAGCCTGCCAATCAAATGTCTCTTCAAATTAGAGAAGGCCAGGCTGTGTCTTTAGCCTCCAAGCTAAGTGATCAGAGATCAAGGTTTCCCAGTTGTTTATGTCCATTGCCAAGGCCTTTGGATCCCTCTTGCAGATATCCTTATATCGCAGCTGAACAATAGTATAAGAATGAAAAACAGAACCAAAGAATATATTCATCAACAACCTTTATGGACAAACATCCATACTTGTTTTTCATTTTGGAAATATCTTTTTCTGGTGTTCTCTTTTTATTTAGCTCACGTATGGCTCTGCTCTATTGATGGAGAAGCAAACCGAAGGAGTCTTTTTCCACCAGATGTTCCCAACTGTGTCACTCCAGTATGAGGGTATCCTGAGGTTATTGCTATATTTCAACTGGAGATGGGTTGGAGTGGTTTACTTGAATGATGTGAATGGAGAGAGATTCGTACAGGAAGTGCTCCCTATGTTCTCCAAAAGCGGCATCTGCTTTGACATCATACAACGATTCCCCCAGCTAACTTTTTCTGTATTTGCTGATCAAATGGTGAAGGAGGGCTTTGAAACATTCCTGGGCATCATGAAAAGCTCTGCAAATGTATTGATTGTACACGGGGAAATCCAGACCATCATTATTTTGAGGATGGTACTTCACTTCTCGGAATTCGAGAACATACCGATGGTAACTAAGATCTGGATTATGACAGCTCAAATGGATTTCACCTCAATTCCCTTCCAAAACAATTGGAATTTAGATTTCATCCATGGTGCAATATCTCTTGCAATGCACAAAAAGGAATTGTCTGGTTTCCAGAAATTTGTTCAGGACCAAAATCCTAAAGGGAGAAAAGAAGATGGTTTCATCAAAGCTTTTTGGGAACAGGCTTTTAACTGTGTGTTTCCTGTTTCTCTGGCAGACCAAGAGGGGAGCAAAATCTGCACTGGGGAAGAAAAATTAGACTCTCTTCCTGCATCTGTTTTTGAAACAAGCTTGACCGCTCACAGCTACAGCATTTACAATGCTGTTCATGCTGTAGCTTATGCTCTGCATGTTATGCATTCAAACAAATCCAGGTTCAGATCAAGAAGAAAGAGAGAGAAATGGAAGCTTCTGGATAAATCATTGTGGCAGGTAATGATCTTCCAAGCTGAGATACGATATGCATACTTGTTCAGCATGTTTGTAAGTACAGAGTGGATATCTTGGTTAGTGGTTTTCAACCTGTCATCTGTGATCCCTGGAGGGAGGCATGATATAATCACATGAAGCCTGCAAAGGCTTGAAGAAGTGTTATGATTTAAACTTTGAGTTAAGCCTTGGAAGTCTGTGACCATGGCCCATGGCCACAAAAGATAGTGTTGTGGCCTGCCAGCAGAGCTGGTGGCAGACTCAGACAGTGAGGAGGTTGGGGAGGAACATGGGCCAGTCCTGGAGTCTGGGGAAGGCTCTGATGATTGCTCTGCTTCATAGGCAGAGATGGGGCCAGGGGACATCCAACAGTTATCAACTGCCTTCGGAGTAAGATATCAGTGGGGCGAAAGAACAGCTGGAGCCTGTTCCTGATGTGCACATGCACAGAGCTGCGAGGAGAAGGGAACAGCTATGGAATAGGGGCCAACTTGGGAGTAAAGGGACAGGTGGACAGTGAATGGCCCCTCCCATAGGGAATAAAGAGGAGCGAAAGGAGAAGGGAGTTTGCAGGAGACAATGAGTTCAATTCATTAGGGTGAAGATCTGTTCCTGACTTCTTGCCAAGTAATTGCTGCTACAGCGGGACATTTAGAAGATATCGGCCTGGAAACTCTCCAAACCTGATAAAGGTATGTAGTTGTGAAATCTCATGAAAGATTGTTTGCTGGGACTTTCCTGGAGAAGAATTCCCGTTAACCTAAATAAAAGTGGTTTTATCGGGACGAAGAGTCTGCTTCATGATATTGGGAAACCTAGCTCAGAAAAGATGTCTAAAGAATGTCAGTCATGAAGAAATAGCAATGCTGTATATACCGCTTTACAGTGCTTTACAACCCTCTCTAAGTGGTTTACAGAGTTGCCCACAACAATTTGGATCCTCTTTTTATCCACCTCTGAAGGATGGGAGGCTGAGTCAACCTTGAGCCTGGTGAGATTTGAACTGCCAAATAGCAGTCAGCTGGCAGTCGGCAGAAGTAGCCTGCAGTACTGCATTCTAACCATTGCACCAACCTGGCTCATCAAGAAAGGTGGAGAACCACCAATCTAGGGTCATTTACTGTCTTTTTTTTTTTTACGTACATGAGCATTTCTTTAATGCCATATATATTTTCTGATTCCAGTTGCACCATTACCTGAGAAGTGTTTCATTTAACAACTCTGCTGGGGAGCAGGTTTCTTTTGATGAAAATGGTTCATTAATTGCCGGGTTTGACATTGTAAATTGGGTCACTTCCCCAAACCAATCCTTTCAGAAAGTAAGAGTTGGCAATGTAGAGCCATCGGCTTTCTCTTTAAAAATGTTAAATATTTACGAAGATGATATTGAATGGCCACGTAGATTCAACCAGGTAAGGGCTTAATTCATATTGTAATACTGTAAATCATGTTCTGGTGTTTTTAAAAAAACAGTTCAGGCCTTATAGCCCCTGCAATAATTTACTTGTCATTGGATAATTCTCTGAGTTTATCTTAATGTATCTCTCTTATTCCCTCTAGATCAGGGCTATCACACTCAAGACCCACAGGTAGGATCCGGCCTGCAGGGTACTTAAATCTGGCCCTCAAGGCCAGCCTGTAAGTAGCAAAGGATTGGCCCATGGTGCCTCTAGCAACCAAAATGGTGTGCGGGGGGGGCACGTATGGCTGTCCCACACCCTGTTTTCAGCCTGGGTGGCTTTCTACAGCACTTTGCCAGCCAAAACGGGTCCTGGGTGCCCCAATGCACCATTTTGGCTGGCAAAGTGCTACAGAAGGTGTCCGTCCATCTCCCTCTTTCCCCCAGCACTGACCCGTAGAGGAGAAGTACAATGCTGATCCAAGCCTCGAAAAAATCCAGTTTGACACCCCTGCTCTAGATATTTCAGCATTCTTCTTTCACTCCTTTTACCTTTCCAATGTAGCAATAGCAATAGCACTTAGACTTATATGAACTGCAATTTGACAGTTCAAATCTCACCAGGCTCAAGATTGACTCAGCTTTCCGAGGTGGGTAAAATGAGGACCCAGATTGTTGGGGGCAATATATTGACTCTGTAAAATTGCTTAGAGATAGCTATAAAAGCATTGTGGAGCAGTATATAAATCTAAGTGCTATTGCTACAACAATTTGCTTAGTGACAATTTGAAGTTACAATGGTGCTGAAAAAAGTGACTTATGATCTTTTTTTTTCACACTTAAGACCATTGCAGTATCCCCATAGTTATGTGATTTACATTTGGATGCTTGACAACTGGTTTATATTTATGACTGTCACAGTGTCTTGGGATCACATGATCCCTTTTTGCAACCTTCTAATAATCAAAGTCAATGGGGAAGCCAATTCCTCTTAACAACTATGTTACCAATTTAACAACCAGTGATACACTTAAGAAATGTGGCAAGAAAAGTCATAAGATGGGGCAAAACTCACTTAACAAATTTTCCACTTAGCAACATAAATTCTTTTTTTTTTAATTTTTTTATTTTTCTTTATAAAAGACAAGACAACACATACAGAACAAGAGCAGGGAGGAGAACAGAAAAAAAACCCAATTTCATCAAACATGTCGTTTGGTTACAAGTTTTTGTGCAGTGGTTTTTACAATTAAGAATAAAGTCACTGATTATCCATTAAACATAGTTAAGTATTTCATTGAGCATTATGTGTTCAAATTACCATTAGTATTCTTTCTTTTATGACAACCCTTGTTTCTTTACATCCATAATTATCTACTAGGTAACAATAAGTCTTTATAAAATTATATCACCATTCTCTAAAAAATAAGAATAAGCATTAAATCAAAGAAAAAGAAAAAAAACTCATTACTTCATATAAGACATTTCTACTTTCCATTAGCCATAGAATTTCCAATCATCCACAATTCCAAATATAATTCTCCATTGTTATTTGTCAATCCATGTAGTCATTAAGTATTTCAGTCTATATTTATATCCATTATTCATTACATCATCATTATTCCATTTTATATTATAAGATAGTTACCAACTACAATCATACCTAACAGTTTAAATCAATTTAAATTTAAATCTTATATATTGAATACCTTATTGTTCTTATATCGTATAAGTAGGTAGTCTATTTCATAGATAAAGCTTAACACATATAAGAAGAGAAAAAGAAAAAATGATTTTTTCCCCAACATTAAGTATAGCTTTCTATTATTATTACATATAAGATAGAATAAAGGGGTAAAAAAGTTCATTTCCAGGTTTTTTTATCCAACCATTGATAATAATAAATTTAATAATAATAATAAATTTGAATTTATTAGCCGCTCCCTTTCCAGACAGGACTCGGGGCGGCGTACAATGGAGCATATAAAACACAAAACATATGTACAAACACATAAACATACACAACTCCCATACTTTATAGAATTGCTCATCCTCTAGTTCTCTAATTTCAAATGTAAGTTTACTCATTTCAGCACAATCCATTATCTTCCGAACAATTTCTTCCTCTGTTGGTACTTTCTCATTTTTCCAATGTTTAGCAAATACAATTCTAGCAGCTGTTAAGACATTTATAATCAAATATTTCAAGTCTTTATTGTATATTTCTGGTACTATTCCCAATAAAAAAGTTCTGGTTTCAAGTCTATATGTTTATGTATCATTTTCTCCAACCACATGTGTATTTTAGTCCAGTATTTTTTAGCTTCAGGACAGGTCCACCACATATGGTAGAATGTGCCCGGCGTATGTTGACATTTCCAGCATTTTTCAGACTTATTCTTCGACATTCTTGCTATTCTCGATGGGGATAAGTGCCACCTATAAAACATCTTATAGAAGTTTTCTTTATATGCAACTGACATTGTCATTTTGTAATTTTGAGTCCACAATTTTTGCCATTTTTCTAAGTCAATCCCATGTCCAAAGTTTTTTCCCCAAGCTAGCATAGATCCTTTCACTTGTTCTTCATATAGTTTTACCTCTAATAGATAATCATAAAATTTTTTAATTACTTTTTCATCATTGCCTGTTAAAATTTTATCTAATTCGGTCGGTTTATTATAAAAGCCCTCATTTTTTCTATCTTCATTGTATCTAGAATGCATTTGCACATATGAATACCAATTGAGTTCAATACCTTCTTCTTTCAATTCTTGTATAGATTTAAGTTCACCCTCAGTATTCAATAATTCAGCATATCTAACTGTTTCTTCCCTTTTATATACTATTGGATATGAAAAAGCTTCAATAGTTGAGATCCAGACTGGAATTTTCAAGTAGTGCAACCTCTTAACCTTCTCCCAATTTGATAACAGAGCCTCTCTTATAAAATGATCTCTAAAATAACCATGCTCTTTAGCTCCTTTATACCATAAGTATGCATGCCACCCCAACAGCAGGTCATGACCCTCTAAATTCAAAAGCCTACCATTTCTTAGCATTATCCATTCCTTAATCCACATCAAACTAGCTGCCTGGTAGTATAACTCCCAATCGGGTAGGCCCCACCCTCCCCTAGCAACATAAATTCTGAGGTCAGTTGTGGTCGTAAGTCAAGGACTACCTGTACTCCGTGTTCATTAACAACCCCGTGATTTGTTTAATGATCACATGATTCATTTAACAATCATGGTGAATTTCTTTATGATCATTATAAAAATGATAGTGACATCAAGACTGGTTACATGGTGACCTGCTTAATGACCACAAAGATTTACAACCAAAAGTCTGGATTCAATTGTGGCCATAAATCATGGACTACCTGTAGCTTGTTTTCTCTACCTATCATATAGAGGAAAAATAGCTCTAATAACTATTAAAAATATAATATGGAAAAATCAAGAAGTAACTTGAGAAGGTGAGCATAGTTGCTACAGCTAATATCATATTTGTAAAAACAGTGTAATTACTATGTATCTGTCCCCAAACGCTCTTGAAGAGGGGTACTACTGTACTATTTTTTTTAGCTCATTTCACAATTGTAAATCACTTACCCTTTTCATTTTTGGACAGACATGGCCCCTTTCTCTCTGTAATGACAAATGTCATGGAGGCACCAGTAAGACAAAGATAGAAGGGAAGCCAAACTGTTGCTACAATTGCTTTCCATGCCCTGAAGGGAAAATTTCAAACCAGACAGGTAAGATATACTATAAGAGATGTTGGTTGTGACCTTCAATCCCACAAAATCATTCAAAATGCAGGGGAGATTTTTTTCCCCAAAGTCTATTGAAGGTGTGCATAGTCTACAAAATTTCAGTAGAAATCTGTCTACCTTTTTTTCAAGGATACAAGTTTTGTTTTCTTTAATTCCAGAACAGAAATGAATGCATAAACAAGAAAATTGTTTAATTGTTAAATCTTAATTGTCTTGAAAAAGACAATTGCAAAGGACAGTTTTCACTCCATCTGAAGGAAGAGATGCCAGCGTTCAATGGATTAGATGTATACAAAATGCTTTTTTCCCCTTGTCCCACTCCCAGTTTAATGTTAGATATTTTTACTATCTAGTGGTCCTGATAGGAAGTGGAAGATGGGCAGAGAGATACAGAAGGCAAAGAATAATGTGAACAGAGGAATTTATAAGACTGGTTAAAAAAGGGAGGGAGGGAGAGAAAAAAAATAAAACAGCGTGAGGAGGCAATTGTACAAAGATTATACCACATGAAGAGAGAGGGAATTAAAAAATAGCAATTTTTAGGAAACAGTTAAACAAGACAAGAGTTCTTCAAACTTTGGCCATTTTAAGGCTTGTGGACTTCAACTCTGAGAATTCCTCAAGTAGCTATGTTTGTTTGAAGGATACCAAGATGGCTTCCTTGGCTTGGGCCAAGGAGTGGACTACAAAGATGGAAATCTATCTACATTTCTAAATCATTCTAGATTTTTTTTTTTGCTAATGCTTTCTTTTTCAGATATGGATGATTGTGTCCAGTGTCCAGAGGATAAATATCCAAACTATGACCAAGATACATGCCTTCCAAAAGATATAAGCTTCTTGTCTTATGAAGAATCTTTAGGGATCAGTTTGGCCATATTTGCTCTTTCCTTCTCTTTTGTTACAGCTGTGGTACTTAAAATCTTCCTCAAGCACCAGGATACTCCCATTGTGAAGGCCAACAACCGGAACCTTACTTATACTCTCCTCATGTCTCTTTTCCTCTGCTTCCTTTGTACCTTGCTCTTCATTGGACGGCCTGAGAAGATACCCTGCCTCTTCCGCCAAACAGCTTTTGGCATCATCTTTACAGTGGCGGTTTCTTGTGTGTTAGCCAAGACCATCATTGTGGTTCTGTCCTTCATGGCCACCAAGCCAGGATCCCAAATGAGGAAATGGGTGGGGAAAAGACTAGCAACCTATATTGTTCTTTCTAGCTCTTTTATTCAAGCCTCTATTTGTACAGTGTGGTTGGCAACCTCACCTCCATTCCCAGATTTGGATACTCAGTCAGTAACTGAAAAAATTGTTCTGGAATGTAATGAAGGTTCTGCTATCATGTTTTATTGTGTATTGGCTTTTATGGGTATCTTGGCTGTTATCTGTTTTACTCTTGCTTTCCTGGCCAGAAACTTGCCTGATAGTTTTAATGAAGCCAAGTTTATCACTTTCAGCATGTTGTTATTTTGTGCTGTTTGGTTGTCTTTTGTTCCAACCTACTTGTGCACCAAAGGAAAATACATGGTGGCTGTGGAGATCTTCTCCATTTTGGCCTCTGGTGCTGGTTTATTGATTTGCATCTTTTCTCCCAAATGCTATGTAATTGTCTTAAGGCCTGAGTTAAATAGCAGGGAACATCTGATGAGGCGAAAAAAATAAAAAAAAATATTACTTCTCTACACAAAAGAGGCTATCAGTTTATTTCATTTTTTGAGAAACTGGGCTTAGTCACAACAACATGTTCCATTTGCACAAATGCTATTGGATTAGAATTAATCATAGATGGATTGGAAGAACCATTTTTATAAGTTCCTCACTGGGATATAAACTTCATAGAAATCTTTTAATAAAACACAATGATTGTAAAAAAAATATTTGCAGATGTTCCTATTCTTTCAGCTCCAAATACAAAATGAATGTAAGAGTATTTCATGCAAAATTAGTTTTTTTCCCCCAGTTCTACTAATATACTGCAAATTGTTAGGTATAGTGCTTTAAAGTGAGGTAAGGTAAAGTAAAGGTTCCCCTCACACATATGTGCTAGTCATTCCCGACTCTAGAGGACAGTGCTCATCTCCGTTTCAAAGTCAAAGAGCCAGCGCTGTCTGAAGACATCTCCGTGGTCATGTGGCCAGCATGGCTAAATGCAGAAGGCACACGGAACACTATTACCTTCACACCAATTGTGGTTCCTATTTTTCTACTTGCATTTTTATGTGCTTTCGAACTACTAGATTGGCAGAAGCTGGGAAAGTAACAGGAGCTCACTCTGTTATGCAACACTAGGCATTCAAACCACTGAACTGCTGACATTCTGATTGACAAGCTCAGTGTCTTAATCACTGAGCCACTTTTAAAGTGAGGATGGAAGGCAAATTTAATGTGGTGGTTAAAAGCACTGGAGGAAAAAACTGGGAGATTGTGAATTGTAGTCCTGCCCTAAGTAGGAGGCTCACTGGGTGACTTTAGAGAAGTCATTCTTTCTCAACCAAGGAAAGGAGATAAAAGAAAGCCACTTCAAAAAAAACTTTGTCTACAATTTTTATTGACTTATTTATTTATTTATTTATTTATTTATTTATTTATTTATTTATTTATTTATTTATTTATTTATTTATTTATTTATTTATTTATTTATTTATTTATTTATTTATTTATTAGACTTGTTAGCCGCTCCCTCTCCACGAAGGGACTCGGGGCGGCGTACAATAAATACATCACATGTTATACGTTAGACGTTACACGGAGGAGGTATAAAATCACAACAACAATTGTTACAATACATAAAACAACAATAATAATAAGGTTAAAAAGCATTAAAAATACCCTAAAATTTAAAATTGCCAGGAGGATTAGAAATAGAATTATAGTTGAGCCAGGCCGGCTAGTTGGAACAGGTGGGTCTTGAGTTTTTTACGGAAGGAGCGGAGATCGGTAGTAATTCTAATGTCGGGGGGGAGGTCATTCCAGAGGGCTGGGCCCATCACAGAGAAGGCCCTACTCCTGGGCTCCGCCCTCTGGCACTGCTTAGTGGACGGCACCCGGAGGAGTCCGTCTCTGTGAGAGCGAATTGGTCATAGGGATGTATGGGGTAGGATGCGATCCCACAAGTAACTAGGTCCTGTGCCATGGAGCACTTTAAAGATGGTGATCAACACCTTGAAACGCACCCGGTAGACCACAGGGAGCCAGTGCAGCTCACTCAGGAGAGGTGTTAAATGGGAGTATCTCATACTCCCCATTATTGCCCGCGCAGCCGTATTCTGGACCAGCTGTAGTCTTCGGGTGCATCTCAGGGGAAGCCCCATGTAGAGAGCGTTGCAGTAGTCCAGATGGGATGTCACCAGCGCATGAGTGACTGTGCGGAGGGCATCCCGGTCCAATAGGGGGCGCAATTGGCGCACCAGGCGAACCTGGTGGAACGCCCCCCTCGCCACGGCTGCCACATGGTCATCCATAGACAGCCGGGCATCTAAGAGGACGCCCAAATTGCGCGCCCGTTCCATGGGGGCCAGTTGCTCACCCCCAGTGGCCAGCGATGGAATCCACTGGTTGAACCGGGGGGCCGGTAGCCACAGCCACTCCGTCTTGGAGGGGTTGAACTTAAGTCTGTTGTCACCCATCCAGACCCGTACGGCTTCCAAACACCGGGACATCATTTCGACGGCCTCGTTGGGGTGGTTCGGGGTGGAGATGTACAGCTGCGTATCATCAGCGTACAGATGGTATCCCACCCCCAAACCACGAATGATCTCACCCAGCGGCTTCATATATGTGTTGAACAGGAGAGGCGAGAGGACCGACCCCTGCGGCACCCCACAAGTGAGCGGCCTCAGGGTCGACCTCTGCTCCCCTGCCAACACGCATTGCGTCCGGTTGGAGAGGTAGGAGCAGAACCACCGCAAAACGGTGCCCCTTACCCCCAACCCCTCCAGCCGGTGCAATAGGATACCATGGTCGTTGGTATCAAAAGCAGCTGAGAGGTCTAATAGGACCAGGATGGAGGAACAACCCCTATCCCTGGCCCTCCAGAGATCATCTACCAACGTGACCAAGGCCGTCTCTGTGCTGTGCCAAGGGGCCAGGGTGGTTCGTTGCCACAGAAGAGGCCGCAAAGGCGCAACCCGGTCTAAGGCCCCGGCAGCCGCACTATTCCATGCGGCTACCAGGTCCTCCGTCCGGGAGCGGGTCAGGTCTACAGGAGGTGGCCCAAGCTCCATCTGGAACCTATCCGGTTCCATCAGGCGCCTGGGGCAGAACCATCTAGGACATTCTGGTTCCGCCTCCCCGTGGTGGGGGGTAGCGCCAGGGAAGTTAAGCCAGAGAAGTGAGTGATCTGACCATGACAGGGGCGTAATAACTAAGTCCCCTATTCCCAGATCACTCGTCCACTGGCCAGACACAAAAACAAGATCCAGCGTGTGGGCTCCCTCGTCCGTGGGACCCTGAATTAATTGAGTCAGGTCCATGGCTGTCATGGAAGCCATGAACTCCCGAGCCACCTCGGATGCTTCTCCCATCGACGGCAGGATGAAGTCCCTCATAACCAAAAGTTTGGGGGTCTCAACCTCCATCTCTGCGATCAGCTCGAGGAGTTCAGGCAGGGCCACTGATGTATAGCGAGGAGCCAAGTATACAATCAGCAGGCCCAACTGTCTCCCTGGACCCCATCTCACGCCAAGAGACTCGCACCCGGATATCTGTGGCACAGTGAACTCTCTCAGTTCCAGACCCTCCCGAATAATCACCGCTACCCCACCGCCCCTACCCTGGGCCCGTGGCTGGTGGAATGCTCGGTAGCCTGGTGGGCACATTTCCACGAGGGGTACACCTCCCTCGTGGCCCAACCAGGTCTCTGTTATTCCTGCGAGGTCCGGCTCCCCCTCTGAGATCAGGTCGTTAATGAGGGGGGCCTTGTTGACAACGGACCTCGCGTTACATAACATCAGCCTCAGGCCCTGGCTCTGTAGGTCCTGGCCACCTAGAATGCGGGGGTTGGTACAAGTGACCGGGTGTGTCCAACGACCCCGGTCTCCCAACCGACTACAGGTTCTTAGTCTGTCCTCGCACCCACCCCTCCCCACGACCGTTGGAATGGCGAAGCCCTCTGCTGGAATGTTATTTCCCCCCCTCCCCCAGTCCGCTCGCTCCCCTCCCGACCACACCTGTTCGCCTGGCTCTAATCACACTCCTGGCCTGATTAACCCTTCCCCCCCTAGAACCCCCTAAAACTGTTAAAAAACATTTAATTAAAAAACCCCTTAATCTCCGCTTCCTCCACCTCTCTGGGTTAATAAACCCGTCATCAAGGTGGGCCCTTGGAAGGGCGGAGGGCCTTACCTGCGAGAGGGGGGACTCTCGCAGCAGCAGTAGGTCTGACCTCGAGTATATTATGTTCATATAATTGCCACAGGGCCAAGCTCGTTTTCGGGTGCTGTAATTGTTGCCATGAGTTTGTAAGCCAGGACTCCCTACGAAAGGGGATAAACAGATGGTGATTGTCCATACCCTAGATGGAAAAGATGGGATGGTGAGCTAGCCAGCAAGCCAGATGGTCTATGGGTGGGATCTATGGGTGGGGCTGGGAGGCAGTTCGTAGTGGGCGGTGAGGGCAAAGCCCATAGTCAGAGTAGTAAGAAAATTGATGGAATTGATAAATGAGCAGGGGAGGCAGGTTGTCAGCAAGAACGGCAGGGGTAAAGAGTCAAACCTTCAGCAAATGGCCACCAGCCTCTCCAGCGTCTCCCCTCCATGTCCAGCCTTCGACGCGAGTGGCCCTCCGCCTACTCGGCGACCCAAAGCAGCTGTTCCAGGGCCCGCAGGACCGCTTCGGCCTCCCCGCAGTCCTCCTGCTGATCCTCCAGCCGATCCTCCAGCGCCCTCCGGCGCCGCGGGCCTCGTTCTCCCTCTCGCAGCCCACCCCGCTGGTCTGGGATTCACGGCGACCAAGGAGCTTGCCGCTCAGCGTCTCCAACCACCGCTGCCGCCGCCGCCATACCGTCGCCGCCTGGGCCGCTCGGGTTACCTGGGTCGTCCCCATCTCCGTCGCCACTCCCCTCCTCATTTTTCCTTCACTCGGGCCTTCGCCGCTCTGCTCCGCTCTGCTCCACCCAGAGAAAATGCTAGCTCAAAAGCGGCAGCCACCAACTCCACCCGGCACGCTCTCCTCTTCTACCCGGCTGTCCGACCACCCTGGTGGGCCAGCCTGGAGCCAGGACAATGCCGGGGTGGTCGTCAACAAATTCCCGGCCCTCGAGATGGAACAGAGGGCCGGCAGCATCCCTACCCCATCAGGGAGCCCCCGCAATCATGCAGAGCTCGCAGGCAGGTCGCCATTTCCCTCCGGAAGCTCCTCCTCCTATCCATAAGAGTTCCCAGGAATCAAGACTGACTCAAAGGCACTTGTGCACTGGAAGACATAAGAAATTCACACACACAAACACACACATAAATAAAGATGCTGAGCTTGTCAGGTTTGAGATCTGAGCACTATGCAACTATATGAGCTCCCGTTACTTGCCCCAGCTCCTGCCCACCAAGTAGTTTGAAAGCATAAAAATGCAAATAAATAAATGGGTAGCTCTTCAGTAATATAGTTATGATGGCCACATAACCATGTAACATGAAAGATGTCTTCGGACAATGCTGGCTCCCTCAGCTAATAAATGGAGATGAGCCCACACATGTGCCTTTTGATGGTTGATTTCTCTGAGTGCCAGGTTTCCATTAGTGGTGTTTTGGGACTTGGCACAAGGGTTAGCATTCAGTATTGCAGGCTAACTCTGCCCACAGACAGGAGTTCGATCCTGAAGATCTCAAGTTGTCTCAGACTTCCATCCTTCTGAGGTTGCTAAAATGGCAAATCAGGTTGTTGGGTGCAATATGCTGATTCCACTTAGAGATGGCTGTAAAGCACTATGAAGTGATATTTAAATCTAAGTGCTATGAACATGCAGTTAAGTATTGTACATTCACTGTTGAAATGGTAAGGTTACCTGGAGAAAATTTCCTCCTCCTCTAACTGTTAATATCTTATGCTGACCTAAACATTTTTACACACAAATGCACTGGACTAAACCCCTCCCCCCACACATAACCTTCTATTAAGAAATGCAAATCTATCTATCTATCCATCCATCCATCCATTATCTATCTATCTATCTATCTATCTATCTATCTATCTATCTATCTATCTATCTATCTATCTATCTCTCTATCTATGTTATGTGCCAGGCATTTCATCTCAAAGTGATCTAGATAGTTTATAATCAATAGAAACAATATGAAACATTAAAACAATACATAACAAATTTGCTTTGAAATTGACAAAAATGGAAAGAAGGGAGCCATATGCCCAAAGGGAGAAGGTGGCATCTTAACTTAATCTATGAATCGTCTCCAAAATGAGATGCCTCCATATAATTTCCAGGTTCTATATTTTCTTCAAATCAGACAGATTCAACTGGAATATCTCATTGATACTTAGAAATTTCATTTCCACTGAAGAAGTAATTGAACAAGAAGTGTCAATTCCAAAAGACATGCACACACAAATATAATTCACATAGCAATAGCACTTAGACTTATATACCACTTCATAGCGCTTTAGAGCCCTCTCTAAGCAGTCTACAGAGTCAGCATATTACCCACAACAATCTGAGTCCTCATTTTACCCACCTCGGAAGGATGGAAGGTTGAGTCAACCTTGAGTCTGGTGAGATTTGAACTGCCGAATTGCAGCTAGTAGTCAGCTGAAGTACTGCAGTCTAACCACTGTGTCATATATTTCAATAGTTCAATAATTAGGAAAATGCTAATATTGTCCAAATAAATTATTAAGAACTATATCAGGAAGGAAGGGAGGGATGGAGGAAGGTATACAGCTGTAATTTAACAGAAATATACTGGTATACAATACAAAATAAAAGGCTTTCATAGCAATATTTGACAACAGTGTGAACTTTAATATGAAACCTAGGCCAAGAACAACTAATTTCATTGAAGTTCAATCATAACAGTTACTCACATTGTTTATATTAATAATGGTACCATGATCTACAAAAAGAATTCCAAGCTTTCTGGTATGTTTTGACTTCAATATAAACATTTGCTTTTCCAGATATGGGTGATTGCTTCCAATGCCCAGAATATCAGTATGCAAATAATGATCAGGATTTATGCATGCCAAAGCATGTAACTTACCTATCTTTCAAAGAACTATGAGGACCAGATTAGTCACATCAGCTCTTGTGCTTTCTTTCATCACAATACTGGTGCTAGGAATCTTCTTGAAGTACCACAACACTTCCATCATTAAAGCCAACAACCACAACCTCTCCTAGGCCCTCCTCATTTCCCTTCTCCTCTCCTTTCTTTGTTCTCTGCTTTTCATTGGTCAACCCATGATGACGACCTGTCTCCTTTGGCAGACTGCTTTTGGAGTCATCTTCTCAGTGGCTGTTTCTTGCATGTTGGCCAAAGCCATCATTGAGGTTCTTGCTTTCATGGCCATCAAACCAGAGTCAAGGATGAGGACATGGATTGGGAAAAGAGTGTTCCGTTTCATTGTTCTTTCCTATTCTCTTATTCAAAGTACCTTTTGTACTATATGGCTTGGAATTTCTCCCCTCTTCCCAGATTTTGATATGTGGTCTATTAGTAGTGAAAAAATTATAGAATGTAATGAAGGATCTGTTACAAAGTTTTATTCTGTTTTAGGTTTTATGAGTTTCCTAGCTATAGTCAGTTTTATTGCAGCTTTCTTAGCTAGGAAGTTACCAAATCAATTACTTTCAGCTTGCTGGTGTTTTGCAATGTCTGGTTATCCTTTGTGCTTGCCTACATAAGCACCAAAGGAAAAGCTGTGGAGATCTTTGCCATCTTGGCATCTAGTGCTGGACTCCTGGCTTTTATCTTTCCCCCCCCCAAATGTTACATCATTATAACTAGACAGATCTTAATTAAAGGGAGCAATTAACAAAAGAATGAATTAAATTATATTGTCAAAAACTGAATATCTACTGGTGGAAAAACAATGGCACCCAGCCTTTAAATTCTACTTAACATCATAACGCTAAATAAATGGGAGAATGTATGGACTAGTTGCTTAAAAATGTACTTTGAAAGAACATTTTTATAAAATGATGTATCCTTGGGAGGGATTTTTTAATATGTGTTGGAAATGTGAGAGACAATTGGCTAGATAGTTTTATGACAGACAGTCAATCATTTGTGGAATTCTACAAGTTAAATAGAATTAAATACAAGTTAAATAACAGATGGTTAACAGAAAGATTTCAAGATTAGTGTAATGTTTTGTGCTAACCTGTTGACCATATATACATATGCTAGTTGGATACCCATGCTTCACGATGAAACTAAGTGATCAGGCAATGAAAGAAAAATCTGGTTCACTCTAGTTCAATCCGTTAGCTTAGTGGTGGTCGGTGATTAAAACACATAAGGGAATATCGCTCCTGCCACTTTGAGTCTGGAAGAAGTTCCATGGGTGGAAGGCATAGACATTTGGGTGAGGTACCAACGTTTAGTACTGTAAGAAGCCCCAGACCACTCCTGAGTGAAGGAGTGGAATATCTGCCAGTTTAAAGTGAGGTAACAGAATGTGAGGCAACTGGCAGTTGGAACAGAGTCCTTTTCAGGTGGGGAAGGGGAGTAGAACTCCTTAGCATCATAGTGTGTCAATTACTGTATAAGAAATACTAATGATCTGATGGTCATTTCAAAAAATCATTTCTTAGCAAGCACCTAGAAGCCAAGAGGAACATACGTGCCAAATTTCAAGTTTGTAGGCTTTACGGTTCTGGAGATTTCGTGATGAATGAGTGCAGTGGTGGGTTGCAGGCAGTACGCCCCAGTACAGGCATACCAAAGCCTGCGTGCCCTCCCGAGCTCCTTACCGGTCTTTTAAGTCTTCAGCACTTCCACACACGTGCACAGCATCTGCGCGATGCTCTGCTGAGCAGCTGGAGCATCACAGAGGCTCACAGAGGTGCTAAGACACATGTGCACACTGTGCATGTATGCGCAGGCTGCACACATCCATGTGGGCAGTTCCAACCATACCAGTTAGAACGGGATCCAGAACCCACCACTGAATGAGTGGTACTTGGCGTTTATATATATATAGATATTTGAGAAAGAGAGAGAGAGAGGGAGGGAGGGAGGGTGGGAGGGAGTCAATTTGCTTATCAGATAGAGATCTCTTCATCTGGAATATTTGTTTATATAATATAGTTTTCTTGTTAAATAAGGAAGATAATGTTTATAACTATGTGTAGACCCATTATGTAAGGGGAGGAGAATTCATCAGGTGCTTTTATTTTATTTTCAGCATTTATCTGAGTTGGATTTTTTTTATGTTCAATGTTAGATATTTGGGTCATTATTAATTTTTCTTTGTTGTTTTTGTTGTTGCTAGTGTTGGATATATGCTTTCCTGGGTTGTTGTTGTTTTGCTTTGTATTTTATTTTTGTTTGATAAAACACAACAAATATACAGTATGTAACAAAAAATTTAAAAAAATTCAATCTCATCAAAGCATGCATTTCTCTGCATTCTCTTTGTTATTGTGGCATCATGAAGGGAATTGTGTATTTTCTTTTTCTTTTTTGTACTCTCTTGAGATGGACTTTGAAATCAAAGATCTCACTCAGTTTATATCCAGTTTTGTTTTCATGGTAGAATAGAAATGACATTGTCTGTATGTCCTTCACTGGTCAAAGTTCGGTATGACTAGGAATCATCTCTTGAGGACACTGGAGTCTTTGCTATAAAAGAAACTAGTTTTGCAAAAAAAAAAAAAAGGACAAAACAGAAATGGCTGTATAACTCTTGAGTCTTCATTATCTTCTCTATAATTATGAGCTTCTTCAACAAACTGGGAAATTCCCAGGACCATTATTATTACTGACAGAGGCTTTAAGCATCTTCTCTGGCCTTCAGAAATAGACGGACTATAAAGATAGAATAATATCCTAGACTGGGCACTGAGGCTTTAATCTGCATTTACCTGGCTTTCGGTCCATCGCTTTGCTCTGCAGATCAAGGGTGTGCTAACAATAATGTGGGATCCGGGGAAGTCATTCTTTTCACAAATGATTTTCTATGTAGTTGTAATTCTCAGTTTCCTCATATTATTCTTCCTCCCTAAGAGCGTTGGCGAAGTTCCAGTAGCAAAATGCACGAGCACTGAGCCTGCATCAGTTCCTCATAAATATTATCAAGCTGGGGACCTCATTGTCGGCGGCGTCATTTCTCAGACCTTCGTTATATCTGAAATGATGTCATTCAGATGTCATCCCAGTAAAGATGGCTTGGTAGAACACATGTGAGGAACTAGATATTTTAAAGCTTCCCCCTACATCTTCTTACTCTTCCTTTTTATTTTCTGTGAAAGACATTCTACAGTCTACGATTCTGGTCGCGTGTGAAGAACCAAGTATTTTTTTTTAAATCATGAAATATAGCATCTGTTGTTTTTTTCTTCAGAAAAGTACCTCTTTCTGTTCAGTGTAGACTGATGGTGTTAGTACGTCTTATAGTATAAATCATTTTAATGGCAGCTCTTAACAGATTAACAGAATTGGAAGGGACCAACCTCCCACTCAAGCAGGAGATCCTACACCATTTCTGACAAATGGCAATCCAATCACTTCTTGAAAGTCTCAAGTGATGAAGCCCCCACAACTTCCGAAGGCAACTTCTGTTCCATTGGTTGATTGTTCTCACTGTCAGAAAGTTCCTCCTTATTTCTAGGTTGAATCAGTTTTGGTCAGTTTTCATCCATTATTCCTTTTCTGGCCTTCAGGTGCTTTGGAAAATAGCTTGACACCCTTCCTCTCCATGGCATCCCCTCAAATATTGGAACACTACTATCATGTCTCCCCTGGTCCTTCTCTTCACTAGAGTAGACATGCCCAGTTTCTGCAACCGTTCATCGTATGTTTTAGTCTCCAGTCCCCTAATCATCCTGGTTGCTCCTCTCTGCCTTTTTTCTAGAGTCTCAACATCTTTTTTATAGTGTAGTGATCATGCACTACTCTATATGTGGTCTTACTAGGGCTTGATAGAGTGGTATTAGTACCTCACTTGATCTTGATTGTATCTCATCTGTTCAATAACAGATAAGAAATATTTATAATAAATGACATCATTCTTCCAGTACTTCAACATAGGAAAGAAGAAAACTTTCTTTCAGAACTAATTATACAGAGAATACTTAACTATTTTTTAAAAATTTCATTGTAGATTATTGTCACAGAGCTACCAACACATCTTGGCTGTGGTTTTTGCTGTAAAGGAGATTAATAAAAATCCCCAGATCTTAACCAATATCACACTAGGCTTCAACATTTACAATAACTATTTTCTTCCAAGATATACGTGTATTGCTGCTATGGAGCTCCTCTCTACGCCAAACAGATTCATCCCTAATTATAAGTGTCACATTCAGAATAATCTGATAGCAGTCATAGGAGGACCAAGTTCTATTGAATTTCTTGATATGGCTACCATTATGACAGCTTACAAGTTTGTGCAGGTAAGTCCTTTGTTTAACATATATTGAGGATTGGAGTGGGTTAACGATATTTTAGTGTACTAACATTTCATGGTGGGCAATACATTTCATTGAATTTTCTTTTGGAGACAGTGAAAAAGCAAAGGTAGCTTGGATAATCTCAGCTGAACTCCTAAAAGAGCATCTAAACATAACAAGTATAGCTGGCAAAGAAGACAATGGTATTGTGTGGCTTATCTCTGGACACAGAGGTGACACCACAGTTCCAATCTGGAGGTGCAGAGTCTACAGAATGTAGACACAGAAGTCATTGTTATAATAACTGTGAGTGTTATTCTATGTCCCACTCATGGTTTTCAATCAGTTTTTAGTGTCCTCTTTTTTCAAAGCTAGTGGAGGCTTTCTAGCACATGCCTCACTGACAGATTATATCAGAAACTGCAGCTTCTACTTTCCTTGGCTGGACATCACATTGGTATAGGGTTCTTTTGCAACATCTTTGTAGCACTTGCATGTACAATCTTGAAGTCTTCCCAAACTCCCATACACTCTAGAGCAACTGGCAAGGCATGTGGTGGCCTTCCATTCAGCTGATATGTCCCATCCACCTCATCTGAGCTCTGATTGTCAACATCCAGCTTCAATAGCCAAATGAAAATCCTGGACCATTTCATTTCTCAAAAGCTTACTGTATATTGAATATGTGGCTTACTAATGTCAAGGTAAAACTAACTCTGAGATCCTCAGGTCCCAGTTCATAGTATTAAACAATGATTTTCCAAGCCAAACCCCCAGGCCTCCACATAGACCAAGTAAACTCTTTCCCTTTGTTATAGGAACCATCTGCCTCAATTGCACACCTGCTAAGATGTCCTTGAAAAGTTTCCAGACTCTCACAAGCTTCATTGGAACCGTACACGTTTTGTTTCTCTAGTTAACTCATTTGTAACCAACACTTCCCTACCTTTCTCTAATGGCAAATAGAAACGACAAGACACATAGCTGCCAAAGTTTCATTTTTGACAGATAATCAGGAGTTCAATGCTGCTGGATTCTACATGATCAACATTAAAAAACCAAACTAACTGACTATATTAAAACATTAAATTAAATTAATTTCAGTTAGTATTATATAGCATATTAATAAGTACTATTTAATGCAATTATATTAAAATACACCAAAGACCCACAATTTACTCTGTGATGGGTATCTTTCATCACCTTGTTTGTTTTAGGTGGCATATAGTTCTGTCCCAGAGAGCAGTAGCATCACTCAAGGTCATTTCTTTTACTGGATGCTCCCAAAGGCCGATCATCAATATCATGGACTTCTCCAACTCTTTTTGCACTTTGGCTGGACCTGGATTGGGGTGATGTACCTTAACATCGGCAACATAGCTGAGAACTTGCTGAGGAATGTTATTCCCATGTTTTCCAGAAATGGGGTCTGTTTTGAATTTATAGAAAAAATACCGGCTGGATTTCTCAGTGAGGATGAGAAGACAATGCATACATCATACAATCTTTTAAGTGTTGTTCTGAAGAGCACCGCTAAAATAGTGATGTTTCTGGGGGGATTTCAGAGTGTGCTAAATTTAAGGGCTTTGCTCAGAATTTCAGAATACAATGATATGCCATATAACCCCAAGGTTTGGTTCATGACAGCGGAGGTAGACTTCTCATCCGTTCCTTTCCAAAGATATTGGGATCTTAATTTCATTCATGGTTCTATGACGCTTGCGATGCACTCAAAACAAGTGTTGGCTTTCCAGAAATTTGTTCAGATGAGGAACCCGGTTTTAGATAAAGAAGATGGATTTCTAATTCAGTTTTGGCAACAGATGTTTAACTGTTTCCTCCAAGCTTCCATCACAGTCCAAGAGGATGACAATGTCTGCAGTGGGGAGGAGAAACTAGAGACTCTCCCTGTATCTGTGTTTGAAACCAGCATGACTGCCCACAGCTACAGTATCTATAATGCTGTCTACATGATTGCACATGCTTTGAATGCCATGTATTCTTTCCAAGGCCAACAAAGAACAATGATGAGAGAGAATTTCCTTAGTCAACAGTCATGGAGGGTAAGGAGAATAATTAAAACATTTCACTAGGTATATTGAAGCAGTAACATAGGATATGTCTCAGCCTTTTCATTTTTGAGCTGATCAAATATATAGTGACCTCTAGTAATTTTCACTATTTATGCCCAATGAAATTATATATTAAATTGTGTATTAAAACAATAACCCAATAGTCTTTCCTATTCAATCGGAATTCTACAAACTGAATTATTTTTTTCAGAAATGAGGTACCATATTTTTCATTCCATAAGATGCATTCCCCCCCTCAAAAAAAGTGTGTGTGTGTCTGTGAATCTTATGGAGTGAATATGGGTAACAGGCAGCAGTGGCAAACAGTGGCAGCAATCCCCACCACCTGGAACAGCTGATCAGCAATATTCCAGGAGGCCGATCCAACTGCTGATCAGCTGATCAGCAGTGAAGGCTGCAGCATTCCCCGACAGAGGCAGCAGATATGGAGGAGGCAGCAATGGTGGCATTTCTGGTTGGCCAGCCCGCTGATTGGCATGGCTATGAGAGGCCCAGATCCAGCTGTCACTCAGCTGACCAGTGGTGGGTGCAATGGAGCAGAGCCCTGATCAGCCACGTGCTGTGTCTGCAATAATGTGCTGAAGCTGCCCAAGCTGTTTGCTGTTTGCTGCAAGGATGCTAGCCAGATGAATACCAGATGGACACTGGGAGGCAGAGGCAGATTTTCTTTCTTATTTTCCTTCTCTAAACCTAGGTGCGTCTTATGATCAGGAGCATCTTATGGAGTGAAAAATGCGGTAATTCTAGATATTGAAAGTTACTCTCATAAATGACTTGGTCATTTGTCTAAGGAAGAAATCCAATATGCTTTCCCATAAGACATAACATCCTTGCAACAATTAACATATACAAAGCAAATTAGGTTATACTTTGAAGGGATATATGGTTTAATAAAAAATTATAAATGATTACAACTTACAATAGGAATTTAACTTTCAACATTTGTTTCTGCCTGTATGAATTACTTCTCAAAACTGTGTGTGTGTTTGTGTGTGTGTGTGTTGCCCATCATGCTTTCAACATTTTTTCTAGAAAATATTTTTTTTTTAACCATCAAAACTGTTCTACAAATTTTCTCCATGTACAATATTTAATTCCAGGGATTTGTCCAGGTACTCACTAGGAGTCAATATGGATTCAAAGGTGCAGGTGCACACAGACATATGCAGAGAAAGAGAGAGTGAGAATGAGAGAATGAGAGTGAGAGACAGAAGAGAGAGAGAAAGAGAGAGACAGAGAAAGAGGCAGAGAGAAAACATTCACAATAAAAGTTATTCCCTTGAAATTCCAATGACTGCTACCATAATCAAATCAAATATACATTTTATCTTATAGCATTTGACCTTCTCAGATTTTGATTAATATTAGCACAATAAGTTCTAAATTGGATGGAGCAATTAATTAAAATGGTGTGATACAAGGTTTTATCATTCAGAAATCAAAGTCTTTCAATATTTTCTTGTTTCTCCTGTTCTTTTTGTGCTATTTTTTTCCTATTTTAAAGCATTGAAACCAAGTAAGTACACTAGATTATTATGAAATAGGAAGCCCAAGACATCTTATATTTCTTATTAACAATAGGTTCTTCCAATTTATTATTTTTCCATGGGATTTCTTTCTTTCTCTTTTATTACTTTATAGTATAAAACCCAAAATGGGATGTGGTGGTTCAGTGATTAAGACACTGAGCTTGTTGATCAGAATGGTTGGCTTTTTGAATCCCTAGAGCCGCATATTGGAGTGAGCTCCTGTTACTTGTCCCAGCTTCTGCCAACCTAGCAGGGCAAAAGCACTTAAAAATGCAAGTAGAAAAAGGTAACATCGTTCCATGCACCTTCGGCATTTAGTCTTGCTGGCCACATGATTACAGAGACATCTTCAGATAGAGCTGGCTCTTCGGCTTTGAAACAGATATGAGCACTGCCCCGTAGAGTTGGGAATGACTAGCACATATATGCGAGGAGAACCTTTACTTTTATAAAACCCAAATGTAAAAAAGCAAATAGTAGGACACAGAGGGGAAGGAAAGGGGAAGAAACATCCATGGGATGTCTTGTTATCATCATAAAAGTCTTCTTAAAAATAGGCATTCAATAACAAGGCAAGATGTAGAAAGGGTAAACATAAGCTTATTTTTTCTGTGTTTGACCCAGATATTCAATAGATTATTTATTATTGTGTTGTCTCTTATAAGTTTTCTATGTTTGATAAATAGTTAGACTTCCTTAATGATGCATTTATAAATTTGATTTTTTCAATATAAGCCATTTTTCTTTGCATAATAAAAAAATATTGTTTCACAGAGGTATTGTTCGCTACTGTAGGTGTAAATATTTCACAAGTCTTATTATTAAATTAGTGAATATTTTATTTACTGAGTTATCATTACCATGTATGTATGTATGTATGTATGTATGTATGTATGTATGTACATTTTCACCTCTTTCACTACTGTTTAGCTCCACCACTTTCTACAAAGTATATCTTTTAACAACAGTGCTGGAGAAAAAATTTCTTTTGACAAGAATGGTGAATTGCTGGCAGGATTTGACATCATAAACTGGATTACTTCCTTAAACCAGACCTTTCTCAGGAAGACAGTTGGGAAGATAGACCCATGGGTAACCACTGACAAATATTTGATCATTTATGAACATGACGTTGTTTGGCCCAGCTGGTTTAATCAGGTAGAGTCCATTTTATTTTAACTCCTGTTGCACTTTTTTCCCCACTGTTCCAAAAGTGTTATACAGCTCAAACTTTAATGTGAATGGTGCACATATTCAGAAATGTGAATTGTTTGGTTTTTTTTTGCTTGTAACCCTTGTGCTCAAATTATGTGGACAACAATGAGTTCTTTAGAAAGACAGGAATGGTTTGTCATCCTGTCTTCCACTCATCCTCTGGAGTCCATTTAAGCTCATGCCTACTGCTTCAGTGACTCCATCCAGCCACCTCATTCTCTGTTGTCCCCTTCTTCTTTTGCCCTCAATCGTTCCCAGCATTAGGCTCTTCTCCAGTGAGTCCTTCCTTCTCATTTGGTGGACAAAAAATTTGAGTTTCATCTTCAATAATCTGGCCTCCTAAAGAGCGTTCAGGATTGATCTCCTCTAGAACTGACCAGTTTGATTGCCTTGCAGTTCAAGGGACTTGCAGAAGTCTTCTCCAGCACCATAATTCAAAGGCCTCAATTCTTTGGCGCTCAGCCTTGCTTAAGGTCTTTTTTGCTTAGTTTCTAGTCATGAAAACACTTGAGAATTATGGTGCATATTCATATTCTAGTACCATTATAATCCATTCATCCAATAAATGTTAATATATTCCCTGGATAAGGAATAAAACCGTTAACAGCAATTTGTGGCCCCATTGCAAGTTATGGACCAAACAAATTTGGTCCATAAAATTTAATTCATTGTAGGGTACCAAACTCTGGAAAATCCCATTTGCAAACTCTGTTGGATTCCAAACGATTTTGCATACTGACCAATAAATGCAACAATACAGTAAATTAATTTCCTAAGACTCATTATGTTCCCACATGACCACATTGAAAATGTAAAACAAATGGACCAGTCTAGTTAAGACATCAGGTTGGAAACATGGCAACCATGAGTTCCAGTTCCATCTTAGACAAAAAGCCAGTTGGGTGAGGTTTGACCAGTTACCTTTTCTCAATCTTAGAAAGGAAGCAATGTCAAACCAGTTCTTGGAATCTTCCCAAGAAAACTGCAGGGACTTGTCCAAATAGCCTTTGTGAACTGGACACAATTGAATAGGAGAAAAAAAAACCATATAACACTATAATCCTAATTTATACTGCAGTATTCTGTTCTGACCCAGGTCCCCAAACACCACAAACCCTCTAATGTGAGCTCAAAAGATTCCTTTGTTAGGAATGCTGGAAGCCCTGGCAAAAGGTTTATCTCACGGGGATAACAAGTCCATCCATCTGGAAGATGAATAGTTGTCTGCCACACCTATTCATCTCTTTCCCCCCCCCCCCTTGCCTTTTATTCCCATAACTAGGGCGGGGCCTTGCTAGCAGCATTGGCTCTTCCATCCCAAGGATCAGCCCATAGATTTCCACTGCTCTCCTCTCCTCTGCCTTCTGCACAGTGAACCCAGCTGTTTGTTTTCTTCCTCATCAGCCACCTTCCAACCTTAGGGCTGTTGACTCTCCATCTGAGGACTGACAGACAGTCCAGGCTCTGCCTCTGTCTCTGCCAGCTCCATTTCCTTTTGCCCCTCAAAGCTCCCAGTTTGCCCTGATGCTGACTCCCACACCTCCTCCTCCTCCTTCTCTTATTTGGCTGCTAGAGGGATCGGCGGCCAACAGTCTACAACATATTCTAAAAGATGGTAGATTCTCCTTGAATCCATTGTTCAACTTGCCAATTGAAGATATTTCCAGATCTCCAGTATTTGAAAAGTCTTATTCTCTCTGTTGAAACATCTTTCTTTTTTTTTTCTGGAAAGGAACGTCCTGTTTCACTTTGTAATGAAAAGTGCAATCCAGGTTACCGCAAGACCAAGATTGAAGGGCAACCGTTTTGTTGTTATAACTGCACTCAATGTCCAGAGGGAAAGGTCACAAATCAGATAGGTAAGAGATCCCAAGAAAGACATTGGCTGTGTCTGAACATTTGGATATCAAAGTATGTTCAACTGACTTAAGATTCTTCTTAAATTCTTTTTTATTTTTTTATTTTTTAAAAAAAGGCAAAAAAAAATCCATCTCCAAAATGTTTTGTGTCATTTCTCTTCTACACAAGCTGTTCCTTCTCTACATGTATTCTACATGAATTATTAAAAACATTGCTAGCTCATTACAATGTGTGAACTGAAAAAAAGGAGATAAAAAAGAACAGCTTATTCATCTTCGTCAACAAAATCTACATGAACAAATCATACCAGCAGACAAAGTCATAACATGTGCTGCCCTAGCAGTATATAGCTAGTGTAGGAATTAAGAACTGTCTCCTTTAAGAAACCAACTTATGGGAAATGTAGTTCCATGACATGTGATCACATCTCTGTTTATGATTGGCCACTGGGGCATCTTGCCCACATGCAAAGTTTATAGTCGGTCAGTTTTGAATGCCTTTGTGAACCAGAATAGTAGTGTTTTATATCTCTGCTCAATATGGGAGTGAAATCATCATCTTTTTACACTCTGTGATGGGACAGATCATTGAAAGTCAGAAATATTTTAACACTGAACTGTAAGTTTTGCTATTAAGAATGCCTGATAATAAACTTGATCTGAAACTCCTAAGCATGGAGTTAACTGCATGCCCCGAGCAAGCCTACAACGCCCAAGGCAGAACATAACACATTTAGATTGTTTAATCTGAAATACTACATATAGAGAGCTCAAAATCATATCCTTATTTAACTTTGTATATTTTAAACAATACAGCCAAAGACAAACAGAGGTAGATGCAAGCATTTTGTATTAATTCATCAGTACCTACATTACAATAACATGCTTAACATCAGCCTCAAATATAAGATCTAGAAAGAGCATTAATTAAGCCTATAACTGTTCTGACCCAGGCTTAACAGAATCACGAAACAGACTCCTTGTTGCAAAATAAACCATTTTTCATTTGGCTGATGTGAATTCCTCACATTCACATCCAGAAAAGTCCCAGCAATAAGACTTTCAAGGTTTAATTGCAACAACAGACCTTATCAGTACTTGGACAGTTGCTAGGCCAAGCAGTCGCAATGCTGTAAAATGAAATACCTGACAAGGAGTCTCTGTGAGACCAAACTCAAATAAGCAAATCTTCACAATAATAAGTGAATTAATTGTCTCCTACACTCACCTTTTGCTCCTATTTATTCCCTATGAGTGGGGCCATTCAGCGTCCCCTTGTGCCTTTACTTCTGAGTTGACCCCTGTTCCTTAGTTGTTCCCTTCTCCTGACAGCTCTGTGCATACACACATCTGGAACAGGCTCCAGCTGTTCTTCTGCCCTACTTAATTCCGACTCTGAAGGCAGCTGATAAATGTTGGATGGCCCTAGCCCCATCTCTGCCTCTGACACTGAGCACCCATCAGAGCCTTCCCCAGACTCCAGGACGGGCCAATGTTCCTCCCCTACCTCCAGACTATCCGAGTCTGTCACCAGCTCTGCTGGCAGCTGGCGGGCTATAACAATAATGTATGCAGGAGAGCAAGCAATGGCAAGGCTTACACCCACAGGAGGCATAGATCGACATAAAACTGATTCTGCAATGTGCAAGGGAGTTTTCAAACATTTAATGGCAACTGTATGTTTTATTTATCAGATCTAGATTACTGTTTCCAGTGCCCAGAAGATCAATATCCAAACAACAAGCAGGATTTATGCATACCAAAGGATATAAGCTACTTAACTTATGAAGAACCTTTGGGGACCAGTTTAGTAACCTTGGCTCTTGTGCTTTCTTTTATCACAATATTGGTGCTGGGAATCTTCAGGAAGTATCACAACACTCCGATCATCAAAGCCAACAACCGCAGCCTCTCCTATGCCCTCCTCATTTCCCTTCTCCTCTCCTTCCTTTGCTCTCTACTTTTCATCGGTCGACCCATGAAGGTGACTTGTCTCCTTCGACAGACTGCTTTTGGGATCATCTTCACTGTAGCTGTTTCTTGTATGTTGGCCAAAACCATCACTGTGGTCCTTGCGTTCATGGCCACCAAGCCAGGATCAAGGATGAGGACATGGGTTGGGAAAAGTCTAGCCCTTTCCATTGTTCTCTCCTGCACCTTGATTCAATTTCTTATTTGTACTGTGTGGTTAGCAACCTCACCCCCTTTCCCAGACATGGATAAGCACTCCTTCATTTCTGAAATCGTTGTGGAATGCAATGAAGGGTCAGTTGTCATGTTTTATAGTGTTTTGTCTTTTATGGGTTTCCTGGCTATAGTCAGTTTTATTGCAGCTTTCCAAGCTAGGAAGTTACCAGACACATTCCAGGAAACCAAATCCATCACATTCAGCATGCTGGTTTTTTGCAGTGTCTGGTTGTCGTTTGTCCCAGCCTACATGAGTACCAAAGGCAAATACATGGTAGCTGTGGAGATCTTCTCCCTCCTGGCCTCCAGCACTGGGCTTCTGGCTTGTGTCTTTTCCCCCAAATGCTACATTATCATCATGATGCCTCATCTGAATAAAAGGGAGCATCTCATAAAGAGAATTATTTAAGCAATCTTGCTTTTTGTCTTTGTCCAACATGGAAATAGCATAATGAGATAAATCCCCTGAGTCATCAATTTTGAGAGGTACATTAAAGGTCAGATTTTCATGGTGCTTGAAATAGATCCAGAGTATCACCCAAAGATATAACTATTATGTACTAGAGTTTGTAACGATTGGCTGTATTTATGTAACATTTTGAATCAAATGAACCTAATTCATTAGTTGGTGCAGTGGTAGATGAGGAAATTATGAACGTGGATGTAGAGTTACGACAGCTACAGCAGATACAATAAGCAAAATGTGGCTATTATGGTAGAATTAGCAGAATTTGAAGTAATCCTGGATGAAATCATACAGTTCATTCCTTAGGGTCTATACTTAGCTAAAGGTATATGTAAAGGTTCCCCTCACACATATATGCTAGTCATTCCTGAATGTATGGGGCAGTGCTCATCTACATTTCAAAATCAAACAGCCAGCGCTGTTCAAAGACATCTCTGTGGTCATGTGGTGAGCATGGTCCATGGAATTTAAAATTATGAATTTAGTGGTTCCTGAGGTCTGAAAGGTTGGTGACCCCGGTATAAGCCATTGTTAGGTTTCCTCACTGTCTTTTGTTTCCCAGCCTTTGGAAAAGTTTGTGGGAATAATCTTCTAGGTGGTAGTCTCCTGTTATGATTATCGGAGTGTCTCACCTCAGCAAGAGTTTCTGCATCCCCTTCTCATTCAACCTATTGATGTCTCTAGTCACTTGAAAAAAATAGTCTTTGATTTTTCTGACTGAATGAAAGCAAATTTTATCAGCTAGTATTAACAGTGATCCATTCTTTTCCAAGATTTTGGTCTTTATGGGTCAATAGATATAACTATGAATCCTCTCTAGAATTTCCTGTCTCTCTTTTTGTTTCTGCTGAACAGAAATAGTGCCAGATCCATTTGCCTATTTTTTACACTGCTACTATCTAATGTCTAACCTTCATCAATGGAAGTTTTAAAGAGATTGGACAACCACTTGTCTGAAATGGTACATGATCTCGTTCTTGAGTAGTGTATTAGACAAGAAGATCTTCAAGGTCCCTTCCAGCTCTGTTCTGAATTGAATTGAAACCACACTGCTGCAGACCAATATTAGAAGGGCTAAATAAATGAGATTTGTAAAGCCCTACAAAGTTCACTGAACATCTCAATATCTGCAATGAAGCAATATAGGTTGCATTATTTATAGCACAATAAGAACAGTTTCCAGATATTCTGGAAGTTTGTATAACATTTATCCAATCAAGACTGCTCAAGAAAGGAATCATCTTGGATTTCTAAGCTTGTTTTTAATATTTATTTTTAACATCTATTTTTAATATCTCTATCATTAAGATCAGCAACTGCAGCCTCTCCTACACCCTCCTCATCTTTCTCCTCATCCCCTTCCTTTGTTCTCTGCTTTTTATGGGTCAACCAATAAAGATCATTTGTCACCTTCAAGAGGCTGCTTTTAGGATCATCTTCGTGCACAGTTCATGAACTAATGCAAATTTTATTTGTATTGAAAAAAAAACATTCTTCAGAAGTTACTTGGCTGTTCCAAAGGAAGTTACAGCCATCATAAACTGCCTGGAGTTCTGCATCATATATTTCTTTAAAATCACATTTTCTTCTTACTGATTTGCTTCCAGTACATCATCCTGTGGATATATAATTCTTGTGTAAAGAATTAATACAGTATATGCCATTATTAGGTTCACTAGCTGGCTTTTTTATTTCCCACCCTTTGGTAAAGTTTGGGGAAATGTTCTTCTAGTGGAAATTCTCCTCTTATGACTTCTGGAGTGTCTCATCTTAGTGGGAGGTTCTGCATCCCCTTCTCATTCAACCTATTGATGAGACGAGTCACTTTAAAATAAATATAGTCTACAATTTGACTTTTTTGACTGAATGAAAGCCAATTTTATCTGGAGAAGTCAAGCAGCATTAATAGCGATCCATTCTTTTCCAAGATGTTAGACTTTATGGGTCAACAGATATGACAGTGAATTCTCTCTAGGATCCCCTGTCCTAGAATCCTAGGATCCTACAATCCCCTGTCTAGGGTGGGAGTGTCAAATGGCTGAGTGGGCATGAAAGAGAAAGTTGACAACCAGATAAATAGAGCTAGATATTAGAAAATTATTTCCTCTGGGAATGGGGCAGGGGTTAATTACTCTGTCAATTAATCGCTTTGCTTCACCGGACTAAAACAAAGGAATCCGGATATTGATACAAATACTCCTAATTGGGGGCAGTTGGGCTAGTTGGATGAATGTCCTGTCACAGTAGGAGAGGAGATGTACAAGGTCTACATGACACAGGAAGACTTTGGGTTGATCAATATTCTGGGTAAACAGTATAAAAGTCTGTGAACAACTGCCCTTCGGGGTTCAGATTTTGCTTGAGCTATCGCTACTGAACCTTGTGCAATAAACCTTTCCTTTTGACAAAGAGCTGGTCTGGTCTCATTTTTGCAACAAGCATGGACGTGAGTGAGGTCAAGTTGGCCATACCCACTCAGTCACATGCTCCCACCTAGCCACGCCCACCAAACCCATAGTGCAAATTTTTGAAACTCACTCCCCCCCCACACACACACACATTTGTGTGTCTGTCTAGTCACTAGAAAAAAAATAGTCTACGGTTTGACTTTTCTGGCTGAATGAAAGCAAATTTTATTTGGAGAAGTCAACCAGTGATCCATTTTTCCCCAAGATTTTAGTCTGGTGGTATTCAGCCAGTTCAGACTTGTGAAGCGAGTGGGTGCCCATGTGGTAAACCGGTGGTAACATAATGTGAAACCCACCACTGAACCACAGTGTTACAGACCATTACTACAAGCACTAAATACATGAAATTTGTAAAGCTATGCAGAGTTCAATGAGTATCTCAAGATCTATAATGATACATTACAAGTTGAATCATTTATGACACATTAAGAAGTATCTCCAGATGTTCTGGAAGTTTGTATAAAATTTATCCAATTGAGAGTGCTCAGGAAAGGAGTCATCTTAGACTTCTAAGCTTACTTTTAGTATCTCATGAACATGCACTGCTTTCAACAATGCAAATCTTATGAAAAACAATCTTTAGCAGTTATTCATCTGTTGGGATCACTATTTTCCCCTGGCATCATTTGAAATAGTTATTGTGTACTATGGACTAATTGCACCATGGGAATAAGCTGAAAAATGGCTGTCCAACACCAGAGGGAAGAAATATCTCCTCACTGTTGAATCAGGAAGAACTCTGGTGAGGTAATCATCTGCCTTGTAATCTTGACTGACTTCCCCTTTTCACTTGGCAACTCCCTGCAAAATACAACAGGGCATGGGCACCGCTTTAAAAATAAAGGATACATTCTCTTTGGTCTTTGAAACTTTGAATACGGAGGACTTGTAGCTCAAAAGCTGGTTTATTCTCAGCTTGTTTAGCTTTCCAGCTAAATCCTGACTGTCCTATTCCACCAGTAATGGGAGAAGTGAATAGATTTTCTGCAGGAAGATTTGGATATCTTATAGTTGGAATATTGGTGTTAGGGGTGTTTCCTAGAAGCATTTGCAAAGTTTCTTTTTCAAAAGGCACCCGGGATGACCCCGGTCCATTTGTTCATAAATACCACGAACCAGGAGATTCCATAATTGGTGGTATAATTTCTCACAGCTTTGTAGTTTCGGAGGACATCACATTCACAAGACATCCTGTTGAAGACCTCTCTGCTTTATTTATGTAAGGAATTGGATGCTTTACAAATCTGTTTTATCTCTATCCTGCTAATAATAGAAGTGGTGATTGTACAGTTTGTCTACTTTTTGGGGGCGGAGATGGGGTGGATTTTGGATGGGAGAGAGAGATGATGATAGATAGATGATAGATGAGAGATGAGAGATGACAGACAGACAGACAGACAGACAGACAGACAGACAGACAGATAATAGATAGAAAGATAGAAAGATAATAGATAGAAAGATAGAAAGACAGAAAGACAGAAAGATAGAAAGATAGAAAGATAGAAAGATAGAAAGATAGATAGAAAGATAGAAAGATAGAAAGATAGAAAGATAGAAAGATAGAAAGATAGATGATAGATAGATGATAGATTGATGGATTGATGGATTGATAGATTGATAGATTGATAGATTGATAGATTGATAGATTGATAGATTGATAGATTGATAGATTGATAGATTGATAGATTGATAGATTGATAGATTGATAGATTGATAGATTGATAGATAGATAATAGATAGAAAGATAAAGATAATAGATAGAAAGATAGAAAGATAGATAGATGACAGATAGATGATAGATAGATGATAGATAGATGATAGATTGATTGATTGATGGATGGATGGATGGATGGATGGATGGATGGATGGATGGATGGATGGATAGATAGATGCATGCAGGCAGACAGGCAGGCAGATACCAAATGTTATCAACCCTCCAAAAACCAGACAGAAAAAAGCAACTAGGTGAACTAATTCTACATTGTTACTAACTACATCAAAAGAATGTTGAAAGTCCAAAAGTACAAAACCAGTGGTGGATTCAGCCAGTTTGCACCACTTCGAGATAACCAGTTCTTAACTTTCTGAGCAGTTTGGTGAACTGGTTGTTGGAAGAAATCATTTGGGCAGAGAACCAGTTGTTAAATTATTTAAATAGATAGATAGATGATAGATAGATAGATAGATAGATAGATAGATAGATAGATAGATAGATAGATAGATAGATAGATAGATGATTGATAGATAGATAGATAGATAGATAGATAGATAGATAGATAGATAGATAGATGATAGATAGATAGATAGATAGATGATAAACAGATGATATTTCTGTCAATAACCTGATAAAACAAAACATCTATAATCTAAGTAAGCATTTCTTCCTATTTCTGAAAAAAAATCACTTTTTTAGTTTAGGAAGTTAGAAGAGTTTGTCATCTGTAAAACCTCATTCTTGGAGATACTGATATTTTCAGAGAAAGGACAGCTGTCTTCACATTACATTATTTGGGGGTGGTATGTTGTATATGAACCAAAATTTAAAATGGCAAGCATTGATTCCACGATGGATTTGCAGAGAAAATTTATAAGACAAATCTTATAGAAGCAGTCTTAAATTCTTGATTCATTTTTTTTAATATTTAGCTGTTACCATTCAAATTAATGGTAGTACATATGGAGAGATTTCCAATGTATTTGTTATTCATTCAGATTGTGATCAAGTTCAGAGTTATTAAAACTGCAACTGGGTCTCTTGTAAGCATATGTATGCATTGAAGGTATTTATTATTTTTCACTTGTATTGCAGATTATTAACTCAGACCTATCAACACATCTTGGCTCTAGTATTTGCTGTGAAGGAGATTAATGGAAATCCCCAGATCTTGACCAATGTCACCCTTGGCTTCAACATCTATAACAACTATTTTAATCCAAAACTGACATATGAGGCAATGATGAAAATCCTCTCCACACCGGACAGATTCATCCCAAACTATAAATGTGATTTCCAGAACAATCTCGTAGCAGTCATTGGCGGTCCTAACTCAAATGATTTTTTTTACATAGCAACCATTCTGAGTCCCTACAAGATTGCACAGGTATTTTTTGTTCACGGAATAAAGAAAAATGGAAGAAATCGATAACAATTCCCTTGCTTGCTGAATATGAAACATAAGATGTTGGGTTCCAGAATGTAGATTTGGCTACTAATTTGAATTATAATTAAGGCAGAATAAAAGGGATAAACAAAAAATTGAACTCGGTCAGGGAAGTATCTGAAATAAGCCAAAATATGGAAATATTTATTTCTGAAATTCAGGTTACATTCAGTATTTCCACTCAAGTATATTTTGCCTTGAGGGACGCAGTGGCTCAGTGGCTAATATGCCGAGCTTGTCAATCAGAATGGTCAGCAGTTTGGCACTTCAAATCCCTAGTACCGCATAACAGAGTGAGCTCCCGTTACTTGTCCCAGCTTCTGCCAATCCAGCAGTTCGAAAGCATGTAAAAATGCAAGTAGAAAAATAGGAACCACCTTTGGTGGGAAGGTAACAGGGTTCCATGCGCCTTTGGCATTTAGTCATGCTGGCCACATGACCACAGAGACATCTTCAGACAGCACTGGCTCTTCGGCTTAGAAACAGATGAGCACTGCACCCTAGAGTCGGGAACGACTAGCACATATGTGCGAAGGGAACCTTTATCATTACCTTATATTTTGCCTGAATACTTACTTAATTACCTATTTTACTAATTTTTTTTAATATTGGGAGGCTTCCATTTAACAGGTCATAAAAGGAATAATTTCCATTAGTATCAGACCATATGGTTTCAGTCAAAGAAAGGCAGTATAGTTTTGGAAATCACAACGTAATGAGGGTTTTGCTGCAATCATAAACAAAAAATATCTAAATAACTAAGTCCTTCTAAGACCAACCCTTCTCCTGTTCTGTTTTTCTCCTTCTCTTCATTTTTTGCAACCTCCTCTTAGCTTGCCTACTCTTCTGCTCCAGAGATGAATACACAGAATAAAGCAATGTCCTTCCATTGGATGCTTCCCAATGCAGATTATCAATATTATGGGATTCTCCAGCTTTTACTTTATTTCAAGTGGATATGGATGGGCATATTTTATATTGACAATGGCAATCAGACAGAATTATTGCTCCGGAAGATATTACCTTTTTTTTCACAGCATGGCATCTGTTTCGGTTTCATTGAAACTTTAGCTGGGGGGCTGTTCAGTAACGTGGGTGCACTTGCGGAAGCATCCCGTGCTAAATTAAACCTGGCCTGGAACAGCAGAGCTAATGCAGTTATTTTTCATGGAGAATTTCATGGCATAACATCTTTATGGGCTTTGCTTGAACTTTCAGAATTTTATGATGAGGCAGGAAAAAAAGCAAAAGTCTGGATCATGACAGCAGATGTGGACTTTTCATCCATCTTGTTTCAAAGACATTGGAGCACAGATTTCCTCCATGGTGCTATATCGCTGGCAATCCAATCTAAGGAAGTGTCCGGATTTCAGGGATTTGTTCAGATGAGGAATCCTATTTTGCATAAAGCAGATGGTTTCTTAAAAGAGATCTGGCAGCAGCTTTTTAATTGCCTGATTCCAAACTTTCCTAATGAGTCCGTGGAACAGAATATCTGCACCGGAGCAGAGAAGCTGGAGGCTCTTCCCATGACTGTTTTTGAAACAAGGATGACTGCCCACAGTTACTGTGTCTACAATGCCGTCTATGCTGTTGCACATGCTATGGATGCCCTGTATTCATCCATAAACAGGCAAAGATCTTGGAAAATCCTTAAACAGTCATGGAAGGTAAATCTCCTTATCAGAGAAGTGCAGGATATTTGTAGAGATACAGAGCAGTATTCCAATATCTCAGGGTGTTGCCACAAAGAAGAGGGAGTCAAAGTATTCTCCAAGGGGTGGAAACTAATCAAGGAGAGAAGGAACCTAGAACTAAGGAGAAATTTCCTGACAGTTAGAACAATTAATCAGTGGAACAACTTGCCTCCAGAAGTTGTAAATGCTCCAACACTGGAAGTCTTTAAGAAGATGTTGGACAGCCATTTATCTGCAGTGGTGTAGGATTTCCTGCCTAAGCAGGGGGTTGGACTAGAAAACCTCCAAGGTCCCTTCCCACTCTGTTATCCTATTCTATTTCACTTTTTCACCTGTTGATGGAAGAGTAACATTATCAGTTTATTTTATTTTATTGATCCTGGTGACATGTTTGGGATTACAAATCTTATTACCATGAAGAAGAATCAATGTTATCTTCAAATTGGATGCTTATATGAATGTCTGTGATCCAAGCATAGAGCAGAGAAAAAACCTGAGATGAGCTGCTCCATACTGTGTCGAATATACATAGAATAATAAAATTGGAAGGGATCTTTGAGATCTTCTAGTTCACCCCTGCTCAAGCAGGAGATCTTATACCATTCCGGGCAAGTATTTAAAAGCCTCCAGTGATGGAGCACCCATAACATCTGAAGGCAAACCATTCCATTGGTTAATTGCTCTCACCATTAGGAAAATTCTCCTTAGTTCTAGATTACTTTTCTCCTTGGTCCTCCTGCCCCATAATGTATCTTCTGGGCATTTTTGCTAGCAATTTTGTTTTCATTTCTACTACTGTTGCAAGGTTCGAATTCTCAGGCAGTGTGATGCCATTTCCATTAAAAAATCTATTCCAAATCAGATATGAATTATTTCCCTTTATTTGTTCATTGGAACCTTTTCCCCATGTTGGATTATCTCCATTATCTTTGTCAGAATGGATAACATTCATGGCAGCTCTCTGTTTGCTTAGGGTTTTGTACCATTTTCCACCAATAAGCATTTGTGCAGAGGATGAAATCTGTCCTAATAGGAGTGGTGTGGTGGCCAAGAGGTGGAGCACTTACCTCACAATCAGGGGGCTGTGAGTTCGATCCTACGTAGAAGCAGATATTTCTTTTTCTGGGCATAATGAGAATATATCTGCTGAACAAAATTCCATGTTGGTGAAAGGAAGGGCATCTGGCCATTAAACACTCTCCTCACCCCACAAGGGATTATGGGGTCATTAAAAGATGGTGATGATGATGAAATTTGTCCTAATGTTAAACTATGTCCTCTTATTCAACGTTTTTTTTAAAGAAGTCTTATGAAATTTAGGACTGAATGAGTGTGCCAGATTTATTGGGATCATGGCTTATTTCTAAAGAGAAAAAAACCATCTCTCTAGCTCAAGAGGGCTTTGTAGCAAACTGTTTTATAAGATTATCCTCGACAGTAAGGTCTAAATTGAATTTTAATTTTGATATTTTTTTTTACTTCTAGAATTATCCATTTTTTATTTTCAGGTGTTTGTTCAGTAGCATGCACAACTTTATTCTAATTTATATATAAACTAGTTGTTATAGCTTTCAAACATTCTGACATATTCATCTCACTATAGCTACATAAGGTTGCATAAAATTACTTTCTCATGCATTTTTATTTATTTTTTAAAAAAAACTTTCATACTGTTATTATAGCCTTTTGGAAAATAGAGGGAGATGATGAAAATCTTAACAGATTCATTTTGACCTCAAATTATTACAATTCAGATCTTTTTCAAGGCATCTTAAAAACAACAGCTATGAATCTAATATCTGTTTGTGTCTCTGTTTTCAATATATGAAGAGAGACATTAGATTTGCAGGAAATTTCTCTGAGAAATAAATTTATGTTTTATAATCTGAGAAATCTGCTCAGACACTAAACCTGCAAAACTTTACTAATTTATCTACTATAGAATAAGAAGCTTTAAGATTCTAGACAACGATGCAATCTCACATTAAAAGTTCTGTAATTGTGCTGAGAATGTTTTTTTAAATTATTTGATGGCATATTGTCACCAATATGATGAATGCCATCAAATGCCATCATTTTGCAAAGCATCTACAATCAACCTCCACACCATGCTTTTGTCTCTTTTCCAACTTTTTCCTCTTTGCTGTCTAGCTTCACCATTTCCTGAGAAGAGTTTCATTCAATAACAGTGCTGGAGACAAGATTTCCTTTGATGAAAATGGAGAATTTGAAGGAAGATTTGATATCATAAACTGGGTCACTTTCCCAAACCGATCCTTCCGTAGAGTTAAGGTGGGAACCATAGATCCAGATCTACTCTCTCATCACCTGCTGACCATTAGGGAGGATGACATCGTCTGGCCCACTTGGTTTAATCAGGTAGCATCCATATCATGTCCACATTGATTGATCACTTTGACCAATATCCCAAAAAGGTTCATGGAAATCTTTGTTATTGTTGTTAGTTGCGAAGTCATGTCTGACCCATCACAACCCCATGGACAACATTCCTCCAGGCCTTTCTCTCCTCTACTATCCTCTGGAGTCCATTGAAGCTCATGCTGACTGCTTCAGTGACTCCGTCCAGCGACCTCATTCTCTGTCGTTCCCTTCTTCTTTTGCCCTCCATCGTTCCCAGCATGAGGCTCTTCTCCAGTGAGTCCTTCCTTCTCATTAAGTGGCCAAAATATTGGAGTTTCCTCTTCAGGATCTGGCCTTCTAAAGAGCAATCAGGGTTGATCTCCTCTAGAACTGACTGGTTTGATCGCCTTGCAGTACAAGGGGACTTCTCCAGCGCCACTTTGCTTTACTTTAGTTCAATCATGGGAGTTGTTGGTTGAATCTGAGTTTTTCTAGTGATAGATTCAACATTTCGGGGCAACAATATGTAGCTTGGTTGATAATTTCTGTAGCGGGACACAAACTGTTCACGCTATGGGGATATTCTTAGCTGTGGTCACTGGCTTCAGAGCCCTGTTCTGTTTTTATCAAGTGGGTAGAGCATACAATTAAAACAAAAGTAAGGATTTGATTGCCAGAGGTGTGTGCCATTAGTAGCCAGGGACTATCACCACAAATACTCCTGGATTCTATGCAAATACAAATCAGGAGATTCTATTGTGTTGTCATAATATATGTTTCCATATTCTAGAGCCGTGATGGTGAACCTATGGCACGCATGCCAGTGGTGGCATGAAGAGCCCTCTCTATGGGTATGTGCGCTGTCACCAGCTGCTCTTTTGCTTTCCAGCCAGCTGGTCTTTGTGTGCATCAGAGTGCTGAAAAATGGCTTGTAAAAGGCTGTTTTCTTGGCCATGTTCAGACTTTTTTTCAGACCTCTTTTAGCCCCCCAAAATGGTCTGAAAATGGCCCTAAAGACAGCCTGAAAACAGTCCACAAATGGCCTGTTTTGGGACTGTTTTCAGGCCATTTTGGAAGAGGGTCTTTCCAGCCCAAAAATATGCCGAAAAGGACCGAACAGGGCATTTTTCAGGCGGTTTTTCGCGCTGTTTTCAGGCCATTTTTTGGGCCATTATCAGACTGTTTTGGGTCATTTTCTGATGCTTCGGCATCCTCAAAGATCAGCTGGCTTGTGCATATACATATGCATTCTGGTTTGGTCACTCAATGCTGAAAAGGTTTACCATCACTGTTATAGAGTCACTGTGCTTGCAGATATGTATGTTTGTTAATTCAAAGAAGGTAATATTATGTGAAACACAGTTTTGTTGCTTTTCCTTCCTCCATCCTTTGTATAGTTTTATGAAACTTACATTAAAAGCTAAGCAATAATTCTCAAAAAAGTATATAAGTGAGTAATCTCACTTTCAAGATTCTTTTCCAAATATTGTCAGCATTCCATGGATACGTCTGCTAAATTTCTGTTGAATGGTGAATTTCCTTATGGGAAGAAATTCAGTCCTTCCCTGAAAAAAAAAAAACTCAGCAAAATTTGCTGCCACCAACATGTTGCCAAAATCGTAATGGGACAACAATTCTGAGCACATATTCTTTTTGTTCTAATGTCTGTATTGCTGAAGTTGATCTGCATAAAGACACATCCTGCTGTTCCTTTCCATGACAAATGATCCAAATTACAGAAAACATGTAAGGAAGATAAAGTGGAATACTGCATTAAAGTGGATAAAGTGGAATACTGCATTCAGTTCTGGTCGCCACGATGTAGAAAAGATTTTGAGCCTCTAGAAAGAGTGCAGAGAAGAGCAACAAAGAGGATTAGGGGACTGGAGGCTAAAACATATGAAGAACGGTTGCAGGAACTGGGTATGTTTAGCTTAAGAGAAAGAAGGACTAGGGGAGACATGATAGCAGTGTTCCAATATCTCAGGGGTTGCCACAAAGAAGAGGGAGTCAAACTATTCTCCAAGGCACCTGGGGGTAGAACAAGAAGCAATGGGTGGAAACTAATCAAGGAGAGAAGCAACTTAGAACTGAGGAGAAACTTCCTGACAGTTAGAACAATGAATCAGTGGAATAGAAGTTGCCTCCAGAAGTTGTGAATGCCCCAACACTGGAAGTCTTTAAGAAGATGTTGGATAGCTATTTGTCTGAAATGGTATAGAGTTTCCTGCCTAGGCAGGGGGTTGGACTAGAAGACCTCCAAGATCCCTTTCAACTCTACTATTGTATTGTATTGTATTGTAAGTAAATTGGGATAAAAAATATTAAGAGAAATAGTTCATTTTTTTAGTTTTCTTTCACATACCGGATATTTTAAAAATCTGATACCAATCAATAAGTTTAATGGGATTTAATATATTATTTTGTTTGCTTTGGTTAGAGGCCTCTCACCTGTGGCTGTTTTGATCAATTAGCTTCAATTTTGTTCAGAACCAGAGGCAGCCACAGGATCCAGAAGCTACCCTTGCAACACAAAAAAAGCTTAAGAATTCATAATTCATTAAGTCACCTAAGTTAAGTTCACAATTTAGGGGAGCTAACAAGAGCACCGCATGCAACAGCTAAAACATACAGTTGATGTATGGAGTAAGAAGAAGTCCACCGTCTTCTTGGCCTGATCTATGAATGATGGACCTTGAATTATTTTTGTTTCTGAGCTCCTTCAAGAATGTTGCACAGAAGTTATTCAGCACTGCAACCTCAAAATGTTGCAATCACTCTCTGTGAATATTTTTTTCCCAAAAAATATTAACATACTTTATTTCCTTCATGGGCAGGTATTACCTGTCTCCCTGTGTAGTGATAACTGCCCTTCCGGTTACAGAAAGACCAAAATAGACGAAAAACCATTTTGCTGCTATAACTGTGTTCCATGCCCACAGGGAGAGATCACAAATCAAACAGGTAAGAGGTGTTATGAAAGAGGCCAGATGTCCTCCGTCATTTAGATATTGCACTCAGTTTCTCAAGCATGATTAACTTTTCACACTTTTGTACCAGAGGTGATATTCAGCAGGTTCGGCCAGTTCTGGAAAACTGGTAGTGGAAATTTTAAATAGTTTGGAGAACCAGTAAATACCAATTCTGAGTGGCTCCTCCTCCATCTATTCTCGGCTTCCCAAGTCCCAGCTTATTGGGAGGAAATGGGGATTTTGCAGTATCTTTCCGCTGGAGTGGGGAGGGAATGGGGATTTTACAGTATCCTTCCCCTGGAGTGGGATGAGAATGGAGATTTTACAGTATCCTTCCCCTGGAGTGGGGAGGGAATGGAGATTTTACAGTGTCCTTCCCCTGGAGTGGGGAGGGAATGGAGATTTTGCAGTATCCTTCCCCTGGAGTGGGAAGGGAATGGAGATTTTACAGTAACCTTTTCCTGGAGTGGGGAGGGAATGGAGATTTTACAGTGTCCTTCCCCTGGAGTGGGGAGGGAATGGAGATTTTGCAGTATCCTTCCCCTGGAGTGGGAAGGGAATGGAGATTTTACAGTAACCTTTTCCTGGAGTGGGGAGGGAATGGAGATTTTACAGTATCCTTCCCCTGGAGTGGGGTGAGAATGGAGATTTTACAATATCCTTCCCCTGCCACAAAGCCACACCCACAGAATCAATAGTAAAAATATTTGAATTCCATCACTTGTTGTGTATCCTATTTTTTTACGCACTAGCAAGAACCAGTATTCATTTGTTCCACAGCTGTTGTTTTCCCCTGTTCCCAACACTGATCTTTCTCCTATACCCCTCCTTTCTCAGTTACTGGCACCCAACTTTCTGCTTTTCCACCCAGCCACCACTGCCACAGCAGAAGCCCCTGGCTCCCTTTTCTGTCTTGCTTTTTGGACCCAGATTATCTGACAAACACATGGCACTCTCAGCCTTTTGTAAAGCTGCACTATCTTCATAAACAGAATAACACCATTACTTTTTGTTATTCTGTTGGAGGACTTCTAGTCCAACCACCTGCTCAAGCAGGACAAATATTTGTCCAGTCTCCTCTTAAAAACTTCCAGTTTTTAAGCACCCAGAGGTTCTGGAAGTAAATCATTTCACCAACTTATCCTTATTTCTATGTTGGTTCTCTCATTGCTTAGTTTCAATTCATTGCTTCTTCAGGTTTTGGAGAACTGGTTGACTCCAGTGGTGGGATTCAAAATGTTTTACTACTGGTTCTGTGGGCATGGCTTGGTGGATGTGGCTTGGCCTGGTGGGCATAGCTTGGTGGTCATGACAGGGGAAGGATACTGCAAAATCCCCTTTCCCTCCCCACCCCACTAGCCTGCTTTCCAGCTCTGTTCTCCTGTTTAGGGCAACAAAAGAAGATCATCTGGGAGGCTGGGAGGCAGCAGGGGTGGGGCCAGCCTATTTTCTGGTTCTCCGAACTACTCAAAATTTCCACTACCAGTTCTCCAGAACCTGTCAGAACTGGCTGAATTCCACCTCTGGTTGACTCCCTCTTCTTTGTGGCAATCCCTTAGATGTTGGGACATTTCTATCGTATTACTCCTAATCCTTCTTTTCCTTAAACTACTCATACTCAATTCCTCAACCATTCTTATTATGTTTTATCCTTTCTTGCTGTTCTCTGTACTTAACATGTGTTTTAATATCATGGCAACCAAACCTCGACGCAATATACCAAGTGTTGTCCTACAAGGCATTGTAAAGTAATATTAACACTTCACATGACCTTGACACTATCTCTCTATAAACCTGCATGATCTCTGAAACACCTTAGAAACATACCACACTTACTTTGGAAAGTTTGCTTTGGAGCACATGCATTTGATGTGCATCCCATGCACAACCTTGGGGAGATGGGGTGTAAAAGGAGAAATGCTGGTGTGGGGGACCAGGAGTGAAGGGAACTAAAAAAGGAGAATAGACATTTCAGGGAATTGGGAAAGAAGGCAGCTGACACTTGCTGGCTCAAGTGTAAATAATGCTGGTGCTTGTGGAGGCTAGTCAGCTACAAGGCATGGTGCAGGTAGCCAAAAGGACATAAATGTGTGGGGAGGGATAGGCAGGTAGCGTTGGCTCAGGGCCCAGAATGAATGAATTTGGAATGGCTTGGATTTGGATGGATACTGACCCAAGATTCTGTCAGAGTTTGTTGCAGCAATCAAATCCAGAAAGCACACGCAGGTAACTGATACAGCAGGATTCATTAACTTTATACACATAACACATGAAACATATATACAATACCAAGAGTGGTTCTTCCAATGTGGTAGAGAGATTGGTTTCAGTTCCAGCATACACTAGTTTTCAGCTTTAGCACAGATTCAGAATTACAGAGCTAAGCCACACCCAGGCTCCCAAGTGTTTCAGTTCCCATTGGCTGACCTTGTTCCTAAACCCTATTCCAGTTCATGAATATACTCTGACAGATTCTCAATTAACAATTGTAATAGGGAGAGATAGAATTGCGGTCACTGTGCAATGCGGTCAGATGAAACCTCATTTTACAACCATATCTGAAAACTTATAAATTATTGTCATAAACTGAGCATCCAATTGTGATCATACCTATATAGAACTACCTAAAAATGGAGCTTAATCAGTTAGTTTCATCCAAGCAGAAATGCACATGAAGAGACTATGCTATTAGTATCATTATGATTTACATTTATACACCACTCCATTCTGTTTCTTCACGCAACTTATTTCACTTAACATAAATTTCCAGTGTATGTTTTTATACCCTGATTCTCAGATTGGTGGCCTCTCATCTCTTGGTTTTCTACTTATTTTTGTTTTAACAGATATGCACACATGCTTCCAATGTCCCGATGATCAGTATCCTAACAATAAGCAGGATTTCTGCCTTCTCAAGGAATTGACATACCTCACTTATGAAGAAACATTAGGAAGCAGTTTGGTGACAGTGTCCATTATCCTTTCTTTCATCACAATTTTTATACTAGGAGTGTTCCTGAAGTACCACAACACTCCCATCATTAAGGCCAACAACCGCAGCCTCTCCTACACCCTCCTCCTCTCCCTCCTCCTCTCCTTCCTTTGTTCTCTGCTTTTTATTGGTCAACCCATGAAGATCACTTGTCTCCTTCGGCAGACTGCTTTTGGGGTCATATTCTCAGTGGCTGTTTCTTGTATGCTGGCCAAAACCATCACTGTGGTTCTTGCTTTCATGGCCACCAAACCAGGATCAAGGATGAGGACCTGGGTTGGGAAAAAATTAACCCTTTCCATTGTTCTTTGTTGTTCTTTTATTCAAAGTCTTCTTTGCATTGTGTGGCTTGGAATTTCTCCCCCTTTCCCAGACTTGGATAAGCACTCCTTCATTGCTCAGATTGTTGTGGAATGCAATGAGGGGTCAGCTGTCATGTTTTATAGTGTCTTATCTTTTATGGGTTTCCTGGCTATTGTCAGTTTTGCTGCAGCTTTCCTATCTAGGAATTTACCAGACACTTTCCAGGAAACCAAATCCATTACATTCAGCATGCTGGTTTTCTGCAGTGTATGGTTGTCATTTGTCCCTGCGTACATTAGCATGAAAGGGAAATACACAGTGGCTGTGGAGATTTTCTCCATCTTGGCCTCCAGTGCAGGACTCCTGTCTTGTGTCTTTTTTCCCAAATGTTACATTATTATAGTGAGACCTGATCTTAACAAACGAGAGCAGTTAATAAAAAGAGGACATTAACCAATATTTTCAGAAAATCTTAGCCCACCACACCCCTACGCTGGTGGAAATATCATTAATCAGCTTGCAATGAAGCCTATCACACAGTAATTTGTGAATTACTTCAAGGAAATTAATTATTTTTATGCCATCTGAAGAAACACCAATTATTTCCTTAATAGAAGCAGTTAGGGATAAAGTGATATAATTATTGTTTTAGTTGATGCAGTGGTAGACGAGGAAATTATGAATGTGGATATAGATTCTCAGTTGCAGCAGCTACGATCCTCCCCAAAAACTAAGGTGCATCTTAAACTCCGGAGTGTCTTATACTCCAAAAAATATGGTAATTATCAGTTCACCCCCATTTGTTTTCAAGAGCTCAATTCTTCAATATCTTTAACAGATCAACTTTTAGGTGGAATTACCATCCTGTGTCTGTTGTTGAGTGTCTAATGTCCAAACTAGTTTCTTATTATTATTTGGGTTTGCTGACTGTGCTTGACAAAAGTTTTAGACTGTTGGCTTCATTAATTTTCAAATAGTTTGAAATAGCCATGAAAGTAAGAATTACAAAACTCATTAGGTTAAAATTTTAAGAGGTTCCTTTAGGTTGATAGAACCTAAAGGAATAGAAACATTTAGTACATATGCAGTTACACTTTTGCAGGTTTTGTAGGAGGTTCTATGCCATGATAAACATGCTGATATTATATTTCTCCTTTATATCCTTGCAACTTTTATTTCAGTTGTAAGAGGGCAGAGCAAGCAAAATACAAAGAATCTGTGTCCTAACGATCATAATGATTTGACTACAGTTGTGTTCGACTATAAAATATAAAATCTCAATAAACATGAATACTGAAATTATCAAATATTCCAATGTTTCAGTATTAATCCATTCCTATTATATTGGTGTGCATTGTGTGTGTGTGCGTGCGCGCATCACTCACTTCCCCCAGATAGAGTAAAGATAGCCGGGTGTCATCAGCATATTGGTGATACCTCAGCCTGTGGTGATGGATGATCCTCTGATCAGAAAGGTTGGTTTTGCAAATTACATTCAGCCAAATTGTAGGTTGTTTTATGATCTTGGAATCCAATATGCAAATAAAGCAGGCAATATGATTTATTCAGCTTACACACACCCTCCGAAGCAACAGGATCAATTAGAACAACCAATTGATATAGGAAATAGGTTAAAATAATGGCAAATAATTCAGGGCGATGTTGTTTCTAAATACACAATTTCAGGTATAATTCTTATATAGAAGGGTAGGAGATTATCCCATTATTTAGGAGAAGAAATGTGATCGTAATTTGCTACCTTCCCTGCTGTCTTCAGATGAGCAAAGTCAATGGGAGAAGTTTCCCTTAATGACCATGATGAAAAAAGTCACCAAATAAGGCACATTTATACTGTGGTTGTGAGAATGTGGAATAATATTGAGGAGAAAAAGGAGTAAATCTCTCAGAACAGTTTAATACCCATGCTTCTCTTTGGTCCCTATTACTCCATGTTGTGTAAAAGAACACTTATTTTCTTTTTGGACAATGAAAGTTTATATATGAGAGAGCAATAGCAATAGCACTTAGAATTATATATCACTTTGTAGTGCTTTACAGCCCTCTCTAAGCAGTTTTACAGAGTCAGCCTATTGCCCCCAACAATCTGGGTCCTCATTTTATTGATCTTGAAAGGATGGAAGCCTGAGTCAATCTTGAGCCGATGAGAATCGAACTGCTGGCAGTCAGCAGAATTAGTCTACAATACTGCATTCTAACCACAGCACCACTGTGGCTGATAGTCATGGCACAGTTGGTTGTTACCATATAACCGTAGCATGGTTTTTCCCAGTTACAGTGTATGCTGTGAATGCAATTTTCCCAGTTGCAATGTATGGCTGTGAAAGTTGGACCATAAGAAAGGCTGAGCACCAAAGAATTGAGGCCTTTGAACTATGGTACTGGATAAGACTCCTGCGAGTCCCTTGGACTGCAAGGCTATCAAACCGGTCAGTCCTAGAGGAGATGAACCCTGACTGCTCTTTAGAAGATCCTGAAGTTGAAACTCAAATACTTCGGCCACCTAATGAGAAGGAAGTACTCACTGGAGAATAGCCTAATACTGGGAAAGATGGAGGGCAAAAGAAGGGGACGACAAAGAATGAGGTGACTGGGTGGAGTCACCGAAGCAGTAGGTGTGAGTTTAAATGGACTCCAGAGCATGGTAGAGGACAGTGAACATTGTCCATGGGGTTGCGATAAGTTGGACACAACTAACAATAACAATGTTTCACCTTTAGGGCATGGATTATGCCAGTGAAGATGAAATCATTGTAAGTGGTTTTATTTTATTTTGTATTGTTTTTATCTCTTCATATTCTTTGTCCACCTGAACAAGTGCTCCTTTTATTACTGATCCGATTCAACAAAAGCATTTCCATAATCACCAGAGCATTATCACAGAAGGAAAGGCCAAAATAGGGTTGAACCTCATTTTCATGCATCATATCCTTTGCAATCATATCTCCTATAGATTTAGAGTATAGATAGTACACTGATATTTCCATAAGACCTTAGCTTAGGGTTCAGAAAAATCACAATCTGGTTAGATTTCTTTATCATGGAACCATGAAACTTCTTTTAATAAAGTACAAAACTGGCATTGCTTGATACTGAAGAACTAAACAGGGGTGAACATTTTTAGAAATGGAATCAGAAAGTTCTGTAGAATAGAATCGAAGCTATAAGAGTTTACATGTATGAATGGCAGGTAACTAAAACAGTTGAAAAGCTACTTTATAATTCTCTTGACTTTTCAGAGAGGGTTGTGTCACTTTTTGAAAAAAAATAATTACTTTCTTGCATAAAACAAAAAAAATAACCCTTATGATTTATTTGTATGACAGAAAGGAATATCCTGAATTTTCAGAGTCCAATTTGTTCAGAAGAGTTTTCAGCTTATAATATAACTTCCATTACTAAAAGTCATTAAGACACAGGATATACAGGATACCACAGAAATGTATACATATGAATGTGTGTGTGTGTATTTGTGTTACAACCCCTGGTATGCCCAAATATGGGAGGGAGACTTCTGGTTCCGGCTGCTGAGAGTGGCAGGCATGATTCGCTCGCCCTGTGCGCTCTTGGTGGGCCCCTCTCAATCAGGGGGGCACAGGAAGCCTTGTAGGGGCGCCCTGCTGAGGGGGCGGCTAGCTGGGGGTCCCCTGCATCGGCGGCGGCTGCAGGGGGGCTCCTGGCATTGCCCTAGGTGCCAGGAGGCGAAAGGGGGTGCGCGAGGAGCTTCCATGCTTCCGCGCGGTTTCGCTTTGAGGCTGCTGGACGAATTTGATGATCTGAAGGCTACAGATGCAATGTGGTGAGATGGAAACGCTCCCCGATTCCCTCTCTGATTGTTTAATGAAGGATTGACAGCTTTTTAAAGATTTTCAATCTGTTCCTGGGAAGTGTGATTGGAGGGAGGGGGATTCCCCCCCCCCTTGGAGAAGCGGCTTTGGACTGCTCTCTGCCCTCAGAGGAGGAGGGGGAGAGCTCTAGAATGAAATCACACTCATAGCAAACAAGCAGATGAATACCCTGCTGCAATTGTGAAAGAGAAGTGATGGTCTGTTCTTTTTGAAAACTTTGAAAACTTTTGGTTTGTTGCCTTCTGATCCCGTGCTGGCAAGGCAAGATGGCACACTTCCGCTGTCTTTATGCATTTTGAAATTTGACTCCACCCATAGAAATTGCTGGCATTTTGTCTTTGTCTCCGTGGCACCCAGAAATATCTCTTGATATACAGTACCCTGGACTTGGAATAATGAATTTTATTGTATGGATTTGAACTATAGAAAAGTCCCTATTATTCTCTGGACTGCCTGCCTCCTTATCTCTCTTGGCTATCCCCTTTTCATGGTTGCCATTCCAGCCTATGGACACAGACACCTCTGAGTTTCTCTTTACTAAAATGGCACCGAAAAGACCCCCACCTGGGAAACCAGGTTTTGCTGGCTCTGCTCCAACATCCTCAATGTCCAGCCCCAGTGGACAACAGACATTAACATCTCTACTACAACCCAAAGCCCCTGAGGAGGACCTAACTCACCAGTTGCTTCAAAAGCTCTTAAAGGGGCAGGAGGACTTGAAAAATCAACTGTAAGAAATGAATGAACAGCTCAGAGAGAACCAAAACCGAATGGCTCAAAATTCACAGAGACTGGAACTTTTGGAGGAGGGGACGGCTAAGATGAGGGGGGAGGTGAGGGGGGTCCAGAGAGGAAACCAAGAACTTGAGAACCATCAGATAAAATGGAATTTGAAAGGATGTCTTTTTTCCTTAGATTTCAAAACGTAATTGAGGCTGATGATGAAGATTTGAGGGAGATTATGACAAACTTACTCGCTGAATATATCAAAAAAGACAGACAGCAGTTGGGATGGGATATTGACCTGGTCTATAGAGTTAATTCAGCTTATGCTAGAACACACAATGTTCCAAGAGA